>NW_021703774.1:143776317-144180214 GCF_005190385.1 Monodon monoceros
CCCAAGTTCCCTCCTTCCTTCCTTCCCCTGAAATCCGCTCCCGGAAACTCCCGCCTTTCTGGCTGCGCCCATCCGGAGCTCCCTCCCCATCCAGGAGGCGACCTCGATGTTCCCTCTTTTCTGGCCTTGCCCTTGCCCTCCCTCCCCGTGATTCCGTTCTTCTCCTTGAGCCCTTGACTTTTTATAAGGAGTGACCTGGAAGACCTCAGAGAAGGTGACTTTGTGTGTTTGTGTGTGTGTGTGTGTGTGTGTGTGTGGTAAAACACACATAATATTCACCACGTTACATTTTTAAGGTACGGTTCAGTGGTATTAAGTACATTCATGTCGCGCAACCATCACTTCATCCATATGCTGAACCCTTCCTCCACAGCTGACACTGTACCCTTTAGATAGCTCGCCACTCTCCCCTCCCCCCGCCCCTGGCAACCACTGTTCTATTTTCTGTCTCTGTTATGATTTTGACTACTCTAGGTACCTCATGTAAGTGAAATCGTGCAGTGTGTGTGTGTGTGTGTGTGTGTGTGTGTGTGTGTGTGTGACTGGCCTATTTCACTTAGCATAATGCCTGTAAGTTTCATCCATGTTGTAGTATATGTCAGAATTGCGAGAAGGTGACTTTTGAGTTAATTCCTGAAGGAAGTGAAGGGGCAAGAGGAACAAATGTAAAGGCCCTGAGGCAGGAATGGGGCTGGTGTATTGGAGCAAAAGTCCAGTGCAGCTGGAATAGGATAGGGAGGAGGGGGAATAGTAGCCATAAGGCAAACTTTGGCTTTTACTCTGAACAAGATAGGAAGCCACTGGAGGTCACCTTTAAGCTGAAGGGCGACCGGATCAGACTCCACATTTCTATTGAACCTCCCTGGCTGCTGAGTTGATAATAGGATGGAGGGTAGCAAGGGCAGAATGGGGAGGCCAGTGAAGAGGCTGTTGCTTCTAACATTGTCTGGAGGACTAGGGAAGGCTTCCCAGGAGAAGCTGAGGCCAGAAGTTTGAGTAGGAATTGACAAGGTGAGGGGTACCTTTATGTGTCGGAGGTTGGGAGTGAAGTATTCCAGGTAGAGGACATGGCTTATACAAAGGTGTGGAGGTGAGAGCAAGTGTAGTTGATTGGCAATTATTAGTACAGTTGGCCCTTTTTTTAAAAAAAGTTTTTGGCCACACTGTGCAGCATGCAGTTTATTAGTTCCCCTGACCAGGGATCGAACCCGCATCCCCTGCAGTGGGAGTGTGGAGTCTTAACCACTGGACTGCCAGGGAAGTCCCAGTTGACCCTTGAATAACACGGGTTTGAACTTACATGCGGGTCCACTCATATGCAGGGTTTTTTTTCAGTAAATACATACTACAGTAGTACATCATTCGTGGTGCGTTGAATCCGAGGATGCGGAACTGCAGGTGTGGAGAGCCGACTCTAAAGTTATATGCAGATTTTACAGGGATTTCCAACTGCACAGGGGTTGGCCCCCTAACCCTACCACCCCCCACCACGTTGTTCAAGGGTCAGCTCATTAAACCCCTAGATTGGGAGCTTCCTGGGGAAGAGATGTATTTTCATTTCCATAGGGCAGGGCCTCTACAGGCGCTCTGAAGACCTGCGGATACCACCCTCTCCTCCCCTGTCACTGTGAAGTAAGAGTGCCACCTGGGTTAGACTAACCAGGGCTCTGGGTCTCACCAACACTCACATCATCAGTGAGCTTGCTTTACTGATTTTCCTCTCTCTCCTATATATCTTCATTCTGTCCCTTTTAAGAGAGATCATCAGGTCTCTTTCATCTTAAAAAAAAACAAACCAAAAAGCCCTCCCTCTATCCTGCTTACTTCTACAACTATTTTTGTATAACTCTCCTACCCTTCACAGCCAAACTTATAAAAATAAGGATTTTTAAAAATTAAAGTATAGTTGATTTACAATATTGTGCTAGTTTCATGTGTACAGCAAAGTGATTCAGTTATATATATATATTTTTTTTTTCAGATTATTTTCCTTCATAGGTTACTACAAGATATTGAATATAGTTCCCTGTGCTATACAGTAAATTCTTGTTGCTTATTTATTTTATGTATAGTAGTTTGTATCTGTTAATCCCACACTCCTGACTTATTCTCCTCCCGACCCCCGTCCCTTTCCCCTTTGATAACTATAAGTTTGTCTTCTATGTCTGTGAGTCTGTTTCTGTTTTGTATATATATATTCATTTGTGTTATATTTTAGACTCCACATATAAGTGATATATATTTGTCCTTCTCTAACTTCACTTAGTGTGATATTCTCTAGGTCCACCCATGTTGCTGCAAATGGCAATATTTCATTATTTTTGAGGCTAATATTCCATTGTATATATATATATATGTATATACCACATTTTAAAAAAAAGATATTTATTTGGTTACACCGGGTCTTAGTTGCGGCAGGCGGGCTCCTTCGTTGCGGCAGGCGGGCTCCTTAGTTGCGGCATGCATGTGAGATCTAGTTCTCTGACCAGGGATCAAACCCGGGCCCCTGCAGTGGGAGTGCGGAGTCTTATCCACTGTGCCACCAGGGAAGTCCCATATACCACGTTTTTTTTTAATTTAACATTTTATTTCATGGAACTAACATATACAAAGTAAAAAAAAGTGAGAACAAAAAATGATTTTCCGAGTACTTTTTTCTTTCTAGTGTTTCATTTATTTAATAAATATTTGTTTTACTCATACTACGTATGGGGAACTTTGCTATCTGCTAAGAACACACATACACACTTGGCATTGCCCCTACTTTTAATTTAATTATGGATAATGGCTATTTGTAATAAGAACAAAGGCTTCTATGCTTAACACACATTAACTCATTAAACAAAAATACTATAATCATGTCCACTTTGTAGTTGGGGAGACTGAGGCAAAGAAGAGTTAAATAATTTGTACAAGGCAGACAGCTGGTAAATGGAGAGGATGGAATTTCAAATCTGGCTTAGTTTTTAGTCTCTTAACCATTATAGTGCATTTATTCTCTTAGCTCCCCGCCCACCGCTGGCGCCTCTCCGCTTGTGGGATCTTAGTTCCCCAGCCAGGGATTGAAGCCAGGCCCACGGCAGTGAAAGTGCTTTCTTAACCACTGGACTGCCAGGGAGTTCCCTGCATGTATCTTTTTGAATTAGAGTTTTCATCTTTTCTGGATATATGCCCAGGAGTGGGACTGCTGGATCATACGGTAGCTCTATTTTTAGTTTTTTAAGGAACCTCCATACTGTTTTCCATAGAGGCTGCACCAATTTACATTCCCACCAACAGTGTAGGAGGGTTCCCTTTTCCCCACACCCTCTCCAGCATTTATTGTTTGTAGCCTTTTTGATGATTTGATTTTTGACCATTGTGAGGTGGTACCTCATTGTCATTTTGATTTGCATTTATCTAATAATTAGTGATGTTGAGTGTCTTTTCATGTGCCTATTGACCATCTGTATGTCTTCTTTGGAGAAATGTCTATTTAGGTCTCCTGCCCATTGAAAATTAGTTTTTAAAGACATAAATTATGTAAAATTTCACTGTATATGCTTGCAATAAATATCCAAACATATAGGGACTTCTCTGGTGGTCCAGTGGCTAAGACTCCACGTTCCCAATGCAGGGGGCCTGGGTTTGATCCCTGGTCAGGGAACGAGATCCCACATGCCTCAACTAAAAACCCCACATGCCGCAATGAAGATCCTGTGTGCTGCAACTAAGACCCAGCGCAGCCAAATAAATAAATAAATAATTTTAAAAATCCAAACATGAAAAAACATAAAATCAAAAGTAAAATTCTCCTTCGCTGACTACCCTGCAGAAATAACCACTGTGAAGAGTTTCTTGTGTATCCTTTTTAAGCATTTTCTATGCATTTATACAAGCATATATGGCTGTCCTTTTTCCTTGATGCATCCAGTCTTTTTTTTTTAATTAATTTATTTTTTATTTATTTATTTTTTTGGCTGCATTGGGTCTTCGTTGCTGCACGCGGGCCCCCTCTAGCTGTGGCGAGCAGGGACCACTCTTCATTGTGGTGCGTGGGCCTCTCAATGCGGTTTCCTGTCTTGTTGCAGAGCATGGGCTCTAGGCGCGTGGGCTTCAGTAGTTGTGGCACATGGGCTTAGTAGTTGTGGCTCACGGGCTCTAGAGCGCAGGCTCAGTAGTTGTGGCACACGGGCTTAGTTGCTCCACAGCATGTGGGATCTTCCTGGACCAGGGCTTGAACCCGTGTCCCCTGCTTTGGCCACCGCGCCACCAGGGAAGTCCTGATGCATCCAGTCTTGATGCATCCATTTCAATACATATAAATCTAGCATGTTATTTTTTTAAATTTATTTTTTTATACAGCAGGTTCTCATTAGTTATCTATTTTATGCATTAATGTATATATGTCAATCCCAATCTCCCAATTCATCCCACCAACACCACCCCCAGCATGTTCTTTTTAACAGATATATAATATCCTGTTGTGTGGCTGTTTTATAGCTAATTTAACCAGCCCCCTGTTGAGTATGCAAATTGTATTTCACTTTAGCTATTTATAAAATGCCACGGTAAATATCCTCTAAGTCTTTGTGCATGGGTGAAGTACATTTGTAGGCTAACTTCTTGGAAGTAGAGTTGTTGGGGTAAAGGCTGTGTGTATTTTTAATTTTCATAAATTCTGCCTAATTGCCATTCAAAAAAGTTGTACCTAATTACACTCGCACTGATAACTTTGATAGTTTAGCCACATTTATTGAAAGAGTTGTCAACAGTTGCTTTCTCCACCTCTTCATCTCCTACTTACAGCACAACTCACTCTAACTTGGCTTCTCTCCACCACTTCACTTTAAAAGGATCTAAGGAGAGGTTGACCGCTCTCTCCTTTCTGAAACACTCTTGCCCTGGCTTTTATAATACCGTACTTGCCTGGTCTTCCTCTGCCCACTTGTGAATGTTGGTGCTGCTTAGGGCTTCAGTTACCATCTGCATGCAGATGACCCCCACATTATTTCCTTCTTCCTAATCTTTATCCACCTGCTTATTTGCCATCTTGATGTGCACGCATGTCCCACAGGCACCTCAGATTCAACATGCCCAACATCCTCCTCCTCTGGTGCTCCCTTCTCAGCAGCTGTTCCACTGCTGTCCAGTGGTCCTAGCCAGAAACCTGCAAGTCATTTTTGAACCTCACTGTCCCTCAACCTTCACCTCCAGTCAATCACCATGTCCCTGCCCATTCTATCTCCATAATGCCTCTCAAACTATCACGTCTCTCATCATCTCCCCACACTACCCAAGTCCAGGTCCTCACTGTGTACCACCTGGACACTGCAATGACCTTCTAATTGCCTCCCTGGCTTTAGACTTACTACTCTCCAAACCAGTCTCCACCCTGTAGCCAGAGTGAGCTTTGAAAAATGCAGATCTGATTATGTTACAGTCCTGCTTAAAACCCTTTACTAAGTTCTGATTGCACTTAGGGTAAAGACAAATAAATCTCCCCTGGCTGATTAGGCCTTGGCAGCCTAACTGTTGTCACCACTAACAATTGTTAGTCACCAACTGTTGTCACTACTAACCCCCTCCTTCATACTGTAATTAGTTTCTTGAATGTTTTATGCTCCTTCCCACTCAGAGTTTTTGTCTTTGCTGTTCCTTCCTGCCTGGAATACTCTCTCTTTCCCTCCTGCCTTGACCTGGCAAACACCTTCTCAATAAGTAGGTCTCAGCATAAATTTAACTTGTTTGAGGATGCCTTCCAAGACCCTGAGACTTATGCCCAGTGCCTAACACAAGGGTTGGTACATGTTGAGAGCTCAATAAATATTTACTAATGAACAAGCGAAGGCCTCAAGGCCAGGTGGGTGATTACCAGACTGCAGTTTTTCACATGACCTCTGGGTGTCACCCTTGGCCTCAACTTAACCAGGTCTTGGCTGGGAACCCAGAAGGAAGGGCAGATTTGATGCCCAGCCTGGCCCCATCCATCCAGCAAACTGGGAAAGGTTATGGGAAGCCCAGCTACTTCCTGGGTCTGACACATTCTCCATCTGCTGTGAGTCAGCTGGCTTGATAGGGTGACTGATCATACCAGTTTTCCCAAGACTGAACTGCCTGTGCTCCCAGGATGTGGAAATTTTAGTCGTAAATCTGGGACAATCCCAGGCAAATCAGGAGGATTGGTCACTGAACCATGGACAGAGGGGTTGAAACCCCCACCAATGCACTAGACTAAGGTCTAGGCCCAGCAGCAGAGCTGGCTCCAACCCAGCCAAGCTCCTTGCAGCAACACCACTGGTGGGTTGACCCTGTAGCCTGGTGGTTGTAAGAATTTAGGGAGAGAAAGTATATATACTTTAAAGGAATATAAAGAGACCAACTTATGTCTGACAATGTCTACCATTTATTCAGTGCTGCTGGGCATAACATACTTATACATATCTTTTCTAATCCTCACAGAAACCCTAAGAGTACAGAAGATTGTTTTCCTTTCAGAGACTAGAAAACTGAGACTTGAGACCAGACTCAAGTAACCAGACCAAGTCACGCAGCTGTTAAGTAACATGGTGAAATTCAAACCCTTATCTGTCCGAGTACACAGCTTCAGCTATTTTCACTGAATCTTTAGCCTGGCCATTTCCTTCCTTCTCTAGTCACTATTTGAGAGCCCCAGGAGTGTAGGAGGCAAGAGGCAGGTGTGGGTGGAAAGGGTTGAGGAAGAGGGTCTGTGATCAGGGCCTGAGTGGGGGGTAGGGGATCCACATAGCATTGACAGCTTGCCTGTCCACATCAGAGAAGTCTCTGCTGTCTTGAACTAGGTGTGGGCATAGCCTGGGGGCTCCAGGGAGGCCCCTTCACAGGCTGTCATCCTGACACCAGGCTGTATATTCATCAAGAAGCCAAGGCTATGTTTCCCAGAGTCCAGGATGAACCCAACCAGGCCTTATCTGATTGCAAATGGACATCTGGACATGAGAGAGGCACAGGGGAGGGGCCATCAGGAGCTAGCCATAAACTCAAGAGATAAGTGAGGGGTGGGGGGATGGGTGGGGATGTGACAAGGGTCATGGTAAGTACAGTGCCTTGCCCAGAGTTTAGGCTCAGTGAGTGTTGCAATTAATGAGATAGCCAACTGCCCCTCTTTCCTAGAAATATTTGTAAGGCTGAGTTTTATTTTTGCCCAGATGGTTGTTTAGGAATTGAACTGCTTTTGAATACAAAACAAGAGTTGGTTGTGTAGAAGCATGAGCAGAGGCCTGACTTTGGTTGTGTGGAAGAATGGGCAGAGGCCTGACTAGGCTGTGCAGTGGTCAGAGCCCTGATGAACACTTATTGGTCTGGCAGCCAGATATCCGCTCCACAGGAGGTGTGATAAGCCAGACTCTGGGATTCCTTTACATTAAAAGACAAAATGCAGGCATCCTTCAAGAATTTTAAGTTCTCCGGCAGGAAGGTGCTTTGGGCTGTGCTGTTTTACTTTATTTTATTGGTGATGTCCAAAGATTTTTAGGGTGCAAGATCTGTCCTGGATCATCTTGGCCTCAAACCTGCCAGCCCCTGGCACTGGTGTGGCCTGGCACCCCATGGCCAGGTTCTTCCCTGTGGCTCTACTCTGCCAGCCAAGCCATCAGATGGGTGGTACCTAAGCAAGTCTTACCCAGAGTTGGGCCATGTCTCTGCTCTTCCCTAGCTGGCTTTCCAGCTTCCACTAGAGAACTGGGCCTTGTACACTCTAGGGAAGGCTGAGGATCTGGGCGTAAAGCAGGGGCAGAGAGAAGAGAAACCTTGCTTAAGCTGCCTTGTCCACAGGATTCCTCTTTCCTTCATTCTGAAAATACCTAGTTCCAACTGTGATGAAAGGGAAGAGGAATTTGTGAAAGTTACCAATACTGTACCATCACATTGATGTGGGACCTCTTGCCAGGAGCTCATGGAAGACAGTGACCTGGTGCAGTGGAAAGCACAAGACTTTAGGGTCAGTCAGAATTGGATTCTGTTACTTTCTTGCTGGGTAACCTTGGGAAAGTTACTCAACCTCTCTGAGTCTTGATTTCCTCAGTTGATAAATAGGGATAATAATAATAATGATAATGTCTACATCATATGTTTGTTTTGAGGTCTAAATTTGCTGACCAATGTATATAAAAATATAATATTTATTGAGTGCTTATTATGTGGTATGTCATGTTTAAGTGCTTTATAAGCATAATATGAACTCACATAACCCTATGAGTTGTGTACTTCCATTGTCCATGCTTTATAGATACAAAACTGAGACTCAAAGAGCGTGAGTAACTTGCCCACACTGGTAAATAGCAGAGCCAGGATTTGGACCCAGGCAGTCAGGCTCCAGTTCACATGTACTTAACTACCAAGCCATGATGCCATATGGAGTAGGGCTGAATAAAGAATAGCTATTATGATCATAGTAATGTAGTATTAAATGCTTTTTATATCCATGGTGTTAAGTGTTAATTATTAGCGTATTTGGATGCAACGTTTATCCCTTTTGTTCCTATTTCTTCCACAGCCATGGCAACAAAGGGCCTTGTGCTCACTACAGCAGAGCATCCTGTCTTTGTCCAATCCAGCCCAGAACATCAGTCTCTGCAAATAACAAAAGATGTGGCCACTCGGCCGCCTGTCGGTGCCCCCACTGGAGCACTGAGAAGGGTTGAGGCCTCTCCAACTGGAACTGAACTAGGAGGAGAGCAGCAGACAGGTACTACATATCGGCTGACTGGGAGCAGGGCTTACAAAAGACAGGTCATGCTTAATAAACCTGATTAATTTCTTTGAGTGGCAACAATGTAATCAGACAGGAGTGAAAGGAGGTATAGTAATTTATCCTAATTCCAAAGCACAGGAGTGCAGCTAAAACCAACACACAGATTTTATGGAGATGCTGCTGGGGCCTGGAGGGTTCTGGTGGCATTCAGCCTTGGGGGCAGCCAGAGGGAAACTCAGTGAGTTGCTCACAGTGACCTAGTGAAGAGGAAACCCAGAGCAGGGACAGAGCACAACCTGCCTAAGCCATCTAACCTAGACACAAATCTGCCTGTTAATTCCCTTCCAGTGGCTTCCTGCCGCCTATATATAATAATGTGGATGATAATAAAACAATGATGGCTGCATTTATTTGATATCTACTATGTGTACGGTACTATACAAAAAGGAAACTGAGGCAGAAAGCTTAAGAAACCTACCCAGTCACATACGTATTAACACACAGCTGGGCCTCCAACCCAGTCTGCTCTCACATTCCAGTCCATTTGCAACTGTGTTTAATGATGTGTCTCTTCCATCAGACAGGAAGCCCCTCTGTAGCAGGAACTGATTCAACCTTTGCTCCTTTAGCCCTCAGTAGATGGAAATGCTGAAGCTCCCACGTCCTCTGTGCTTCTCTTTCTGAACACTCTTCCCTGGGTGAGCTCATCCTTGCTTTTGGCTTCAGGTCCCACCTCCTGGAGGAAGACTTCTAGAGAAGAGAGTCTAGAAGACTCCCTAACCTCTGACGCACCCCAGATGAGCACCCCAGTCTGAGCCCATCGTATAAATTCCTTCCTTCTTGACAGTAACTGGTTTAGGAATGGGGTTATACCCAGTGAGACTAAGAGGACACTTGCTGGGGGGCTTCTGGGAAAGGTTTTTTCACTCCTAGGAGAGAATCACTGGAAGCGACATTCCCAGTGGCTCTCTTCCTGGGAATGTTGTCAAGTCTAGATATGTCCTGGACCTACTGAAGCTGGTGTGCTCCCAAGCTGAGAATGGAGCCAACAGCAGGGATGGCAGAGTGGAGAGCTGGAAGAAGTCTTTGTCCTTGAGGGCATGAGTGCCCTGCCATCCCTGGAGGCCACCCTAATGCTGAACAAGGGAAATTAAATATTGTCACTGCTGAAGCTATTGAGAGTGGGCTTTCTGATATTTTGTGGTAGAAAGCATCCTTACTAATATAACCAGGGCAGCATTACGACTTTTGTGGGCCCCTTCCTACAGAACAATTTCTTTTTTTTTTTTTTTTTTTTGCAGTATGCAGGCCTCTCACTGTTGTGGCCTCTCCCGTTGCGGAGCACAGGCTCCAGACGCGCAGGCTCAGTGGCCATGGCTCACGGGCCCAGCCGCTCTGCGGCATGTGGGATCTTCCTGGACCGGGGCACGAACCCATGTCCCCTGCATCAGCAGGCGGACTCTCAACCACTGCGCCACCAGGGAAGCCCAAACAATTTCTTTTTTAATTATGTTTTATGACTGCATTGGTGTAAAGATGAATATATTAATATTATCTATTAAAACATCTTTATTAAAACTTTTTTCTGGGACTTCCCTGGTGGTGCAGTGGTTGGCAATCTGCTTGCCAATGCAGGGGACACGGGTTCAAGCCCTGGCCTAGGAAGATCCCACATGCCGCGAAGCAACTAAGCCCATGCGCCACTACTACTGAGCCAGTGCTCTAGAGCCCTCGAGCCACAACTACTGAGCCCACGTGCCACAACTACTGAAGCCCACGCACCCAGAGCCCGTGCTCTGCAACAAGGGCAGCCACCGCAGTGAGAAGACTGCACACCACAACGAAGAGTAGCCGCCACTTGCCGCAACTAGAGAAAGCCTGCACGCAGCAACGAAGACCCAAGGCAGCCAAAAAAAAAAAAAAAAAAAAAGAAATAGAAGTGTCTTTAAAAAAGTAAAATAAAATAAACTTTTTTTCTGATTTAAAGGAGATTAAAGCTTTTTTTTTTTTTTTTGAGGAGCCCTAAGAGTATTGGGGCACTAATAGGCCTACCCATGCCTAGTAGATAGACTGGTCCTGGATACGACTCCCAAATAGTCATGTCCAGGCCATACCTCCCTTTTGACCTTCAAACCTGCATACCCCACTGCTTATTGGATAGTTCCACTTGAGTGTCTTACCTCAAATTCAGCATACCTAAGGCTGAACACACAGTTTCTCCCACACCTTTTCTTTGTCCAGTGTTCCCTGTCTGAATGAACTATGTACTGACCAGCTAGTTGTACCAGCCAGAAACGTGGGACCTCAACTTCTGCCTCACCCTGTGTCCAATCTATCACCAAATGCTGTCACTTTCCCTCTTAAAGGGCTCTTAAAAGCATTTATTTATTTCCCTCTCCATTCCTTTTTCTTTTCTTTTATTTTTTTGACCGTGCCATGTGGCATGCAGGATCTTAGATCCCCAACAGGGGATTGAACCCGTGCCCCCTGCAGTGGAAGCACAGAGTCCTAACCACTGGACCACCAGGGAAGTCCCTCCATCTACACTCCTGCCTCCACTGCTATTGTCCTAATCCATGTTACCTGGATTACTGCCATGGACCCTAATGCTCTCCCTACACTCTCCCTGTAATCTTTTATCTACACTGTCCTCAGAAAGAGTTTTTTCAAACTGCAAATCTGATTCCGTCATCTCCCTGGTTAAAACCTGATGGCTTCCTGTTGCTCTTATGACATAGACCCAAACCTTCAGCGAGGCCTCCGAGGCCCTGCCTAGCATAGCCCCTGCCTCATCTTACCCTTCTCTCCTCTTACTCTGGGCTTCAGCCACATGATCTTCCCTTAGCGCCTCAAACGCAAAGGCTGCATCCTGCCATTGGATCTTTGCACGTGCTGTTCTTCCATTTTCTAGTCCTCTCTCAGCTCAAATGTGCTTTCTCAAGGAGGCCTTCCCTGACTCCTAGGAAGGTCAAGTGTCACTATGTGGTATTGGGCAAGTTTCTTAATTGCTTGGTGCCTCTGTTTTCTCATCTGTAAAATGAAGATGATAGTAATGCCTAACTCAGGTTTGTTGTGAGGATTAAGTAAAATGCTGCATGGGAACCACCCTGAGGTCGGGCTGGTGCAGTGCTCTGCTTGGACAATTGTCCTGCCCTCTGGCTAGCTTTCTAGATGAGGACAGTAGTGGAGAGACCCCGCCCCCACCTCCACTAACTCTAGTTCATGATATTGGGGTGAGACAGACCCTAAAATGTTAGGGCTTCAAGAAAGAGCATCTACACAAGGGCACTCAAAGATTTCTGAGTGTCTTGAATGAGACCAAGGAGCTAGTTGTGCCAGGAAGTCATTGACAATGCCTGAGGTTAGGGTGGGGTGCTCAGAGAGAGGGAGACATCAAGGGAACCCTCAAAGGTCAAGGAGAGAGGAAAGGTCAGTGGGAGCACACCACAGTTTTGTCAGATCTCTGAGTGGCCCAGAGCCCTGAGAATGAAGGACATTGGTTACCATGGGGTCTCTATGTTGGGTAAACCTAGGCTCCCATCCCACCCTGTCACTTGTGGGCTGGAAGATGGGGAAGTCATTTCACTTCTCCTTGCCTCAGTTTCCTTATCTATAAAATGGAGCTAATAATTTATTTTTTAGATTGATAGGAGGATTAAATGGGACTGTATTAACTTGCTTGGGCTGACATAACAAAGTAGCACAAACTGGGTGGCTTTTTATTTTTTTGCAGTACGTGGGCCTCTCACTGTTGTGGCCTCTCCCGTTGCGGAGCAGAGGCTCCGGACGCGCAGGCTCAGCGGCCATGTCTCATGGGCCCAGCCGCTCCGCGGCATGCGGGATCTTCCTGGACCGGGGCACGAACCCGTGTCCCCTGTATCGGCAGGCGGACTCTCAACCACTGCGCCACCAGGGAAGCCCTAAACTGGGTGGCTTAAACAACAAATTTATTTTCTCATAATTCTGGAGGCTAGAAGTCTGAGATCAAATTTTCTGTAGGATTGATTGCTTTTAAGGGCTCTCTCCTTGGCTTATTGATGGCCATCTTCCTCCTATGTCTTCACATGGCCTTTCCTCAGTGTGTGTCTCTGTCCTAATCTCTTCTTATAAGGACGCCAGTTATATTGGATTAGGGCTCACCCATATGACCTCATTTTAGCTTAACTACCTCTTTAAAGGCCCTATCTCCAAATACAGTCTCATTTTAAGGTACTGGGCATAAGGACTTCAGCATAGGAATTTTGAGGGCACACAACTTAGCCCATAACAGCGATGTAGACATAGGTTAAGTAACCAGCACGCAGCAAGGGCTCAGTAATGCCAACTCTTTTTTCTCTGTCATGGTAAAAGCAGGCAATGGCAATGCACTCAGCCCCAGAACTCCACAGATAAATGTGGCTTTAAGCCATTGGGTGCCTATGACTTTCCCAAACACTGGAGGCAAGGACTTTGTTCTTCCTCTCTCCTCCTTGGGCTGGGAATTTTGATAAATCACATCGTGTCCAAAAGCAATTGGGAACTCTGGGAGTTATTTTTAGTATATTGACTTAGCTAAAAAAATCTAAAACCTTACACTGCCAGTCACCAAAGCAATTCTACTCTGACAATATCTGCTTGCAGCCTTTGCTAAAATGAACCTATAATTGATTTGAGTAAAGCAGCCCAAACTCAACCCGCTAACTAGCCAGTGTCTACCAAGTGTGAGTTTTTGTGCCGGATGCTGTGGAAGACACAAAGAAATCCAGGACACAGTCCCTGCCTCAGGACCTAGAGGCTTTGATTGGGATGTTAGCTCCTGTCTGGAAAAGAGAATAGAAAGCAGCCCCTGATGTGAGTGAAATGAAGGATCGGATAGAGTTTGATGTGCCTGTGGGACATCCAAGTGGAGCTGCCCAGGGGCCGGTTGGATGGACACCTGTGGAGCTCCAGAGGCTGGTCTGGTGATATAGGTGTGGGAGTCATTATAATAGATGAAGCCACGGGGAAGGGTGGTAGCTTTGAGGGATGGTATGGTACGTGTGGAGAGAAGAGGGCCAAAACTAACTCCCAGTTTCATGGGAGAGAAATCTGACTGGCCCAGCTTGAGTCCAGTCAGCTGGGGTTAAGGGGTTAGAGTCAAGTCAGATAAACATGGCTTGCAGGGCCCCAGGGCTCCAGCTGTGTAGGTGGATTGGGAAAAGGCGATTCTCAGGGAAGGCAGTTGATGAGCTGAGTTGGCATCAAAAAGATGGTTACCAGAGAGAGCATGCACTGATGGAGTTGGCACTCACATTTAGTAAACACTCAACAAACATGCAGAATCAGTGAGTATATTAGCAAATCAATGAATTAATGAAGGGATGAGTAATCCTGCCACAGACCTTTTGGTAACACTATTTTTTCTTTTTTTTGGCCATGCCACGTGGCCTGCAGGATCTTAGTTCCCTGACCAAGGATTGAACCTGGGCCCCTGGCAGTGAAACTGCCAAGTCCTAACCACTGGACCGCCAGGGAACTCCCAGTAACACTATTTTTTAAAACTGATTTGCAGTTCACACACTATAAAATTTTCAGGAATTCCCTGGCGGTCCAGTGGTTAGGACTCAGCGCTTTCACTGCTGGAGGCCCGGGTTTGATCCCTGGTCGGCGAACTAAGCCATGTGGTGTGGCCCCCCCAAAAATTAATTTTAAATCGTACAGTTCAGTGGTTTTTAGTATTACCACATATATTTGATTTCGTGCTTCCTTCCATGAGACACAGATTTGACTAGAGTCCTCTGTGGACATAGAGTACCAGTATGACTTCGTGTTTAGTTTCCCTTACACAGAAGGCAGTTCAAGGAAAGGAACCCCCTTCCCTTCTTTGGAGGATGCCCAAGGACAGGAGCTGGAGAAGGCCCAATGTGGGAAAGCTACAGAAGGGCAGTGATGAGTCCCGAAGTTGCACACAGCATCATTGCACAGTGTCACTGCCCCCAACCCATCTGTGAGGCTGCAGCAGGCAGGATGTGCAACCAGATGGCCCTGGACAAGGAAATACCCATGGACAGCAAGACCTTCCTCAACAGTGGAGGCTGGGACATTCAGAGAGCATGGACGGGCTTGGAAAGAGTTAATATTTATTCCTTTATCCCCTCTGTTGGAAGAGTAATGGACCCTCAAAGATATTCACATCCTAATCTCTGGAACCTGTGACTGTTCTGTTATATAACAAAGGGGAATCAACGTTGTTAATTAGCTGATTGATTATCCTGGTGGGTCCAGTGTAATCACAAGGGTCTTTAAAAGTGGAAGATGGAGGCCAAAGAGGAATCAGAGTCAGAGAGGGAGGTGTGACAATAGAAGCAGAAGCTGAAGTGATTCTATGTGAGAAGTGATTCAACCATCGCTGGCTTTGAAGATAGGAGGGAGCCACATGTCAAGGAATGGGGCTGCCTCTGGCAGATGGAAAAGGCAAGGAAATGGATTCTCCCCATTTCCACAGTCCTGCCAATCAGTCAGTTGATTTTAACCCTGTGAGACCCTTGTCAAACTTCTGATCTCCGGAACTGTAAGATAACAAATTTGTGTTGCTTTAAGCTACTAATTTTGTGGTAATTTGTTCCAGCAGCAATAGGAAACTAACACACCCTCCTAGATAACTAAAAGGGACAACAGCAAGATTCACTTTTAGATCTTCATTTCTTTTTATTCCTTTTGAGTAGTCTCTATTTTCTCTAAGATCTGCTCTTTTGTCCTCCTGGTCCCCATTTTCTACTCCAGGCAGAGGACCTTTTGGGATGTTGCTGAGTCCTTGATCCCGAGAACATGCCTACCCAAGTCCATTTGTCCTTCCAAGGCCTGTCCCCAAATGCCACCTTCTGCTTGAAGCCCTCATCATTTTCCCCAATGAATACGATTTCTCCCTCTCAATCTCTGCACCACACCCCTCACTGCGACACCTCTACATTCATGACTCGACTCTTCTAGGAGTCTACAGTTATTTTTCCTTTGCTATTTTAAAATGCCAGGGACTTCCCTGGCAGTTCAGTGGTTGAGACTCCACGCTTCCACTGCAGGGCGGTGTGGATTTGATTCCTGGTTGGAGAACTAGGATTCTGCATGCCGCATGGTGTGGCCAAAAAAATAAAAATAAAAAAATAAAGCCAGCGTTTGTAATCAGGGGAAGTCATGTATGGATGTCCCTCATTATCTGTGGGGGATTGGTTCCAGGACACCCCCCTCCCCTGTGTGTACCAAAATCCATGGATGCTTAAGTCCCTTATATAAAAGGGCAGAGTACAGTCAGCCCTCCAATTCCACGGATGTGGAACCCGTGGCTTTTGGGGGGCTGACTGTACTTGGTCTTCAGTTTGGAGAGAGAGCTCAGCACAAGATAAAGAACAGAGATGTGTTTCCTTAGGACTCTAATCTAGCTGTTTCTTGTCCCTGCCAGCAGACGGAGTCAACCACCATGAAAAGACAACAATTAATCCCATGCTGAAGGCCAGCTAGTGGCCGATTCACTCACTGTGTTGGCTATCTCTTGTGCTCACCTCATATCCTCTTGGTCCTGTTTTTTTGTTTTTTTTTTTTGCAGTACGCGGGCCTCTCCCTGTTGTGGCCTCTCCCGTTGCGGAGCACAGGCTCCAGACGCGCAGGCTCAGTGGCCACGGCTTACGGGCCCAGCCGCTCCGCGGCATGTAGGATCTTCCCGGACTGGGGCACGAACCCGTGTCCCCTGCATCGGCAGGCGGACTCTCAACAACTGCGCCACCAGGGAAGCCCCTCTTGGTCCTGTTTTGACACCATCATTGCTGGGGAAGCAGCTTCACACATGTGTCATGTAACAGCACCTCACCTAAGCTCCTCCAGGCATCTCTCTTTCCTTCTCAGGCTTCTGTAGGAACCACCTGGCACTCACACTGGTGCTTCTGGAAGTGTGAGGGTACTAACAACTCATGAGAAAACCCTTGACCCAACAGGATAGGAGTTGAAGGATAAATTCTCCCCTCCTCTGGCCTATAGGCAGACAATTTTGAGGTGGTTTTCACAGTTCTTCAGAAGGTTCCAGCACGATCAAGCCCCAGTTTCCACAGCTGTGATCAACTAAAGTATGGACCCTTGAATTAGCTTTCCCTTCTGTGTTTCCCTATCCCTAGTCACCCCCTTTGGTCCCTGGGATTGCTTCCTATAGTGAACTACTTGCCCCTGAACAGTAATCTCAGGCTGTACCTTCTGGGGGAATCTAGCCTAAGGTGTCCACCTTGTGGCTAGAGTCATAGCTGTACCACATGACTGGACTGACCAATAGGTGAACAGCCCAAAGCCATTTTGAGTGTCAGCCTTGTAGGTCTGACCCAGATACAGAGTCTGTAGGAATCACTAATCTTCATATATCACTTCATCTAGATGCAGCAGCCTCTGAGGTCCCTTTTTTGAACACATTTTAAGGACCAAGTAAGCCATCGACAATTTCAACAAAGGCAGAAAGAGCCCCAGGCTATTCCTTACTATTTTGGAATCTTCTGTATTTTATTGCATGTATCAGATACTCAATCTAAGTAAACTGAAATACCACACCTATTACACAGTTCCCTTCGCGTGTTTCCAGAGAAACGTGTTTCTATTCCTGCCTAACACAAACAGTATGGTGAAATAATAATAATACTTTTGAGTATTTATTATGTTCCAGAACTAAGTGCTTTATGAACATTATCATAGTTATTGTTAACAACCTCCCTTTGTAATAGATATTATTTTTAACGCCATTTACGGATGTGAAAATTGAGGCTCTGAGAGGTTAAGTAATTGCCTAAAGTTGTACAGCAAGTAAGTAGTAGAGCCAGGATTCAAATTCAGCATTCTGACCCCAGAGCTCAATGACAATGATCTACTGTCATGAAAAGAAAGACTACTGGAATAGATCAATGGAATAGAATTGAGAGCCCCCCAAAAACCCATACACCTGTGGTCAATTGATTTTTGACAAGGATGCCAAGAGTATTCAGTGGGGAAAAAAGTTTTTTCAGTAAATGATGCTGGGGCAATTGAACGTCAACAGCAAAAGAATAAACTGGACCCCTAACTCTCACCATATAAAAAATTAACTCGGGCTTCCCTGGTGGCGCAGTGGTTGAGAGTCCGCCTGCTGTTGCAGGGGACACGGATTCGTGCCCCGGTCCGGGAAGATCCCACATGCCGCGGAGCGGCTGGGCCCGTGAGCCATGGCCGCTAAGCCTGTGCGTCCGGAGCCTGTGCTCCGCAACGGGAGAGGCCACAACAGTGAGAGGCCCGCATACAGCAAAAAGAAAAAAAAAAAAAAAAAAAAAACTCAAAATGGATCAAAGACCTAAATGTAAAACTCTTAGAAGAAAACATAGTATAAATATTCTTGATGTTGGATGAGGCAATGGTTTATTGGATATGACACCAAAAGCTCAAGCAACAAAAGGAAAAATACCCCAGATAAATTGGACTTCATCAAAATTAAAAATTTTTGTGATTCAAATTACATTCCCAAAAAAGTGAAAAGACAGCCACAAAATGGAGAAAATATTTGCAAATAATATATCTGATGAATCTAATGTCCCGAATAAATAAAGAACTCATAACTCAAGAACAAAAAGACAAATAACCCAATTTTTTAAATGGGCAAAGGATTTTTTTCTGTGTGGAAGAAATCTAAATATATTCATAGGGCTTAAAATTTTTTTAAATTTATTTTTTAGTGTGATGCACTTTATTTCCTAGCCTATTCAAATTTAGTGGGGATTGGGTCAGTTTTACATTATTAATTTTTATTATTTATTTATTTTTATTTGGCTGCACTGCGTGGCTTGTGGGATCATAGTTCCCCTGACCAAGGATTGAACCTGGGCCCATGGCAGTGGAAGCCCAAGCCCTAACCACTGGACCGCCAGGGAATTCCCATTACATTATTATTTTTTTATTGAAGTATAAGTATAGTTGACTTACAATATTATATTAGTAATGGGCAAAGGATTTGAATAGACATTTCTCCAAAGCAGCTCAGTATCATTAGTCATTAGGGAAATGCAAATCAAAATCACAGTGGGATACCACTTTACATCTCCTAGGATGGCTGTAATAGTTTTTAAAATGAAAAATAGCAAGTGTTGATGAGGGTATGGAAAAAATTGGAACCTTCATACATTGGTGGTGGGAATATAAAATGGTGCAGCTGCTGTGGAAGACAGCAGTGTTGTAATAATAATAATTGCTATCATTTTTTGACCACTCTCCATGTGCCAGGCACTGGGCTGATTGCTTTAAATGCTTTATCTCTTTAAATCCTCAAAAAAGCCAATGAGGTTCAGTATAGGAAACAGAAACCATTCAAATGGAACAAAAAGGAATTTAATGTGGGGAATTAGATGCTTACAAAAGAGCACCTGTAGGATGAGAAAAATCTAGGATAAGCCTCAAGGAATGATCCTCAGAATACTGAAGAAGTGACTTGCCACGGAAGTTACTCTGTCACCGTAAGGTAGGTGGGGAATCAGAAGGCTGTCACTGGAATCACTGAGTTTGAGAACACATAATTGTAGATGTATTCTGAGGACCGGGAAGCTGCTGTAGCTGTTGCCATAATGGCTGTTTAACTCATCAAGCTGATGACTGGACATTGGAACATGTAGTCCAGTTATCACCTTTGCTGCTACTATTTTTTGACCCCCACTATGCAGACTGGAAGTGGAATAGTGCTGTGGTAAAACTCCATGTTACCATAACCTTGAAAACAGCCAAAAGCCTAAGTTGACTTCCATTTTATGTAAGTGCGTTAATTAATGGAACCCAATTCTCATCCAGAACCCTAGCTGCAAGGACATTTGGGAAATATAGTTATCTCTGTGGTACAGAAGGCATGCTAGAGGGAGACAAAAATGGATTATGAGTGAAATTGACTAAATCCTGATGTATCTGCTCTTCAGGTGAAAAAATGAAAGGCTTATAAGCATCAACTACTTTGTCCAAGATCATGCAGTCAGTCGGTGGCAGGGTTGGGATTTGAATCCAGATGTTTTCCCAAGACCCATATACCTTAGAAGACTATCTCTGCTGGGTTTCTGTTTGTGAGTGGGGAGTGGGAGCACTGGGACCATGGTGAATAGACACTTTCCCAGCATCCTCACTGAGCATAAACCATTGTAATAGGCACGCAGTTATCATGTGTACCCTAGAGCACATCAGAGGTGACATGTATGACGCTCTCTAGAGAGAAGGGCTCAATAATTTGTAAAGGATATTGAAGAAAGTGTGCAAAATAATTTTCTTTTTTTCTTTTCTCATTCAAAAGACAGAAGGCTTTGTGCTTTGATGCTTTGGGAGAGGTTTGGGACAAACCTTCCTGGTTTCTCTTTCCGTTGAGAGAATAAGGCTGGAGGAAAGAGACATGTCCCCCAAACTAAAAATAGATTCTGTTGGTGTGGAGGAAGGAGAGGCCTGTGTTTTCCCCAAGTAAAAGGGCCTCTACCCTCCCCTCCAGAGGTGGCAGGACTCTGAGGGCGTGGCTGTGTGGTCATCCCAAGACTATGGGCCTAGGCATAGTCCTATACCCCAAGCAGGGCAGGAAGCAGCCGAGTGGCAGATCTGAGAGGGTTTGTGAGCTGTGCCTTCACAGAGACAAGCCATATGGGCAAGGGACTGATCACTGATGACCAGAGGGGACTTCTGGACACTTTGGCCCTGGAATCTTCATGTAACCCCACAAAGGTTACACAGGTTAAGTTTCCTACATGCCCATTAGGAAGTTGCTTTATAGAAAATAAAGAAATGTGACATCTCTTTGAGGAGACAGAGACTTACCAGTACAAAAAGGCTTTATACAGATCTTACTCTCCTCCTCAGACTTCACTACAATCCCAACCCCCCCAACAACTCAGCAAAAGGAAGATTTATATGTAACTATTTAGTAGTATTGGATCATTGCTGTTTCTTTTAAGTACTGCATGTCTCTGAAATAAAAGAATAAAAATATGCATATAATTGAAAAACAGAATGCTCTCTATCCATTTGTATAAGAGAAGGAATAATTTCATTACTTTTTTGTTTATGGGTACTGTTTTGTTACTTTTCTTTCATTTTTAAAAAATGGGGATGAAATTCATATAACGTACAATTAACCCTTTTGAAGTGTCTCTTTCGGTGTCATTTAGTGCATTCACAATGTTGTAGACAACCACCTCTCTCTAGTTTCAAACTTTTTTATCACTCCAGGAGACACCCATTGAGCAATCCCTCCCCATTCCTCCTCTCTTCTAGCCCCTGGCAACTACTAATTTGCTTTAATGTCTTTATAGATTTCCCATTCTGGATATTTCATATAAAATAAACCATGCAGTGTGTGCTAGTTTCTGTCTGGCTTATTTCATTTTGCATGCTTTTGAGGTTCATCCAAGTTGTAGCATGTATCAGTGCTTCATTTGTTTTTATGGATAAATTATATTCCATGGTATGGATATACCACAATTCTAAAAATCCATTCATTCACCTTTTTGGCTATTGTGAATAGTGCTGCTGTGAACCTTCATGGACAATTGTCTGTTGAAGTACTTGTTTACTTTTTCTTTTTTTTTTAATGTATTTTTTTTAAAGTCTTTACTGAATTTACCACAACACTGCTTCTGTTCCATGCTTTTTGGTTTTTTGGCCATGAGGCATTCTGGTATAAAAACATTTCCAAACTGAAAGTTTTTCTGAGAAAGAGACAAAAAGCTCCAGTCCAGACAAGACATTTGCAAACACTGACACATGAAATATATAGTTCCAGTTTGCATTCAGATGGCCACCCACCTCATGTACTAGTGCTGGCTACACACATTAAAAATCTTTCATGGCTATGGACATGGTGTTCTTGCTCTTCCTAGCATTCTCTGCCCAGAAGTCTCCTCTGCTCCCTTACATCAGCATCATTAAAAAGAATTGCCCATTAACATCCTCAGGTGAATAATTGTTGCAAAAAATCGTTAGTGGCATTAACTTTAGAAATATTGTCAAAAGTGCAGTAGGGGTAGTTTTTGACTTACTTACAACCTGTGCTTTTGTACATTACACTTTGATACCTCTAAATAAAGCATTTTGAATGTTTGCTCGTTTGCTGATAAGTGAACGTTTTGATACATCATGCAATGCCAAGCAACAGTTTGGTCTTTCCATTTTTGCTGGTACAGTAATATTTGTCCAACTTTGAATTTTTTATGTATTTTATTGGTATTTTATATAAATAAGTGGAAAATTGAAATTGCTGATAGTGGTGATAAAATATAAACATATTGCAATTGAGATAAAATAGTTACCATTCAGTTAAGCTGGAAGTGCTGACTTTATTCTCATTTGATGAGAATGTAACTCAGTTCATTTTGTGTTGATTTGGATGGAAAAATAATTAAAGAATAGGTAAAAAAATGCTGGAAATACATCGTCAGATATGTAATTTGAGATTTTATACATATTTATACACATATATATTTGCACATTAAGAATAGATGTCTTTCTCTTCCTTGATAAATAGTTAAATTTTCACACATTTAATTTTTATACAAGATTTTATGAACAAATCATGTATGAAAGTAGATTATTTACTGCTTACACTTTTTCCTGGGACAGCACTGATCAAAACAGGCAAGGAAACTTGAGGGGAAAGTGGGAATTTTTCAGATCCTAAAGGCACAATAATAATAATAGTAGTAGTAGTAGAGTAGTAACTCCTGTTTAAGCACTTGCTGTGTTTCAGGCTCTATGCTTGCTGTGTCACAAGTCTAAAATCATTTCATTCTTACAATCCTTAGTTGAAATCCTTAGTTATTATGTAGCCTCCCATTTTATAAAGTAGCATCCTAGAGTTCATAAAATTGAAATGACTTGTCCAAAGTCACAGCCAGTATGTAGAGGGGTTTATTGATTCCAAAGCCCATGTAGTAATCACTACCTTGTTTTACTCTCCTGTTTGCTCAGTAGTCAAGTTTGAACAAACCTCTTTTAAAGTCAGATTATGACCAGATGATAAAACCTGTGTGAGAAAAAAAATGGCATAAGTCTCTGTGTCTTGTATGGATAGATGAAACATTTTCAGGAACAAGAAATAATAAGCTTTGTTATAACACCTCAAAATAATTTTAATAAAAGTATTGAAAAGGGAAACAACAGAACACCCAATATATTATGAGTTAATGATAGGACATTTTGCAGAAGACTGGGGCCAATGAAACGTTTGCTTTGCTAACCTGCAATGTATATAGGAATGCTATAGGTAAATAGAACCAACAACACAATAAATGATTATCAAAATATTACTGTCATGTTGCATAATTATCTGTCTCTACCTTAAGAGTGAATCTGATGCAACATTGTAAAACAACTATACCCCTATTTAAAAAAAAAAAGACTGAGTCTGAATGAATGTTTGCATTCCTTTTTTCTAAATTGGCCTCTTACTTACAATGTGAAAGCAGCCCTTTTCCAAACTTATCTGGAGAAGAATTTGTAAGAAATGGAGGAACTGTGTTATTAGCTAATAGCCACTGTTGCAGCTATTCCACTTGCAGAGGCAGAAATGCAAACCCCAAATGTTGACCAAATGACAACATGCCAGAAAGATTTTGAAAATGGTGTACAGACCACAGGGAGGCAGCTGGGTTTCTGATGAGCAGCATACTCCATCAAAAGCCATTTCCATTCCTTCTGGAAATACATCAATTAAAGGAGCAAAGGAACATGAGGGAGGAAAGAGCAGCATGTTCCAGTCTTGGCTAACCTTCTACTTGGAGGAGCCAATGCAAATTCTAGAAATAACAGCAGCAGAAGCAGAAACTGATGGCAGTAGTAACTCAGAATATGAGATCCATTAGATTAAGTCTGAGTCAATCTTGCTCTATTTTTCTTGAAGATCTTTTCTAGAAACGAATGCTGTTTGTATTTGACAGTTGAGTAGACATAATGAATGTATTTATTCAGTCAGTAAACATGTACCAAGTGATGGGGATGGTGATGCTTGAGTGAGACTTGAAGTTGGGTAGGATGTGTGGGCCATGAAGGGGATTGGGAGGAGTGTGGAGGCTGTTCCAGGCAGAGGGAACAGTATATGCTGAGGCACAGAGGCAGATGTTGATGTTAAAGGAATGATTTTCTCTCTGGAGTGGGAAGAAATTGCTCTTCAGAAAAAAAAATCATGGCTCATTTTCACTTTCAGGAGATAGATAGCATTTCATGGCACAGATAGGTGGTTCTTTTGGTTGAGGAAAACAATGTGTGATTCTCAGGGGAGGGAAGAGGAATGGTCAGGGAGAGAGGAGGGCAGAAGAGATGAGATGAAGATGGAAAAGTTGTTCTGCCAGAGAAACTAAGAAGTGAGGGGAATTTGGAATTTGGGGGCAGCCTGGGGGAATTGGCCTGGACAACTTGGAGAGACTGGAACAGTGAGAAGAAATTAAAAGATGGCAAGGCCAGGTCCAAGAAAGATACTTGAGCAAAATAAAGAAGTCCTTGTGAACTGGAGAACAGGACAATCAGTGATAAGGAGAACACGAGTTCTTCCCAAGGAATATACAGAACACTGCCACAGACTTCTACATTCTGTGGGGCAGTGGCTTGAGTAATCTTTATTTGGATATTAAAGAGTAACCCCAGCAGGCAGGAGGACTCAGGGTGGTTGCCAAGTGACATCGTATTCTTATATTTGTAAATTTTGCTGGCTTTTTCTGACTGGCAAACAATACTTTGTTCTTAAAGTTCTGCAGTTTGTGGGCTCCATTTTTTTATATTTAAAAATAATTTAGGGCTTCCCTGGTGGCACAGTGGTTGAGAGTCCGCCTGCCGATGCAGGGGACACGGGTTCGTGCCCCGGTCCAGGAGGATCCCACATGCCGCGGAGCGGCTGGGCCCGTGAGCCATGGACGCTGAGCCCGCGCGTCCGGAGCCTGTGCTCCGCAACGGGAGAGGCCACAACAGTGAGAGGCCCGTGTACCGCAAAAAAAAAAAAAAAAAAAGGAAAAAAAAATAATTTAAATTAGTGAATTTGTAATTTATGTTCTGAATTTAAAATGTTTTAAAACATAATATGTAAAATAAAATAATCTTTTTTTTTTTTGGCTGCCCTGCACAGCATGTGGGATCTTAATTCCCCAGCCAGAGATTGAACCCATGTCTCCCTGCAATGCAAGTGCAGAGTCTTAACCACTGGACCGCCAGGAAGTCCCTAAAATATAATAATCTTGAACAAATAAAATTATATACAAGTTTATGTTCTTAACCCAACAAAAAAGAATCCCATGTATTTAAAACATTTTCCCCAATGTCTGGTTAAAAAGCACCTTCTCTCTTATTTAAATATTTCTTCGGAATTTGCAAGCCTAACCTGCAGGCTGAATCAGTTCTCTGATCTAGAGGAAGGGCATTACAGGCGAAGGATGAAGCAAAATACCTGTTACTGTGTCTCTGCTTCATTAGTCCCTTAAAAGAGACTGAACCATCCAGGCTGCATGCTCCAGGGACTATAAAACAGTGTATTCTCTATTTTCTCCGTCCTCTCCACTCCCAGTCCAACCTGTCCCTCCTGTTTGATTTGGACACACCAGCATTCACTCCCACTTTTCTGGCCCTGGACTCTTGTTCTGTCTTCAATGCCATGAAATGAGTAAGCAGAAAATGTCAAGTAGACAGAGTGTTCAGAGCTCAGAAGGGAAGTCTAGGTTGGAAACATAAATTTGAATTATTGATATATAGCTAGTTATTAAAGATATGGGTGTAGATGAAATTGTGTAGAGAGAGAAGGTCGAGTGAGAAGGGAAATGCAATAAAAATATTTACAGTCCCGGTCAGGGAAAATGAGTCGGCAATGGAGAAAGAGAAGGAGTAGGTGCAGAGGTGAGAGATCAACCAGAAGAGTGTGGTGCCACAGAAAGTAAGAGGAAGTGTTTCAGGAAGGAAGGGGTGACCAGCTGAGTCATACTGCTGAGACATCTAGTAAGATGGACCCTGGAGTGTGTCCATAGGACTTGGCAATGTGGAAGTTATTAGTGACCTTGGTGAGAGAAATTTTGGTGAAGTGGTGTGGGTAGAAGCCAGGTTGAAGACTATCAAAAAGTGAGTAGAGGGCTTGCCTGGTGGCGCAGTGGTTGAGAGTCCACCTGCCGATGCAGGTGACACGGGTTCGTGCCCCGGTCCGGGAAGATCCCACATGCCGCGGAGCGGCTGGGCCCGTGAGCCATGGCCGCTGAGCCTGCGCGTCCGGAGCCTGTGCTCCGCAACGGGAGAGGCCGCAACAGTGAGAGGCCCGCGCGTAGTGCAAAAAAAAAAGTGAGTAGAGGGCTTCCTTGGTGGCGCAGTGGTTAAGAATCCGCCTGCCAATGCAGGGGACACGGGTTCGATCCCTGGTCCAGGAAGATCCCACATGCTGCAGAGCAACTAAGCCCGTGCACCACAACTACTGAGCCTGCGCTCTAGAGCCCGCGAGCCACACTTACTGAGCCCATGTGCCACAACTACTGAACCCTGTGCTTCTAGAGCCTGTGCTCCGCAACAAGCGAAGCCACTGCAATGAGAAGCCTGTGCACCACAACGAAGGGTAGCCCCTACTTGCTGCGACTAGAGAAAGCCCACATGCAACAATGAAGACCCAAAGCAGCCAAAAATAAATAAAATAAATAAATTTATTTTTTTTAAAAAGTGAGTAGAATGCAGAAAATTGAGAAAGTATGAGAAGATAATTCTTGACAAAACTTGGCTGTTGAGGGGAGAAGAGAGATAGGGTAGTAGGTGGAAGGGGTATTGGATCAAGGGAGGGATTTCCTATTTTAATGAGAGGATCCTAGCCTTTTGAATTCTGACGGAAACAATTCAGTAAAGGATGTATTAGTTAAGATAATTTTAGCTGCCAGATAAACCTTCCCAATTACGCATAATGGCTCAAACATGATGGAAATTTATGTCTTTTTTTTCTTTTTTTTGCTTCTTCCTCGTTCCTTGTCAGAGTTCAGGGAATGTGATACGTTTTATTGATAATACAAACTTTAAGGAGTTCTGTTTTTCGAATTTTATTTTATTTATTTTTTTATACAGCAGGTTCTTAATAGTCATCCATTTTATACACACCAGTGTATACATGTCAATCCCAATTGCCCAATTCATCACACCACCCCCCCATCCCCCTGCCGCTTTCCCCCCTTGGTGTCCATACTTTTGTTCTCTATGTCTGTGTCTCAATTTCTGCCGTGCAAACAGGTTCATCTGTACCATTTTTCTAGGTTCCACATATATGTGTTAATATACGACATTTGTTTTTCTCTTTCTGACTTACTTCACTCTGTATGACAGTCTCTAGATCCATCCATGTCTCAACAAATGACCCAATTTCATTCCTTTTCATGGCCGAGTAATATTCCATTGTATATATGTACCACATCTTCTTTATCCATTCATCTGTCGATGGGCATTTAGGTTGCTTCCATGACCTGGCTATTGTAAATAGTGCTGCAATGAACAATGGGGTGCATGTGTCTTTTTGAATTAAGGTTTTCTCTGGGTATATGCCCACTAGTGGGATTGCTGGGTCATATGGTAATTCCATTTTTAGTTCTTTAAGGAACCTCTGTACTGTTCTCCATAGTGGCTGTATCAATTTATATTCCCACCAACAGTGCAAGAGGGTTCCCTTTTCTCCACACCCTCTCCAGCATTTGTTGTTTGTAGATTTTCTGATGATGCCGATTCTAACTGGTGTGAGGTGATGCCTCATTGTAGTTTTGATTTGCATTTCTCTAATAATTAGTGATGTTGAGCAGCTTTTCATGTGCTTCTTGGCCATCTGTATGTCTTCTTTGGAGAAATTTCTATTTAGGTCTTCTGCCCATTTTTGGATTGGGTTGTTTGGTTTTTTAATATTGAGCTGCATGAGCTGTTTATATATTTTGGAGATAAATTCTTTGTCCGATGATTCATTTGCAAATATTTTCTCCCATTCTGAGGGTTGTCTTTTCATCTTGTTTATGGTTTCCTTTGCTGTGCAAAAGCTTTTAAGTTTCATTAGGTCCCATTTGTTTATTTTTGTTTTTATTTCCATTACTCTAGGAGGCGGATCAAAAAAATATCTGGCTGTGATGTATGTCAAAGAGTGTTCGTCCTATGTTTTCCTCTAAGAGTTTTATAGTGCCCGGTCTTACATTTAGGTCTCTAATCCATTTTGAGTTTATTTTTGTGTATGGTGTTAGGGAGTGTTCTAATATCATTCTTTTACATGTAGCTGTCCAGTTATCCCAGCACCACTTATTGAAGAGACTGTCTTTTCTCCATTGTATATCCTTGCCTCCTTTGTCATAGATTAGTTGACCATAGGTGTGTGGGTTTATCTCTGGGCTTTCTATCTTGTTCCATTGATCTGTGTTTCTGTTTTTGTGCCAGTATCATATTGTCTTGATTACTGTAGCTTTGTAGTATAATATGAGGTCAGGGAGTCTGATTCCTCCAGCTCTGTTTTTTTCCCTCAAGACTGCTTTAGCTATTTGGGGTCTTTTTTGTCTCCATACAAATTTTAAGATTTTTTGTTCTAGGTCTGTAAAAAATGCCATTGGTAATTTGATAGGGATTGCATTGAATCTGTAGATTGCTTTGGGTAGTATAGTCATTTTCACAATATTGATTCTTCCAATCCAAGAACATGGTATATCTCTCCATCTGTTGGTATCATCCTTAATTTCTTTCATCAGTGTCTTATAGTTTTCTGCATACAGGTCTTTTGTCTCCCTAGGTAGGTTTATTCCTAAGTATTTTATTCTTTTTGTTGCAATAGTAAATGGGAGAGTTTCCTTAATTTCTCTTTCAGATTTTTCATCATTAGTGTATAGGAATGCAAGAGATTTCTGTGCATTCATTTTGTATCCTGCAACTTTACCAAATTCATTGATTAGCTCTAGTAGTTTTCTGGTGGCATCTTTAGGATTCTCTATGTATAGTATCATGGCATCTGCAAACAGTGACAGTTTTACTTCTTCTTTTCCAATTTGTATTCCTTTATTTCTTTTTCTTCTCTGATTGCTGTGGCTAGGACTTCCAAAACTATCTTGAATAGTGGTGAGAGTGGGCTTCCTTGCCTTGTTCCTTATCTTAGAGGAAATGCTTTCAGTTTTTCACCATTGAGAATGATGTTTGTTGTGGGTTTGTCGTATATGGCCTTTATTATGTTGCGGTAGGTTCCCTCTATGCCCACTTTCTGGAGAGTATTTATCATAAATGGGTGTTGAATTTTGTCAAAAGCTTTTTCTGCATCTATTGAGATGATCATATGGTTTTTTTTCTTCAATTTGTTAATATGGTGTATCACACGATTGATTTGTGTATATTGAAAAATCCTTGCATCTCTGGGATAAATCCCACTTGATGATGGTGTATGATCCTTTTAATGTGTTGTTGGATTCTGTTTGCTAGTATTTTGTTGAGGACTTTTGCATCTATATCCATCAGTGATATTGGTCTGTAATTTTCTTTGTTTATAGTATCTTTGTCCGGTTTTTATATCAGTGTGACGGTGGCCTCATAGAATGAGTTTGGGAGTGTTCCTTCTTCTGCAATTTTTTGGAAGAGTTTGAGAAGGATTGGTGTTAGCTCTTCTCTAAATGTTTGATAGAATTCACCTGTGAAGCCATCTGGTCCTGGACTTTTGTTTGTTGGAAGATTTTTAATCAAAGTTTCGAATTCATTACTTGTGATTGATCTGTTCATATTTTCTGTTTCTTCCTGGTTCAGTCTTGGAAGGTTGTACCTTTCTAAGAATTTGTCCATTTCTTCCAGGTTGTCCATTTTATTGGCATAGAGTTGCTTGTAGTAGTCTCTTAGGATGCTTCGTAATTCTGTGGTCTCTCTTCTACTTCTCCTTTTTCATTTCTAATTTTTTTGATTTGAGTTCTCTCCCTCTTTTTCTTGATGAGTCTCCCTAATGGTTTATCAGTTTTGTTTATCGTCTCAAAGAACCAGTTTTTAGTTTTATTGATCTTTGCTATTGTTTTCCTTGTTTCTATTTCATTTATTTCTGCTCCGATCTTTATGATTTCTTTCCTTCTGCTAACTTTGGGTTTTGTTTGTTCTTCTTTCTCTAGTTCCTTTAGGTGTAAGGTTAGATTGTTTACTTGAGATTTTTCTTGTTTCTTGAGGTAGGCTTGTATAGCTATAAACTTCCCTCTTAGAACTGCTTTTGCTGCATCCCATAGGTTTTGGATCGTCGTGTTTTCATTGTCATTTGTCTCTAGGTATTTTTTGATTTCCTCTTTGATTTCTTCAGTGATCTCTTGGTTATTTATTAACGTATTGTTTAGCCCCCATGTGTTTGTGTTTTTTTTTTTTTTTTGCGGTACGCGGGCCTCTCACTGTTGTGACCTCTCCCGTTGTGGAGCACAGGCTCCAGACGCGCAGGCTCAGCAGCCATGGCTCACGGGCCTAGCTGCTCCACGGCATGTGGGATCTTCCTGGACCGGGGCACGAACCCGTGTCCCCTGCATCGGCAGGCGGACTCTCAACCACTGCGCCACCAGGGAAGCCCTGTTTGTTTACGTTTTTTTCCCCTGTAACTGATTTCTAATCTCATAGCGTTGTGGTCAGAAAAGATGCTTGATATGATTTCAATTATCTTAAATTTACTGAGGCTTGATTTGTGACCCAAGATGTGATCTATCCTGGAGAATGTTCTGTGCGCACTTGAGAAGAAATTGTAATCTGCTGTTTTTGGATGGAATGTCCTATAAATACCAATTAAATCTTTCTGGTCTATTGTGTCATTTTAAGCTTCTGTTTCCTTATTTATTTTCATTTTGGATGATCTGTCCATTGGTGTAAGTGAGGTGTTAAAGTCCCCCACTATTATTGTGTTACTGTCGATATCCCCTTTTATAGCTGTTAGCAGTTACCTTATATATTGAGGTGCTCCTATGTTGGGTGCATATATATTTATAATTGTTGTATCTTCTTTTTGGATTGATCCCTTGATCATTATGTAGTGTCCTTCCTTGTCACTTGTAACAGTCTTTATTTTAAAGTCTATTTTATCTGACATGAGTATTGCTACTCCAGCTTCCTTTTGGTTTCCATTTGCATGCAATATCTTTTTTCATCCTCTCACTTTCAGTCTGTATGTGTCCCTAGGTCTGAAGTGGGTCTCTTGTAGACAGCATATATATGGGTCTTGTTTTTGTATCCATTCAGCAAGCCTGTGTCTTTTGGTTGGAGCATTTAATCCATTCACGTTTAAGGTAATTATGTATATGTATGTTCCTATGACCATTTTCTTAATTGTTTTGGGTTTGTTTTTGTACGTCCTTTTCTTCTCTTGTGTTTCCCACTTAGAGAAATTCCTTTAGCATTTGTTGTAGAGCTGGTTTGGTGGTACTGAATTCTCTTAGCTTTTGCTTGTCTGTAAAGTTTTTGATTTCGCCGTCGAATCTGAATGAGATCCTTGCCAGGTAGAGTAATCCTGGTTGTAGGTTCTTCCCTTTCCTCCCTTTAAGTATATCATGCCACTCCCTTCTGGCTTGTAGAGTTTCTGCTGAGAAATCAGCTGTTAACCTTATGGGAGTTCCCTTGTGTATTATTTGTCATTTTTCCCTTGCTGCTTTCAATAATTTGTCTTTGTCTTTAATTTTTGCCAGTTTGATTACTATGTGTCTCGGCATGTTTCTCCTTGGGTTTATCCTGTATGGGACTCTCTGCGCCTCCTGGATTTGGGTGGCTCTTTCCTTTCCCATGTTAGGGAAGTTTTCAACTATAATCTCTTCAAATATTTTCTTGGGTCCTTTCTCTCCCTCTTCTCCTTCTGGGGCCCCTATTATGCGAATGTTGTTGTGTTTAATGTTGTCCCAGAGGTCTCTTGGGCTGTCTTCATTTCTTTTCATTCTTTTTTCTTTATTCTGTTCCGCAGCAGTGAATTCCACCATTCTGTTTTCCAGGTCACTTATCCGTTCTTCTGCCTCAGTTATTCTGCTATTGATTCCTTCTAATGTAATTTTCATTTCAGTTATTGTATTGTTCATCTCTGTTTGTTTGTTCTTTAATTCTTCTAGGTCTTTGTTAAACATTTCTTGCATCTTCTCGATCTTTGCCTCCATTCTTTTTCCGAGGTCCTGGATCATCTTCACTATCATTATTCTGAATGCTTTTTCTGGAAGATTGTCTATCTCCACTTCATTTAGTTGTTTTTCTCAGGTTTCATCTTGTTCCTTCATCTGGTACATAGCACTCTGCCTTTTCATTTTGTCTATCTTTCTGTGAATGTGGTTTTTGTTCCACAGGCTGCAGGATTGTAGCACTTCTAGCTTCTGCTCTGTGCCCTCTGGTGGATGAGGCTATCTCTGAAGTTTATATCTTGAAAACTTAAAATCTAAAGCATCAGATTTGCTCCAGACTGTAATTCAGGACCATGAACTCCTACATCTTGTGACTCACTCACCTTGAACAAGACTCCTATGGTTCCAAGCTTGTTTGCATCAAGCCATGATAGGGAAAGGAGCATGAATGATATCCAAGGGATGTTTTTATGGGTCTGGCCTGGAAGTTGCAGCTATCACTTCAGCACAGATAACATCAGTCACACGGAACCATACTCCATACCTAACTGCCAGAGAGGTTGGGAAATTTAGTCTAGCTGTGTGCCCAGGAAGAGGAAGTAATGGGTTTGGTGAACAGCTAGCAGTCTCTGCTATAGAGGGAGAAGTTAAAGATGTGCGAGATGGTGTGGGGGTCGGAGGAGGGGATAATAGAAAGAGTGAGCTTTCTGAGAAAGCAAGAGAGGTAGAAACTAGGCTCGAGAGCCCATGAGGATAGATTTTTTTTCCCAGCCAGGAAAAAGGGGTAGGGTGGTCAAGGGTATTTACAAGAGAATGATCACAAAGATAGAACAAGGAGGGTGCTGATGGACAGAATGGAGCAAAGCTAATAAAGTTGGAGGTTCTGATAAGGCCAAGAATGGCTTCCATGGGGATTCTTAAATAAATAAGCTGGAATGAGAGGGTCTTGTGATGTTTGCCCTCTCAAAAATGAGATGTTTGAACAAGTTATTTAGGCAGTGATTGGATTCTGATGATGACAAGGTCCATATGTAACCATGGACGTGGGAGGCTGAGATGGAATGGAGAAAATAGTCATTGACAGTGAGGAAGTCAAGGAAACTGAGAGCCCAGGGCATTTGAAGGTTTAGCTGTGTGGGTACTGGTACTACCCAGAAGGGTAATAGGAGTTGTAAATAAGAGGAAGTCTTGAATCATATGCCAAAGTCTTTAGAGGATGGAAAATGATAGTTTTGTGGCGGGGGAGAAGATGGTGGTAAACCTGGATGAGGTGAAACTTCAAAGGCACATAATTTTTCTTTTACAAGAGGGAGAAGTAGTAACGGTCTGGAAGTTGTACATGGTGGTGAGAAGGACATTGATTTCACTTTCCAATTTTCAGTAGATGATCAGTTAGAGAGGAAGCTTTGGCAGCAGGCAAGGGTTGGGGAGGGGGAGAGAGAGAGAGAGGGAGAGATGTGGTACTCCCAAGGGACTACCAGACTTTAGTTAGGCAGAAGGTAGAGGTTCCAGTCTAAGAAAAACTTGGGAATGTAGGTATCTAAGGGAGTTTATAGGTTTCAGAATGGAAGTTCAGGAAGATACAAGGGAATGATTGGGGAGCAAAACCAGGAAGGAGTGCTGGATCAGTTGAGGGGATATAGAGAATAGGTGAGAAGGAGAGTTCCAAAGGTAGGGTGACCCTTTTGGATTGGATTCGTCCTGAGAATTCCTTGGTGAAAGAAGTACACACCGGTTGAGCATAGCTGGGAGCCTTCTTGTGGTGATTTGACAATAATACAGTACTGTGACCCCTGCAGCTTCACATGGGGGTGCAGCACGCAGAGGGAGGTTAGACGACTCAGGGCATCTGCCCCCAGGTTCACGTGGAACAGCCACTCAGACCCAGAGCCCAACTCATGGTAGGTCCCTGCCTCTCTCACCACCCTCCTCTCACTTCATTGCTCTCTCTGCTCCAGACACTGCAGCCACCATTTAGGTCCTCCATCCTCGCATGTTCTTCTCTTCTCACAGGGGAACATGCCCTTCTCTCTGCTCTCTCTCTCTCTCTTTTTTTTTGGCCTCGCGGCATGGCATGCAGGATCGTAGTTCCCTGACCAGGGATCGAACTCACACTCCCTGCAGTGGAACCACAGAGTCTTAACCACTGGACCACCAGAGAAGTCCCTCTCTGCCCTCTCTTATTCATCCTTCAGATCTTGACTAAAACATCCCTCCTTCAGGACACCCCAGGCTCCCCTATTATTCTCTCTTATTCATCACATTGTGTACTTTTCCTTCACAGAGCTTATCACAGTTGTAATTTTGCAATTTTTTTGTGTGTTCATTAAATTAAAGCCTCTCTCCTCCTCTTGTCTGTAAATTCTACGAGGGTCATGTCTGTTTTATACACATGGTATTCTAGTATTTGCACATAATAGGTGTGGTGGTTTTAAAATATGTCCACAAATGCTTTGGCACTCCCCTTTCAAGGCAAAAGTCTAATTTTCCTCCTCTTGAATGTGGACCAGACTTAGTGACTTGCTTCTAACAAATAGAATGTGGTAGAAGTGACAGTATATGACTTCTGAGGTTATAGAAAGAATATGGCTTCATCCTGGTGCTTTCTTGCTCTTGGATCACTTGCTCAGGGGGAGCCAGGGCATGCTGTGAGGTCACTCAAGAAACACTGTGGTTATCAGTCCAAGTTATCAGTCATGGGAGGAAGGCACCTTGAAAGTAGATCCTCCAGCCCTGGTCAAGGCTTCAGATAGATGCAGCTCTGACCGGCATCTGACTACAACCTTATGAGAGAATCTAAGACAGAACCACTGCAACCAGTTGCTCCCTATGTGAGATAATATATGATTATTATTGGTTTAAGCATCTAAGTTCTGGGGAAATTTGTAACACAACAATAGATAACTAATATAATAGGTTTTTAATGAATACTTACTGGATGAATGAATCAGCAAATTCATGAACACCTTTGTTGTTTGTTTTCTTTTTTTTTCTGGTTTGGCATCAATCAATAATGACATCAGTAATGATTCTAATTGGTGCCTGAAACTTCCTGTTACATCTTCTCTGCATTTCACTTTGTATATATACCTTTTCATCCTTATGAATGGGAGGAAAAAAACGCAAACAAGTCAGCAAAAATACTTAACCCTTAAAGACTGCATTTATCTGAGTGATTTCAGTATAAGGAAAGATTAATTATATTTGCTCTTCCATTACACACTACCAAAGATTAGTTGGCATAAAAGTAAAGCAGACAAGGCAAAATTCTTAAGGATCTTCAAATCATGATGAAATTTTGGTCAAGAGAGGTTTTTTAAAAAAAATCTCTAGGGACTTCCCTGGTGGCACAGTGGTTAAAGACTCTGCACTCCCAATGCAGGGGGCCCAGGTTCGATCCCTGGTCAGGGAACTGGATCCCACATGCATGCCGCAACTAAGAGTTCACATGCCACTACTAAGGAGCCAGTGAACTGCAACTAAGTAGCCAGTAAGCCACAGCTAAGGAGCCCACCTGCTGCAACTAAGACCTGGCACAACCTAATTAATTAATTAAAAAAAATCTCTACTGTAGATTTTTTTACACAGTTTTTATGTCAATAAAGTTGACTTACATGTTACTGTATGCTTTGATCAAATGTTTGCACCTTTTGGGTTTAAAAGGCCAAGTACTTAAGGGTCATTAACCATTGCAACTGCTTTGTTTTTGCCTATGTCAGCAGAACCCCCAGGATCCTTTCAGTCTCACAGAGACAGAGGGAATTTTCAAAGGGAATCTTGACCTAGTAGGATGTAACATTCATTGTTCCCTGTTGTAGCCGCAGCACAAAAGCAATGGCTGACACACAGCAGGCATTGAAAACATATTTGTTGAATAAGTGAATGAGTGAATAAATCTCTTCACTTGTCATAATGATTGAGATGTTACAAGCTGTTTCAGTTGCCTGAGTAGGCAAGAATACACAACTAATAATGCTATCTGGCAAAAAGAGAGGAAGTCTGAATTATGTAGCATCAGTCTGACAAGTGCAGTCAACTACTGTGTCATTTTTTGCTCATATTTACATTTTCTTCACAAAAATATAGGTTTTGTTTTACAACTGTGTGGTCAATTAGGGGTGTGGCTAATTCTGTGGACTGGCTCATTCATCATCTGTTCCAGTCTCATTACTGTGTGTCTTCCTGGAATGAAGACACTGAAAAGTTTAAAACTACATTTCCCAGACTCCTTCGCTGCTAGGGTTCTGAATGAGACAAAGCTTCCTTCATTCACATGCATTCACCGGGAACCTGAAAATGAACAGTTAAGAGAGAGAGTTTGAGGCATCTGTCTTGCTGGTTCTGATGGTTTAGAGGGAAGCAGTTTGATCTGGACCTGCAAGCAGAGGTGATGGCTCCCTAATTTGGCAGGTAACTTCCTGGTATGGAAGAGGTGGCAGGATTCCAGAGCTAGTGCCTATGGGCGGTTACTCCCTGATTCAGCAGGTGAGTCTCCTGTTTTGGTAGGAGCAGCAGCCTCCTTCACAGCCCAGTTCTGCCAGGTGCATTGGAGAACTCACCCATGATGATCAGCCTGGAATCTGTTTCCTTAGCCCATCTAGCAACATTGTAAACCATTTAATACCTTGCACTAAATCCCTTTCTGCCCAAGTGAATAGTTTTCTCTGCCACTGAAGCCTAACCAAAGCAAGGGGCCAAGAATTATTATACAAGTGACAAAATGACGTATCACTATGTGGATCATTAGAATATGGATGTACTTTAATATTTATGAAGTACCACATACTCTATTGTCAGGAAGATCCAGTTTCAAACAAAAATATGTGCTCTTGCTCAACATCATTAATCATTAGAGAAATGCAAATCAAAACTACAATGAGATATCATCTCACACCCATCAGAATGGCCATCATCAAAAAATCTACAAACAATAAATGCTAGAGAGGGTGTGGAGAAAAGGTAACACTCTTGCACTGCTGGTGGGAATGTAAATTGATACAGCCACTATGGAGAACAGTATGGAGGTTCCTTAAAAACTAAAAATAGAATTACCATACGACCCAGCAATCCCACTACTGGGTATATACCCTGAGAAAACCATAATTCAAAAAGAGTCATGTACCAAAATGTTCATTGCAGCTCTATTTACGATAGCCAGGAGATGGAAGCAACCTAAGTGTCCATCAACAGATGAATGGATAAAGAAGATGTGGCACATATATACAATGGAATATTACTCAGCCATTAAAAAAAATGAAATTGAGTTATTTGTAGTGAGATGGATGGACCTAGAGTCTGTCATACAGAGTGAAGTAAGTCAGAAAGAGAAAAACAAATACTGTATGCTAACACATATATATAGAATCTAAGAAAAAAAAAGGTCATGAAGAACCTAGGGGTAAGACGGGAATAAAGACACAGACCTACTAGAGAATGGACTTGAAGATATGGGGAGGGGGAAGGGTAAGCTGTTACAAAGTGAGAGAGTGGCATGGACATATATACACTACGAAATGTAAAATAGATAGCTAGTGGGAAGCAGCCGCATAGCACAGGGAGATCAGCTCTGTGCTTTGTGACCACCTAGAGGGGTGGGATAGGGAGGGTGGGAGGGAGGGAGATGCAAGAGGGAAGAGATATGGGAACATATGTATATGTATAACTGATTCACTTTGTTATGAAGCAGAAACTAACACACCATTGTAAAGCAATTATACTCCAATAAAGATGTTAAAAAAAATGTGCTCTTGCAACAATCTATACATTGATTTTAAAAAAAATCCTACAAAATTTGAATTCTACTGAAGAACATTTTTGTTACTTACTAATGCTATTAGGACTGTAGTTTGCATGCTACAGAGTTCTACTGGATTTAAACAAAAGAAAAATGAATTTATATAATGTCCTCTCCTAGAACCCAAGGGCAAGGATGCAGCTGGACCTCAGGGCTGACCTGGAGCCGGTGATTGCAGTGCTATTGAAAACCCAGGAAACCCCTCTCACCAGTTCTCACCATTGTTTCTCTCTGAATATATGCTTCATTCTTTCTCTCTACTAACTTTCTGTGTATTCCAATAAACAAGAGTTAAAAAAAAAAAAGCTCCATCTCCACGTATGTATCCTCCATTTAAGAAAACAGATGGACAGACTAAAACAGGAATCTCCTAGACCTAATTCTAGAATCTTAAGGAAAGGCTATGAGTAGTCCACTTTAGTCAGGTACCCAGTTCAGCCAAGTTCACAGCTTAAGGAGGCCTTCACCTTGTTTTCCATGTAAAGGGCAGCCCTGGAGCACAACATTCTGTGGAATAGAATGTGAATGATGCCCCTTGGAGCTGTGCCACCACCCTGAACCAATCTGCTGGAGTCTGGAGTCAGAGTCCCATTATGAGACCCTGGTAGTGGGTGCTCTGCTCCTGGCATCATATAGATTGTGGGGAGGGGGAGGTAGATCTGGAGGAAGGGGAAGTTACCACATAAGAGGGAATTATTGGGCGCTCAGGTGACAAGCTCACTGATGTCCATTACAAGAATGATATGCTGATTTTAACTATATTAGATAAAGGGTAGGTAAACTACAGCCCACAGGCCAAATCCAGTCTGCCCCAGGTTTTTGTAAATATAGTTTTATCGGAACACTATCATGCCTATTTATTTGCATGTTGTCTATGGCTGCTCTTTTTCTGTACTGGCAGAGTTAAGCAGTTGCAGCAGGAATCACACAGTTCACAAAGCTACAATATTTACTGTCTGGCCCCCTGCAGAAAAAGTTTGTTCACCCCTGTATTAGACCGCTGCTACTCAAAATGAGGTTCCCCAAGCCAGCAGTCTCAGCATCACCTGGGAGCTTGTCCGACCTTCACTTGGAACTACTGACTCAGAACCTGCTTTGTTTTTCCCCATTGAGGCATTTTATTTGCATTGTATGTATTACATCCCTAGAAAAAGAATCCCAAGATTTTCCCTCCCGTGTGTTTTCGTCTCGCTTCTTCGTGGTTCATGCTGCCGGCTAAGGTTATCAGTATAATGAAACAAAACTGTCTGGATGGGAGCAGGTTATTCTGCCATTTTTCTAGATCTTTGAGGTGTATATCAAATATGGGGCTGGTCTCCACACTTGTGTAACCTGCCTGTGAGGTTCACGACAATTTTCCAAGCCCTGTGATCATCAGTGATTTCAAATTGGCCAATATAACCACGCTTCATCATCACAGCTAGAAACTGGACGATGGCTTTGGAGCACAGCCTAATAAAAACCTAGCATTTGCCTTTCTTTTTGGCATTGTTGATGCTCTTGAGAATATCAGGCAGGACATTCATGTGCACCATTATGACGGCACAGAAAGATGGCAGGCAGAACCTGCATTTTAACAAGAGCCCTAGGTGACTTGGAGGCACGTTAAGGTTTGAGAAGCACTATATTAAACTCCTCAGTGGCACAATCAATATTATTGAAACTTTTGTTTCACACAAGCCCCCTTCAACCCGTGGGACATGATGCAATCTCCCAGGCACATTAGACTAGTGTGCCACCATCTCAGGATTCCATTCAGTGAGGTTTCTTTGGACTGTGTCAGGGCAGAGTATCATTGCAATCAGCCAGAATCAGTGCAGACAAAGGGATACCTGGCTACGGTTTGTTAGGTACCTACTCATTCATTCAATTATAACAAGTATTTATTGAGGGCACACTCTGTGCCAGGCATTGAACTACAAATGGTGAACAAATTGGCCCAGTCTCAGCCCTCACAGCTGTGAGGCTTTCACACATCACCTCACTTAATTCTTCCTATAATCTGTGAGGTGGGGACTTCAATCCCCATGAGAACACTGAGGCTCAGAGAGGTTAATGACTTGCTCAAGCTCATGTGACTGGTGAGTGGCAGAGCTGAAAATAGAACCTATGTCTATCTGACACCACAGTTTATGCTTTTTCCTATGTGGCACTGCTAGACATGGTTCTAGGAGATTATAATCTAAATTAGGTCTACAGCCAGAGAGCCAGTGTTCTATAGATAAGAAGCAGAGTACTCTTATCTCCCACTTCCCAGATACAGCCAAGGTGATGCTGCAAGATTGGGGAAGGCTGGAAACTAGAGGACCTTCTCTTCAAAGTGGCAGACTTGGCACCTTTATCTGTGAGAAAGACAGATGACTTTGGTTCAATTACTTCTTCCAGACACTTAGAATGAGGGATTCACCTAAGGTCCTAGGGTAGGACAGGAATAGCACTGCCCTGGGGAGAAAAGAGTCAGGGTTAAAGCTTCCTCCTCCAAGAGACTCTCAGGATGAATCCCATTCACTGGTGTCCCCCCTGCCTTTCTGACCCTCCTCTAACCTGTTCTATACATCCCCTCCACTGACCCAGCCCTTCTTCCTTGCCTTGCTTCTCCATCATTCCATTGTACCCTCTTGAACTTCTATTCTGAGACCTACAAATATACCTCTCCTATGTCCCTATATCCTCAACTAGAGGAGAGAGATGAGGTAGGGAGAAGGAGGTGAGAGAGGTGGGAGGGACCACAATGGAGAGAGATCTTTACTGTCTGGCCCCCTTTACTGTCTGGCCCCCCTCTCCACAATGGAGAGAGATCTTGGGCTAGGCCTGGGTAGTGAGGGAAGGGACATGAGGTTGAGGAAGTGGCTGGATAGGGGGAGGGGGAGGGAAGTGCAGGAATGACAGGCATGGAGTAGGGTGCCGTCTGCTGGAGCAGGAGGAAGAAGGCAGTGAGAAGCCTGCAGGGATGAGCGAAAAACAACAGCAAGATTATCATCCCATCCCCATCTCAATAACAGCAACCTTGTGAGATAGGTACTATTACCAACTCTAATTTATAATTGAGGCAACTAATAACTAGATGGATTGGGTAAATGGTTCGAGATCAGATGGCTGTAAGTGGTGAAAGCAGATTGAAAACAGAGGCAGGCTGGCTTCAAAATCTGCGCTCTTATCTACCATTTTATATCGTTTCATAAGGGCACCTCACGGAAAGCAGAAAGACGTGTTTCTCTTCAGATATCTCTGGTCCCGGACTAGCCTGCTTGCTTTCATTTCAAGCAGTGCATTTGCATTTTATTAATAAGCAGAAATTAAAAAACAATTACCTCAGTTTATTGTCACAACCTAAATCAAAGCACCCAGCATAAGCAGTGGTTTTTTTTAAAATGAAAACTGTCAAAATTTAAATATCCAAATGTAATAAATTATTGGATTTGTTTTTCTAGCTGATTTCTGGTTCACACTGAAGAAGAATTTATTCTGACACTGTTACAACTTTATGTATCTTGATTTGACCTGTATATAGTTCTCAGTTAACGGATAATACAAGGTTTCCTGGGAGGTGATGAGGATTAATCAGATCAAATGTAAGAAGGACTTCCAACCATTCAGCCCGTTCAGCAGACATGCAATGAGCAGTTCTGGTGTGCTGTGAGCAAGGAAGACAAGGAAGACCAGGGCATCAGCTCTGAGCTGTTCAAAGTGGGCCAGGCAGACCTGCAATTAGAAAGGCTTCAGGATAGTATGAAGAAGCCTCCAGGAGTTGGAGCAAAGCAGGTGGAAGGAGGGAGCACAAACTGTGCCTGGGCTTGAGGGAAGGCTTTGCTGCTGCTGCACAAGGAAGACCCTCTGTCTTAGTCTGTGCTCCCCTAAGTAGCCCCGGAGAAAGCACAAGGAGCTTATTTGAGGGTAATCCCAAGAAGTATGGTGAAGGGGTAGGAAAGTGAGACAGAAAAGGTAAGAAAGCCAATAAAATGTTCATTCACAAGATGGTTACAGCTATGGGCAACTAGGGCTCCATCCTGCTGGGTGCCCTTGGAGGGAATGTGTAGAATGTACCTCCAAATTGTCCCATCAAAGGATGAGGAAGCTGGGGTATTTTCCACCAACGGCCACCCCGCACTGGTTGAGGATTGCTCCTGAGGGTTCTAATTCCCTATCACCTCAGCCTGCTCCCCACATGGGCCAAGTCCTCCTGCAACAAGATAAAGCCTTCAGGCCGAGAGATGCCGGTGTGTGTAGCATAAGGCATCCATAGTCTTCAGAAGCTGCAGGTGCCTCTGGGCTGAGCCAAGGGCACATAGATGGAGCACCAATACCTTTGGTTACACCCTCAATTAATGTTTGTTTGTTTGTTTGTAACATCTTTATTGGAGTATAATCGCTTTACAATGGTGTGTTAGTTTCTACTTTATAACAAAGTGAATCAGCTATACATATACATATGTTCCCATATCTCTTCCCTCTTGCATCTCCCTCCCACCCTCCCTATCCCACCCCTCTAGGTGGTCACAAAGCACCAAGCTGATCTCCCTGTGCTATGCGGCTGCTTCCCACTAGCTAGCTATTTTACGTTTGGTTGTGTATATATGTCCATGCTACTCTCTCAGTTCGTCCCAGCTTCCCCTTCCCCCTCCCCGTGTCCTCAAGTCCATTCTCTACGTCTGCATCTTTATTCCTGTCCTGCCCCTAGGTTCATCAGAACCCTTTTTTTTTTTTTAGATTCCATATATATGTGTTAGCATACAGTATTTGTTTTTCTCTTTCTGACTTACTTCAATCTATATGACAGGCTCTAGGTCCATCCACCTCACTACAAATAACTCAATTTCGTTTCTTTTTATGGCTGAGTAATATTCCATTGTACATATGTGCCACTTCTTCTTTATCCATTCATCTGTTGATGGACGCTTAGGCTGCTTCCGTCTCCTGGTGATTGTAAATAGAGCTGCAATGAACATTTTGGTACATGACTTTTTTTGAATTATGGTTTTCTCAGGGTATATGCCCAGTAGTGGGATTGCTGGGTCGTATGGTAGTTTTATTTTTAGTTTTCTAAGGAACCTCCATACTGTTCTCCATAGTGGTTGTATCAATGTACATTCCCACCAACAGTGCAAGAGGGTTCCCTTTTCTCTATGCCGTCTCCAGCATTTACTGTTTGTAGATTTTTTGATGATGGCCATTCTGACCGGTGTGAGGTGATACCTCACTGTAGTTTTGATTTGCATTTCTGTAATCATTAGTGATGTTTAGCATCCTTTCATGTGTTTGTTGGCAATCTGTATATCTTCTTGGGAGAAATATCTATTTAGGTCTTCTGCCCATTTTTGGATTTGGTTGTATGTTTTTTTGATATTGAGCTGCATGAGCTGCTTGTAAATTTTGGAGATTAATCCTTTGTCAGTTGCTTCATTTGCAAATATTTTCTCCCATTCTGAGGGCTGTCTTTTCATCTTGTTTATGGTTTCCTTTGCTGTGCAAAAGCTTTGAAGTTTCATTAGGTCCCATTTGTTTATTTTTGTTTTTATTTCCATTTCTCTAGGAGGTGGGTCAAAAAGGATCTTGCTTGTCACAAAGAAAGAAAACTACAGGCCAATATCACTGATGAACATACATGCAAAAATCCTCAACAAAATACTAGCAAACAGAATCCAACAGCACATTAAACGGATCATACACCATGATCAAGTGGGGTTTATTCCAGGAATGCAAGGATTCTTCAATATACGCAACTCAATCAATGTGATACACCATATTAACAAATTGAAGGAGAAAAACCATATGATCATCTTAATAGATGCAGAAAAAGCTTTTGACAAAATTCAACACCCATTTATGATAAAAACCATGCAGAAGGTAGGCAAAAAGGGAACTTTCCTCAACATAATAAAGGCCATATATGACAAACCCACAGCCAACATCGTCCTCAATGGTGAAAAACTGAAACTGTTTCCACTAAGATCAGGAACAAGACAAGGTTGCCCACTCTCACCACTATTATTCAACATAGTTTTGGAATTTTTAGCCACAGCAATCAGAGAAGAAAAGGAAATAAAAGGAATCCAAATCAGAAAAGAAGAAGTAAAGCTGTCACTATTTGCAGATGACATGATACTATACATAGAGAATCCTAAAGATGCTACCAGAAAACTACTAGAGCTAATCAATGAATTTGGTAAAGTAGCAGGATACAAAATTAATGCACAGAAATCTCTTGCATTCCTATACACTAATGATGAAAAATCGAAAGTGAAATTAAGAAAACACTCACATTTACCATTGCAACAAAAAGAATAAAATATCTAGGAATAAACCTACCTAAGGAGACAAAAGACCTGTATGCAGAAAATTATAAGACACTGATGAAAGAAATTAAAGATGATACAAATAGATGGAGAGGTATACTATGCTCTTGGATTGGAAGAACCAACATTGCGAAAATGACTCTACTGCCCATAGCAATCTACAGATTCAATGCAATCCCTATCAAACTACCACTGGCATTTTTCACAGAACTAGAACAAAAAATTTCACAATTTGTATGGAAACACAAAAGACCCCGAATAGCCAAAGCAATCCTGAGAATGAAAAATGGAGCTGGAGGAATCAGGCTCCCTAACTTCAGACTATACTACAAAGCTAGAGTAATCAAGACAGTATGGTACCGGCACAAAAACAGAAATATAGCTCAATGGAACAGGATAGAAAGCCCAGAGATAAACCCACGCACATGTGGTCACCTTATCTTTGATAAAGGAGGCAAGAATATCCAGTGGAGAAAAGACAGCCTCTTCAATAAGTGGTGCTGAGAAAACTGGACAGCTACATGTAAAAGAATGAAATTAAAACACTCCCTAACACCATACACAAAAATAAACTCAAAATGGATTAAAGACCTAAATGTAAGGCCAGACACTATAAAACTCTTAGAGGAAAACATAGGCAGAACACTCTATGACATAAATCACAGCAATATCCTTTTTGACCCACCTCCTAGAGAAATGGAAATTAAAACAAAAATAAACAAATGGGACCTAATGAAACTTAAAAGCTTTTGCACAGCAAAGGAAACCATAAATAAGACCAAAAGACAACCCTCAGAATGGGAGAAAATAATTGCAAATGAAGCAACTGACAAAGGATTAATCTCCAAAATTTACAAGCAGCCCATGCAGCTCAATAACAAAAAAACAAACAACCCAATCCATAAATGGGACAAAGACCTAAATAGACATTTTTCCAAAGAAGATATACACATTGTCAACAAACACATGAAAGAATGCTCAACATCATTAATCATTAGAGAAATGCAAATCAAAACTACAATGAGATATCACCTCACACCGGTCAGAATGGCCATCATCCAAAAATCTACAAACAATAAATGTTGGAGAGGGTGTGGAGAAAAGGGAACCCTCTTGCACTGTTGGTGGGAATGCAAATTGATACAGCCACTATGGAGAACAGTATGGAGGTTCCTTAGAAAACTAAAAATAAAACTACCATACGACCCAGCAATCCCACTACTGGGCATATACCCTGAGAAAACCATAATTCAAAAAGAGTCATGTACCAAAATGTTCATTGCAGCTCTATTTACAATCACCAGGAGACGGAAGCAGCCTAAGTGTCCATCAACAGATGAACAGATAAAGAAGAAGTGGCACATGTATACAATGGAATATTACTCAGCCATAAAAAGAAACGAAATTGAGTTATTTGTAGTGAGGTGGATGGACCTAGAGTCTATCATACAGAGTGAAGTAAGTCAGAAAGAGAAAAACAAATACTGTATGCTCACACATATATATGGAATCTAAGAAGAAAAAAAAAAAGGTCATGAAGAGCCTAGGGGTAAGATGGGAATAAAGACACAGACCTACTAGAGAATGGACTTGAAGATATGGGGAGGGGGAAGGGTAAGGCGTGACAAAGTGAGAGGGGGCATGGACATATATACACTACCAAATGTAAAATAGATAGCTAGTGGGAAGCAGTCGCATAGCACAGGGAGATCAGCTCGGTGGTTTGTGACCACCTAGAGGGGTGGGATAGGGAGGGTGGGAGGGAGGGAGACGCAAGAGGGAAGAGATATGGGAACCTATGTACATGTATAACTGATTCAGTTTGTTATAAAGCAGAAGGTAACACACCATTGTAAAGCAATTATACTCCAATAAAGATGTTAGAAAAAAAAGAAAAGGATCTTGCTGTGATTTATGTCATAGAGTGTTCTGCCTATGTTTTCCTCTAATCAATTAACGTTTGAATGAATGAATAACTGAATCAGAAAATGGAGTTGACATTTGAGCTGGGTCAAGGAATGGAAGCTGAGTGCAGTGGGGCCAGAGTGGGAAGGTAGGACAGACTGCTATAATGGAAAGACATGTTTTAAGTTCAGATGAACATGGATTTAAATCTCAGCTTTACCGTTTCCTGAGCGACCTGGAATATTACATTTAAACTCAACTTTCTCATTTGTAAAATGAGAATAACAATATCTACTTCATAAGTCTGTTGTCAGGATTAAATACAATAGTATCTGTAAAGTTACTGGCATATGGTAGGTGTTCTATACATAGTGGCCGGGATTGCAGTAGGCTGTCACAAAATGGCAGCTACAATTGTTAATCCCTGGGAGCAGGACTGATGCAAGCAAATATTTAGTTCAGGGAGCAAGTGAGCTATGTCTTGGGCATAGTGACCTGTTTAGCTTGGCTAGAGGCTGGAAATACAGGTTGAGGCCTTGCACGTCTTTTTTTTTTTTCATCTTTTTTGGAGTATAATTGGTTTACAATGGTGTGTTATTTTCTGCTTTATAACAAAGTGAATCAGTTATACATATACATATGTTCCCATATCCCCTCCCTCTTGCGTCTCCCTCCCTCCCACCCTCCCTATCCCACCCCTCTAGGTGGTCACAAAGCACCGAGCTGACCTCCCTGTGCTATGCGGCTGCTTCCCACTAGTTATCTATTTTAAGTTTGGTAGTGTGTATATGTCCATGCCACTCTCTCGCTTTGTCACAGCTTACCCTTGCACGGCTTTAAGACTCAGCTCAAATGGTACCTCCCCTTCACTTCTCACCACTGCATTCAGCCTTTGCTCCCACCTCCTATTAACACTGCTCTTACTAAGGCCAACTACACCAATTTAACAGTCTATTTCAAAAGGTCCTTTCTTCCCAACTTTAACAAATTATGAAATATCACTGCATGCAAAAGACAACAGAAAATAAAATAATGCTTCTCCATGTGTTCCACTATCCAGTTAAAGAAGTGAATTATTACAATATGTGAAGCCCTCTTGTATCCCTTTTTTCCTCCAATCTTCCTGCTCTTTTCCGGAGGTAACCAAATTCCTGAGTGGATTTAGTATTTAATATTCACGTGTATATTTTTATAATCTTACTACATAAGTATACCAAAGTAATGTATGGTATTATTTTACATATATTCAAACTTTATGTAAGTGGTATCATACTATACTTATCCTTCTGCGACTTTTTTCATTCAACATTCTAGGTTTGAGATTTATCTACATTGGTGTACATCCTCTGCTTTAGTCATTTTACTGCTGTGTAGCATCATTCTAAATGTAACTAGGGACTTACCCGGTGGTCCAGTGGTCAAGAATCCACCTTCCAATGCAGGGGACGTGGGTTCAATCCTTGGTTGGGGAAATAAGATCCCACATACCATGGGGCAACTAAGCCCACATGCCACAACTACTGAGCCCACGCGCCTCAAGTAGAGAGCCCGCGTGCTGTAAACTTCAGAGCCCATGCACCACAACTTAGGGAGAGAAAACCCACACGCCACAACTAGAGAGTAGCCCTGCGCATGGCAACGGAAGGTCCTGACGCAACGAAGATCCCGTGTGCTGCAACTACAAACACAGCCAAAAATAAATTAAAAAGGTAAAAAAATATACAAATGTAACTAATACTTTGAACAAGCACAACATTTCGGAGGTCACGTTAAAGCAGCTTTATTTTTGTTTTCCACTGACCCCTTAAATTTATTCTACAGAGTTACTTCTTCCCTTGCTCCTAGATAAAATTTAGGGTGGGCCCCCTAACTTTTCTGATCACTCTTGGGTAGTGAAAAGTGTTCTGGCCCCTTTAGTTACAAAACACAGTCTCAGAAGGCATTTGAATCTGTGTCATGCGGTGCTTTGGTGAGTTCTTTGGAGACTCACCTGCCCATAATGGAGATCTGTCACTGGCATTTCTCTGATGTGGGCAAAAACACCTTTCTCAAATCTGGACAGCCGCATGTAAATCAATGAAGTTAGAACACTCCCTCACACCAAAAATAAACTCAAAATGGCTGAAAGACTTAAACATAAGACATGACACCGTAAAACTCCTAGAAGAGAACATAAGTAATACATTCTCTGACATAAATCACAGCAATGTTTTCTTAGGTCGGTCTCCCAAGGCAATAGAAATAAAAGCAAAAATAAACAAATGGGACCTAATCAAACTTATAAGCTTTTGCACAGCAAAGGAAACCATAAACAAAATGAAAAGACAACCTACAGAATGGGAGAAAATGTTTGCAAATGATGCAACTGACAAGGGCTTAATTTCCAAATTATATAAACAGCTCATACAACTCAATAACAGAAAAACAAACAACCCAATCAAAAAATGGGCAGAAGACCTAAATAGACATTTCTCCAAAGACATACAGATGGCCCATGGGCACATGAAAAGATGTTCAACACTGCTAATTATTAGAGAAATGCAAATCAAAACTACAATGAGGTACAATTTCACACCGGTCAGGATGGTCATAATTTAAAATGTCTACAAATAATAAATGTTGGAGAGGGTGCGGAGAAAAGGGAACCCTCCTACACTGTTGGTGGGAATGTAAGTTGGTACAGTCACTATGAAAAACAATATGAAGATTCCTTAAAAAACTAAAAATAGAGTTGCCATACGATCCAGCAATCCCACTCCTGGAGAAAATATATATCTGGAGAAAACTATAATTCAAAAAGATATGTGCACCCCAATGTTCATAGCAGCACTATTTACAACAGCCAAGACATGGAAGCAACCTAAATGTCCATTGACAGATGAATGGTTAAAGAAGATGTGGTATATATACAATGGAATATTACTCAGCCATAAAAAAGAATGAAATAATGCCATCTGCAGCAACATGGATGGACCTAGAGACGATCATACTAAGTGAGGTAAGTCAGACAGAGAAAGACAAATGCCATATGATATTACTTATATGTGGAATCTAAAATATGATACAAATGAACTTATTTACAAAATAGAAACAGACTCACAGACATAGAAAACAAACTTATGGTTACCAAAGGGGAAAGGGGGTTGGGGGGGATAAATTAGGAGTTTGGGATTAGCAGATACAAAGTACTATATATAAAACAGATGAACAACAAGGTCCTACTATATAGCACAGGGAACTATAGTCAATATTCTGTAATAAACCATAATGGAAAAGAATATGAAAAAGTATGGCTCACACGTGCATTCTTTGCCCAGACCAACTCCTAGAGCACAGGTCCATTCTAACATGATTTCCATACCTCTCCTCTTTCCATCTCCAATTCCCAAGCCTTTTGTTACCCTCAATGTGGTACAAAGTAAAGAATTGAGACTGGTTTTCAAAAATCTTTTTGACAAGTCCTGCATGGTGATTCTGCATTTCACTTTGGAATGAGACTAAAACAGTTCAATTTTAACATCTGTCACATATTTGATAAAGATACTATATTTATCCAGTCTCCTGATTATCATTTAAATTATTTGCAATGTTCTACTCTCATGAATAATGCATCAAGGAATAGTCTTGACTTCTCTTATTCATATCTCACATGTACATATACATGCAATTTTATTTTGCATTTATATCTAAGAGTATAGTTGCTTGACCAAAGGTATGTATATCTTAACTTTTACTAGATATTGTCAGATTGTTCTTCTAGATGGTTTTATGAGTTTTTACTCTCTAGAGCAATGTATGAGAGTTCCAATTTCTCCACATCTCCAAAACTTGCTCTTGCTAGACTTTTAGATTTTAGTCAATTTGATGATGGTGAGGTTCAGGGCAGGCCACCCCCAAATATGCCACTTTGGCATAATGATTATTTTAAATTAAATTGAATTACTTAAGAAACAGCTGATGCAAAAAGGACCCTCGGGGGAACTTCCCCGGTGGTCCAGTTGTTAAGACTCTGTGCTCCCATTGTGGGAGGCCCAGGTTCAGTCCCTGGTCAGGGAACTAGGATCCCACATACTGCAACTAGAGAGCCCACACACTGCAGCTAGAGAAGCCCACACACCGCAATGAAGACCCAGTGCAGCCAAAATAAATAAATAAATAAATAAATAAATAAAAAAGAAGGACATTGTGACCCTCCTTTGTATCCCTACAAACAGAAAGTAAATCTCCCAGGTGAAAGGTACCCACCCTGTACCAGGAGGTAGAGAGAAATCCTCAACATCAGCGATAGAGAATTTAGAGCCAAGAAGGCTGTATAAACAAAGCTTGTTACTTCTTTACTAAATTACTACCCCAAGGCCAAACCTCTTTGTCTTGTCAATTCTTCACAAATTTATTTTTTTTCTGTTTGTTCGTTTTTGTTTTTTGTGTAAAAGGTATAAAATTTGCCTTCTTTGGTCATGTCTTTGGGTCCTATACTTATGAGACCTCTGTATATAAAAAATTAATTTTTTTCTCTGGTTAACTTGTCTTGTGTCAATTTAATTATTAGACCACTCAAAAGAACTAAGAGGAGTAGGGGGAAATTTTCCCCTCCCTGACAATGGTATGTTAACATATTTCACTCTTGTTTTAATTTACATTTTAATTTTCAGATTTATTCATCATTTATTTTGTGGTTAGAACTTTTGGAGTCTTATTTAAGAACTCTTACTGTACCCTGAGGTCAAAAATATTCTAGATTGACCCCCTTTTTTTTTTTTTTTGGCTGCATTGGGTTTTCGTTGCTGCGTGGGCTTTCTCTAGTTGCGGCGAGCAGGGGCTACTCTTCACTGAGGTGCACGGGCTTCTCATTGCGGTGGCTTCTCTTGTTGCAGAGCAGGGCTCTAGGTGCGGGGGCTTCAGTAGTTGCAGTGCATGGGCTCAGTAGTTGTGGCATACGGGCTTAGTTGCTCCGCAGCATGTGGGATCTTCCTGACCCAGGGATCTAACCCATGTCCCCTGCATTGGCGGTCAGATTCTTAACCACTGTGCCACCAGGGCAGTCCCCAAAAAATTCTCCCATAGTTTCCTCTCAAAGGTTTATATACTTTTTTTTCGTATCAAGTCTGATCTACCTAACATTGATAGAGATCTACTTTCCCCCCATATGGGTAACTAATTGCTCCCAAAATATTTGTTGAATAATCCATCATTTTCTCCACTGATTTTTAAGGCCACCTTGCTATATATTAAGTTTCCATTTAGGTGTTGGTCTCTTTCTGGGCTTTTTATTCTATTTCCTTGTGGACATTTAAGTCCTTACCTTACTAGACTTCTTGGCATTGGATCCTACTGACACTCTCCTAAACATTACTCTCCTGACCTCAGTAATGGTTCTTGTCTTTTCTCCTTTCTCTGATTGCCATGTACATGTTGGTTTTCCCCAGGGGCAATTCTCTGTTCATGGCTTTTCTCACTCTACACCCATGGAGAAAAATCTTTTTTGCCTAAAAGCTAATTCAAGGAAAACATGTTTACTGACTGCATTTAAAAACTACACTTTTTGTTTTGCAATAGTTTTAGATTTGCAGAAAATTTGCAAGGATTGTACAGAGACTTTTTGTAGACCTTCACCCAGTTTCCCCTACTGTTAACATCCTATGTCACCACGGTGCATTTTTTACAACGAACTAACCAACAATGGTACATTACTATTAACTAAAACACTTTATTTGGCTTTCACCTACTTTCCCCCAAAGCCCTTTTTATGTTCCATGATCCCATCCAGGATATTACGTTACATTTACTCATCATGTCCCCCTAGCCTATTCTGGCCTGTGGCAGTTGCTTATACTTTCCTGTCCTTGATAACTTTGACAGTTTTGAGAAGCACTGGGCAGGTTTTCTTGCAGAATGTCTCTCAGTTTGGGTTTGCCTGATGTTTTCTCATGGTTAGAGTGTAGTCATAGGTTTTGGGGAGAAAGACCACAGAGGTGAAGTGCCATTCTCATCACATCATATCAAGGGTACCTGTTTTTAACATGACTTATCACTGATGATGTTAACCTTGATCGCCTAGCTGTGTCAGTGTTTGACAGTTTTCTTCACTTAAAATTGTACCCCAGCCTCTACCTCCATCACCCCTTTCTAAGTGCATTTTAAAAACTCAAATGGAATGAAAAATGAAATAAATCTTCATTCAATACCATGGAGGAAAAAATTATCATAATTTAGGTTACTCACTTTATTGACCAGAAGATCGTCACAAAGAAATTGACATTCCTTTTTATCCATTAATATTTTAATGTCTGGGCATATTTGATTTATCACTTATCCTGCTTTTAACTGTACCTATATGCTGATGACTCACAAATCTTTCCCAGTCTTGACCTCTCCCCAGATCTGCCACTTCATGTATTCAAGTTCCTGCTAAATATTTCCCCTCTGATGTCTCAGAGACACTTCAAACTCAATATACCCCAAACTGAACTTTTCATATCCCCTCCATTACTCTCCCGTCTTCTCCTTCAATGTTCTCTTGCTCAGTAAATGGCACCAAGTCTAACCATTTGCCCAAGCCATAAATCCACCCTCCACCTCATAGGCTGAGTGACTTTTCTAAAACACAAACCTGTCTATAGCACCACCTCCTCGGTTATAATATTTAATCCCATTCTAGGCTTCTGTTTCCCTCTTTGGTCTCATCTCTTAGCACTCCCGGTCTGTCCTTTACCCTCCACGAATAACAAAAGGCATGTGGTTCTTTGCACAGGTCCTGAGGTTTTGTGCCTCTGTGTTTTTATTCAGGCTGTTACCCTGCCTGGATGAGTTCCCTCCTCCACCTCTGCCCTATATCTTCTTATCCTTCAAGACTCAGCCTAGCCATTTCCTCTTTGTAAGCCTCAAGGCATCTTACCCCATTCAGTCTCTCCCACTAGACTGTGACTCCTGAGGGTGGGGACCATATGTGATTCATCTTTGTACCCGCCTCCCTCTCAGCTCAGCATAGAGCCTGCCAGTCAGACTGAAGTCGCTCAGAAAATGTTTGTGACCAAGCCGGTCTTCCATTGTGCTCCCGGGACACTTAGAACAGTCATTACCTCCTACCGTAATTATTAGTCAAAATGCCTGGCGTGCCACTGGAGGGGAGCTCCAGGAAGACAGGCTGAGTCTTATTCATCCTAAAGGCCCAGTGCATGGAATGCTTAATAAGTGTCTGTTGGATGAATGCTTAGGGTAGGAACATTAAAGATTGAATTGCTATGACTCTTCAACAAAACTTCAGCCAAACCATACTAAGGGAATTTTTCTTTGTCAGGAAGGCATTACCCAATCCACTTAAGTACATAAGAAATACATAGCTAAACATGGTGTGAAAATGGCTAAATAGGTAATGTGAGCATCACTGGGTAAAAAAATTTAAAGCTAAATTATTTCTCATAAAAGTAACATTACAAAATAGGCATCAGGGCTTCCCTGGTGGCGCAGTGGTTGAGAGTCCGCCTGCCAATGCAGGGGACACAGGTTTGTGCCCCGGTCCAGGAAGATCCCACGTGCCGCGGAGCGGCTGGGCCCGTGAGCCATGGCCGCTGAGCCTGTGCGTCCGGAGCCTGTGCTCCGCAACGGGAGGGGCACAACAGTGAGAGGTCCGCGTATGGAAAAAAAAAACAAAAACAGAAACAAAATAGGCATCAGTTTCCTTTCGCCAGCTACAGTAATCCACAATAAGGTAGAATTAATCTATGCCTAAAACATTACTGTTCAGAAAAAGTAAAAAGGTAATTGAAAAGTTGCAAAATTCAGCAACTGGAATCAGGAGTGCTCCAAGAATTAGGTCTAAAGGAGACTGAGACTCCAGCACTCAGAAAAGGAGAGGCTGGGCATGAATGGGAGGAGATGAGGGTAGGGGTGATGTAAGACTAAGTAGAAGAAAGTTTGGCAATCAGGACAGGAAGGAAATAGTTTGACGGTGGAAAGTGCCTGGCAAGTAAAATGAGAACCTGGCAAGGGCAGGACAGGTGACAAATCAATTACAACAGATCTTGCCTGCCATTGTCTGGGCTTCTAAAATAAGTTGATGAAGTTTGGATTTAATAAATATTAAAATTCTAAGAACACTTAAGAACTGCTGAGGGAGGCTGTGGAACAATCATCATATGAGTAGATTTCTAAGCCTAGACTAGAACCCATCTATTATGGATGGTTTGAGACCAACACATCCATCCTGCTACCACAGAGAGAATTTAATGACCCTGCAGGCCTTCTTTTCAAACTTCTGAAAGGCTGGGGTGGGCAGGGAGGAAGGTTAAATGGTGCTAACTTTCATTCTTCTGTTTTATCATGGATTCCCTGCTATGATTATTGTATTAATTCAGGCACAACTGACAAGCATTTTCTCTCTAAACAAAAGAAGAGATTTTTTTTTTGACGAATGCTTTCCAATTTTATTTTTATTTATTTATTTTTAGTTTTTATTTTATATTGGAGTATAGTTGATTCATGATGTTGTGTTAGTTTCATGTGTACAGCAAAGTTATACATATACATATATCTATTCTTTTTCAGATTCTTTTCCTATATGGGTAATTATAGAACATTGAGTAGAGTTCCCTGTGATATACAGTAGGTCCTTGTTGATTATCTATTTTATATATAGTAGCGTGTATATGTTAATCCCAAACTCTTAATTTATCCCTCCCCCTGACCTTTCCCCTTTGGTAACCATAAGTTTCTTTTCGAAGTCTGTGAGTCTGTTTCTGTTTTATAAATAAGATCATTTGTGTCATTTTTTGGATTCCACATATAAGTGATATCATATGATATTCGTCTTTCTCTGTCTGACTTCACTTAGTATGATAATCTCTAGGTCCATCCATGTTGCTGCAAATGGCATTATTTCGTTCTTTTTTATGGCTGAGTAATATTCCACTGTATATATGTAACACATCTTTTTTTTTTTTGCAGTACACGGGTCTCTCACTGCTGTGGCCTATCCCGTTGTGGAGCACAGGCTCTGGACGCGCAGGCTCAGCGGCCATGGCTCACGGCCCCAGCCGCTCTATGGCATGTGGGATCTTCCCGGACTGGGACATGAACCTGTGTCCCCTGCATCAGCAGGTGGACTCTCAACTACTGCACCACCAGGGAAGCCCTTTTTTTTTAAAAAAAACATCTTTATTGGAGTATAATTGCTTTACAATGGTGTGTTAGTTTCTGCTTTATAGCAAAGTGAATCAGTTATACATATGTTCCCATATCTCTTCCCTCTTGTGTCTCCCTCCCTCCCACCCTCCTTATCCCACACCTCTAGGTGGTCACAAACCACCGAGCTGATCTCCCTGTGCTATGCGGCTGCTTCCCACTAGCTAGCTATTTTACATTTGGTAGTGTATATATGTCCATGCCACTCTCTCACTTTGTCACAGCTTACCCTTCCCCCTCCCCATATCCTCAGGTCCATTCTCTAGTAGGTCTGTGCCTTTATTCCCATCTTACCCCTAGGTACTTCATGACCTTTTTTTTTTTTTTTCTTAGATTCCATATATATGTGTTAGCATACAGTATTTGTTTTTCTCTTTCTGACTTACTTCACTCTGTATTACAGACTCTAGGTCCATCTGCCTCACTATAAATAACTCAGTTTCGTTTCTTTTTATGGCTGAGTAATATTCCATTGTATATATGTGCCACATCTTCTTTATCCATTCCTCTGTTGGTGGTATTTAGGTTGCTTCCATGTCTTAGCCATTGTAAATAGTGCTGCTATGAACATTGGGGCACATGTATCACTTATTTTTAACATCTTTATTGGAGTACAATTGCTTTACAATGGTGTGCTACTTTCTGCTGTCTAACAAGGTGAATCAGCTCTATGTATACATATATCCCCATATCCCCTCCCTCTTGCATCTCCTTCCCACCCTCCATATCCCACCCCTCTAGCTGGGCACAAAGCACCAAGCTAATCTCCCTGTGCGATGCAGCTGCTTCCCACTAGCTATCTATTTTACATTTCGCATGTGTATATGTCAATGCTACTCTCTCATTTCATCCCAGCTTACCCTTCGCCCTCCCTGTGTCCTCAAGTCCATTCTCTACGTCTGCATCTTTATTCCTGTCCTGCCCCTAGGTTCGTCAGAAACTTTTTTTTTTTTTTAGATTCCATATATATGTGTTAGCATACGGTATTTGTTTTTCTCTTTCTGACTTACTTCACTCTGTACGACAGACTCTAGGTCCATCCACCACACTATAAATAACTCAATTTTGTTTCTTTTTATGGCTGAGTAATATTCTATTGTATGTATGTGCCACATCTTCTTTATCCATTCATCTGTTGATGGACACTTTGGTTGCTTCCATGTCCTGGCTATTGTAAATAGAGCTGCAATGAACTATTGTAGTACATGACTCTTTTTGAATTAGGGTTTTCTCAGGGTATATGCCCAGTAGTGGGATTGCTGGGTCATATGGTAGTTCTATTTTTAGTTTTTTAAGGAACCTCGATACTGTTCTCCATAGTGGCTCTATCAATTTGCATGTATCTTTTTGAACTACGGTTTTCTCTGGATATATGCCCAGGAGTGGGATTGCTGGATCATATGGTAGCTCTATTTTTAGTTTTTTTAAGGAGCCTCCATACTGTTCCCTATAGTGGCTGTACCAATTTACATTCCCACCAAAATAAAAGATTTAATTGTTGGTCTTTATTGCTGTCCAATTTTTGTATACGGTCTTCGCCCTACATTTACATACCCATAACAGTAAAATTCCACTTGATAAGTATATTTGGAATTTGCAGTAACTTGAACAGGGGCTGGGTTAAAGTTGAATTTTGCTTAGCAAACCCTTTCCATCACGGATTAAAATTCAGATTTAAACAAAATTTGGGAGTACATAGGATCACAGGTATCCTTGAACACTTTGAGAGCACTATTTCTTGATAGGAAACTGAGGTGATGGTTACCCTCTGCAGCAGCATTTTAGGAGAGATTGTCTGTTCCCAAGTTTATCTTCCCACTAGACTCTGAACTCTACAAGGGCAGGGGCTCTGGTTTATTTGCTGGGTGTTCCCACCATTCAACCCAGGCTGGCACATAAAGGGTGTACAGTGAGTTTTCTGATAAAATCAGTCAATCAGTAGAAAACCTGCTGGGATTTGGAAGTCCTGTCTTAGGACAGGATGAGAACTATCTTATTTTAGGGAGTTTTACTAAAGTTTATATCCAGGTTCCGGCAATTACTGACAAATGTGTGATCTAGGACCTTCACTCAACCTCAGAGCCTCAGTTTTCTCATCTGTAAAGTAAGGATAGTGGTAGTACCTATCGCATAGAGTTATTTTGAGGTTTCAGTGAGATAATGCAGTGTCCTATCAGATACCAAGTCTTCTATAAAGCAGCGTCTCTCTACCTCAGTGCCACTGACACGTGGGGTGGGATAATTCCTTGTTGTGGGGACTGGTCTGTGCATTGTAGGGTGTTTAGCAGCATTTCTAGCTTCTACCCTTAGATACCAGTAGTAACCCCAACCCCCTTTATGACAGCCAAAAGTGTCTCCTGATTTGACAAATGTCTCCTGGGAGGTAAAATCACCCTTAGTTGAGAACCACTGCTATAAAGTTACAGTAATTGATGTGTAATTGGTGCAAGGATAGACAAATAGATCCATGGAACAGAAGAGAGAGATCAAAAATAGACTCCTGAATATATGGAATGTGATATATGATAGAGATGGAGAAGAGACAGACTGTTTAGTAAATGGTGCTGGAGCAATTGACTGAAAAAATTTACAATTCTATCTCATACCATTCATAAAAACTTACAGAAGAAAATAGGGGAGAATATCTTCATTATTTCAGGGTAAGAAGTATTTCTTAAACAGGACACAAAAAGCACAAAACATGAAGGAAAATGTTTATATCTTTTATGTCAAAAATTATATAGGTCAATGGCATCATAGACAAAGTGAAAATCTAAGTGGAAAATTGGAAGAAATTCTTTGTGACCTGGTATCCAACAAAAGATATGTATTTAGAATATAATGATAAAGTACCAATCAATACCTAAAGGCTGCTGTATTAGTTTCTTAGTCATGCTGTAACAAATTACCACAAACTGAGTGGCTTAAAACAACAGAAATATACCCCCATAGTTCTGGAAGCTAGAAGTCCAAAATCAAGGTGTCAGCAGCTCTGGTTCCTTCTGGAGGCTCTAAGGGAGAATTGTTCCATGCCTCTTTCCCAGCTTCTGGTGGTTGCCAGCAATCCTTGGCATTTCTTGGCTTATAGCTGCATAACTCTAATCTCTGCCTTTGTTTTTACATGTTCTTCTTCTTGTGTCTCTGTCTGTGTCTTAACACGGGCTTCTTAGGACACTAATCATTATATTTGGGGCCACCCTGATCTAGTATGACTCCAACTTAACTTGATTGCATCAGCAATGACCTTTCCTCCAAATAAGGTCACATTCTTAGGTTCTGGCGGACATGGAGTATTTATTTACTTATTTATTTATTTATTTATTTTTGGCTGCCTTGGGTCTTCATTGCTGCGCATGGGCTTTCTCTAGTTGTGGCGATCAGGGGCTACTCCTTGTTGCGGTGCATGGGCTTCAGTAGCTGTGGCTCGTGAGCTCTAGAGCGCAGGCTCAGTAGTTTTTGTGCATGGGCTTAGTTGCTCTGCGGCATGTGGGATCTTCCTGGGCCAGGGATTGAACCTGTGTCCCCTGCATTGGCAGGAGGATTCTTTTTTCTCTTTTTTAAAAAATGTTTATTTATTTATTTTCTTATTAGTCATCCATTTTATACACATTGGTGTATACATGTCAATCTCAATCTCCAAATTCATCACACCACCACCGCCACTCCCTGCCACTTTCCCCCCTTGGTGTCCATACTTTATTCTCTACATCTGTGTCGCAATTTCTGCTCTGCAAACCGGTTCATCTGTACCATTTTCTAGGTTCCACATATGTGAGTTAATATACAATATTTGTTTTTCTCTTTCTGACTTACTTCACTCTGTATGATAGTCTATAGGTCCATCCACGTCTCTACAAATGACCCAATTTCATTGCTTTTTATGGCTGAGTAATATTCCATTGTATATATGTGCCATATCTTGTTTATCCATTCATCTGTCGATGGGCATTTAGGTTGCTCCCATAACCTGGCCATTGTAAATACTGCTGGAATGAACATTGGGGTGCATGTGTCATTTTGAATTATGGTTTTCCCTGGGTATATGCCCACTAGTGGTATTGCTGGATCATATGGTAAATCCATTTTTAGTTCTTTAAGGAACCTCCATACATTTCTGCATAGTGACTGCATCAATTTACATTCCCACCAACAGTGCAAGAGGGTTCCCTTTTCTCCACACCGCTTCCAGCATTTGTTGTTTGTAGATTTTCTGATGATGCCAATTCTAACTGGTGTGAGGTGGTACCTCATTGTAGTTTTGACTTGCATTTCTCTAATAATTAGTGATGCTGAGCAGCTTTTCATGTGCTTCTTGGCCATCTGTAGGTCTTCTTTGGAGAAATGCCTATTTAGGTTTTCTGCCCATTTTTTGATTGGGTTGTTTGTTTTTTAGGATTGAGCTGCATGAGCTGTTTATATATTTTGGAGATTAATCCCTTGTCTGATGATTCATTTGCAAATATTTTCTCCCATTCTGAGGGTTGTCTTTTCATCTTGTTTATGGTTTCCTTTGCTGTGCAAAAGCTTTTAAGTTTCATTAGGTCCCATTTGTTTATTTTTGTTTTTACTTCCATTACTCTAAGAGGTGGATCAAAAAAATATCTGGCTGTGATGTATGTCAAAGAGTGCTCGTCCTACGTTTTCCCCAAGATTTTTATAGTGCCCGGTCTTACATTTAGGTCTCTAATCCATTTTGAGTTTATTTTTGTGTATGGTGTTAGGGAGTGTTCTAATTTCATTCTTTTACATGTAGCTGTCCAGTTATCCCAGCACCACTTATTGAAAAGACTGTCTTTTCTCCATTGTATATCCTTGCCTCCTTTGTCATAGATTAGTTGACCATAGGTGCGTGGGTTTATCTCTGGGCTTTCTATCCTGTTCCATTGATCTATATTTCTCTTTTTGTGCCAGTACCATATTGTCTTGATTACTGTAGCTTTGTAGTATAGTCTGAAGTCAAGGAGTCTGATTCCTCCAGCTCCGTTTTTTTCCCTCAAGACTGCTTTGGCCATTTGGGGTCTTTTGTGTCTCCATACAAATTTTAAGATTTTTTGTTCTAGTTCCATAAAAAAATGCCATTGGTAATTTGATAGGGATTGCATTGAATCTGTAGATTGCTTTGGGTAGTATAGTCATTTTCACAATATTGATTCTTCCAAACCAAGAACATGGTATATCTCTCTATCTGTTGGCATCACTTTTTATTTCTTTCATCAGTGTCTTATAGTTTTCTGCATACAGGCCTTTTGTCTCCCTTGGTAGGTTTATTCCTAGGTATTTCATACTTTTTTGTTGCAGTGGTAAATGCGAGTGTTTCCTTAATTTCTCTTTCAGATTTTTAATCATTAGTGTATAGGAATGCAAGAGATTTCTGTGCATTAATTTTGTATCCTGCTACTTTACCAAAATCATTGATTAGCTCTAGTAGTTTTCTGGTGGCATCTTTAGGATTCTCTATGTATAGTATCATGCCATCTGCAAACAGTGACAGTCTTACTTCTTCTTTTCCAATTTGTATTCCTTTTATTTCTTTTTCTTCCCAGATTGTCGTGGCTAGGACTTCCAAAACTATGTTGAATAATGGTGAGAGTGGACATCCTTGTCTTGTTCCTGATCTTAGAGGAAATGCTTTCAGTTTTTCACCATTGAGAATGATGTTGGCTGTGCGTTTGTCGCATATGGCCTTTATTATGTTGAGGTAGTTCCCTCTATGCCCACTTTCTGGAGAGTTTTCATCATAAATGGGTGTTGAATTTTGTCAAAAGTTTTTTCTGCATCTATTGAGATGATCATATGGTTTTTATTCTTCAATTTGTTAATATAGTGTATCACATTGATATATTGTGATCAAATATTGTGATCACATATATATCATATTGGCATATAGTTGCTTATAGTAATCTCTCATGATCCTTTGTATTTCTGTTGTAACTTCTCCTTTTCATTTCTAATTTTATTGATTTGAGTCCTCTCCCTCTTTTTCTTTTTCTTTTTTTCTTTTTTTTTTTGCGGTACGCGGGCCTCTCACTGTTGTGGTCTCTCCCGTTGTGGAGCACAGGCTCCTGATGCACTGGCTCAGCGGCCATGGCTCACAGGCCCAGCCACTCCACGGCATGTGGGATCCTCCTGGACTGGGGCATGATCCCGCGTCCCCTGCATCGGCAGGCAGACTCTCAACCACTGTGCCACCAGGGAAGCTCTCCTTCTTTTTCTTGATGAGTCTGGCTAATGGTTTATCAATTTTGTTTATCTTCTCAAAGAACCAACTTTTAGTTTTATTGATCTTTGCTATTGTTTTCTTTGTTTCTATTTCATTTATTTCTGCTCTGATCTTTATGATTTCTTTCCTTCTGCTAACTTTGGGTTTTGTTTGTTCTTCTTTCTCTAGTTCCTTTAGGTGTAACATTAGATTGTTTATTGGAGGTTTTTCTTGAGGTAGTCTTGTATAGCTATAAACTTCCCTCTTAGAACTGCTTTTGCTGCATCCCATAGGTTTTAGATCATTGTTTTCATTGTCATTTTTCTCTAGGTATTTTTTGATTTCTCGTTCATTTCTTCAGTTATCTCTTGGTTATTTAGTAATGTATTGTTTAGCTTCCATGTGTTTCTGTTTTTTATGGTTTTTTCCCCTGTAATTGATTTCTAATCTAAGAGCATTGTGGTCAGAAAAGATGCTTGATATGATTTCAATTTTCTTAAATTTACTGAGGCTTGGTTTGTGACCCAAGATGTGATCTATCCTGGAGAATGTTCTGTGAGCACTTGAGAAGAAATTGTAATCTGCTGTTTTTGGATGGAATGTCCTATAAATACCAATTAAATCTTTCTGGTCTATTGTGTCATTTTAAGCTTCTGTTTCCTTATTTATTTTCATTTTGGATGATCTGTCCATTGGTGTAAGTGAGGTGTTAAAGTCCCCCACTATTATTGTGTTACTGTCGATATCCCCCTTTATAGCTGTGAGCAGTTGCCTTATGTATTAAGGTGCTCCTATGTTGGGTGCATATATATTTATAATTGTTGTATCTTCTTCTTGGATTGATCCCTTGATGATTATGTAGTGTCCTTCCTTGTCTCTTGTAACACTCTTTATTTTAAAGTCTATTTTATCATATATGAGTATTGCTACTCCAGCTTCCTTTTGGTTTCCATTTGTGTGGAATATCTTTTTCCATCCCCTCACTTTCAGTCTGTATGTGTCCCTAGGCCTGAAGTTGGCCTCTTGTAGACAGCATATATATGGGTCTTGTTTTTGTATCCATTCAGCAAGCCTGTGTCTTTTGGTTGGAGCCTTTAATCCATTCATATTTAAGGTAATTATGTATATGTATGTTCCTATTACCATTTTCTTAATTGTTTTGGGTTTTTTTTTTTTTTTTGCGGTACATGGGCGTCTCACTGTTGGGACCTCTCCCGTTGTGGAGCACAGGCTCCGCACAGGCTCTGACGCACAGGCCCAGTGGCCATGGCTCACGGGCCCAGCCGCTCCGCGGCATGTGGGATCTTCCTGGACTGGGACACGAACCCGCGTCCCCTGCATCGGCAGGCAGACTCTCAACCACTGCACCACCAGGGAAGCCCTTGGGTTTGATTTTGTACGTCCTTTTCTTCTCTTGTGTTTCCCACTTAGAGAAGTTCCTTTAGCATTTGTTGTAGAGCTGGTTTGGTGGTACTGAATTCTCTTAGCTTTTGCTTGTCTGTAAAGCTTTTGATTTCTCCATCGAATCTGAATGAGATCCTTGCTGGGTAGAGTAATCCTGGTTGTAGGTTCTTCCCTTTCCTCCCCTTAAGTATATCATGCCACTCCGTTCTCGCTTGTAGAGTTTCTGCTGAGAAATCAGCTGTTAACCTTATGGGAGTTCCCTTGTATATTATTTGTCATTTTTCCCTTGCTGCTTTCAATAATTTGTCTTTGTCTTTAATTTTTGCCAATTTGATTACTATGTGTCTCGGCATGTTTCTCCTTGGGTTTATTCTGTATGGGACTCTCTGCGCCTCCTGGATTTGGGTGGCTATTTCCTTTCCCATGTTAGGGAAGTTTTCGACTATAATCTCTTCAAATATTTTCTCGGGTCCTTTCTCTCTCTCTTCTCCTTCTGAGACCCCTATAATGCGAATGTTATTGCGTTAATGTTGCCCCAGAGGTCTCTTGGGCTGTCTTCATTTCTTTTCATTCTTTTTTCTTTATTCTGTTCCGCAGCAGTGTATTCCACCATTCTGTCTTCCAGGTCACTTATCCGTTCTTCTGCCTCAGTTATTCTGCTATTGATTCCTTCTAGTGCAATTTTCATTTCAGTTATTGTATTGTTCACCTCTGTTTGTTCTTTAATTCTTCTTGACCTTTGTTAAACATTTCTTGCATCTTCTCGATGTTTGTCTCCATTCTTTTTCCGAGGTCCTGGGTCATCTTCACTATTATTATTCTGAATTCTTTTTCTAGAAGATTGCCTATCTCCATTTCATTTAGTTGTTTTTCTGGGGTTTTATCTTGTTCCTTCATCTGGTACATAGCCCTCTGCCTTTTCATCTTGTCTGTCTTTCTGTGAATATGGGTTTTGTTCCACAGGCTGAGGACTGTAGCTCTTCTTGTTTCTGCTGTGTGCCCTCTGGTGCATGAAGCTATCTAAGAGGCTTGTGGAAGTTTCGTGATGGGAGGGATTGGTGGTGGGTAGAGCCAGCTGTTGCTATGGTGGGCAGAGATCAGTAAAACTTTAATCTACTTGTCTGCTGATGGGTGGGGCTGGGTTCCCTCCCTGTTCGTTGTTTGGCCTGAGGTGACCCAACCTGGGCTCTGTGGCGGGGCTAATGGCGGACTCTGGGAGGGCTCATGCCAATGAGTACTTCCCAGAACTTCTGCTGCCAGTGTCCGTGTCCCTTGGTGAGCCACAGCTGCCTCTACCTTTGCAGGAGACCTTCCAACACTAGCAGGTAGGTCTGGTTCAGTCTCCTATGGAGTCACTGCTCCTTGCCCTGGGTCCCGATGTGCACACTTGTTTGTGTGTGTCCTCCAAGAGTGGAGTCTCTGTTTCCCCCAGTCCTGCCGAAGTTCTGCAATCAAATCCCACTAGCCTTCAAAGTCTGATTCTCTAGGAATTCCTCCTCCCATTGCCAGACCCCCAGGTTGGGAAGCCTGACGTGTGGCTCAGAACCTTCACTCCAGTAGGTGGACTTCTGTGGTATAAGTGTTCTTCAGTTTGTGAGTCACCCACCCAGCAGTTATAGAATTTGATTTTATTGTGATAGCACCCCACCTAACATCTCATTGCGGCTTCTCCTTTGTCTTTGCATGTGGGGTATCATTGTGGTGAGTTCCAGTGTCTTCCTGCCGATGATTGTTCAACAGTTAGTTGTGATTCCAGTGTTCTCGGAAAAGGGAGTGAGAGCATTTCCTTCTACTGCACCATCTTGAACCAATCTTGGCAGGTGGATTCTTAACCACTGCGTCACCAGGGAAGTCCCTGGACATGGATTTTAGAAGGACACTATTCAACCCAGTACAGTCTGCTCTTTGAACCCCCAAATTCACATCTGTGCCATGTGCAAAACACCTTTACCCCGTCCCAACATCCCCAAAAGTCTTAACTCTTTCCAGCATCAACTCTAAGTCCCACATCTCATCGTCTTAATCATCTAAATCAGGTATGGGTCAAACTCTGGGTATGCTTCACCGTGGGACAAAATTCCTCTCCATCTGTGGACCTGTGAAGTTAGAAAACAAGCTTCTTGTTTCCAAATACGAGGGTGGGACAGGCATAGGATAGACACTCCTGTTCCGAAAAGGAGAAAACTGAAATAATAAACAAGTTGCTGATCTCAAGCAAGTTCAAAAACTAGCAGGACAATTTCCATTAGTTTTCGAGGCCTGAGAATCGTTATTTGTGGCTCTGTCTGCCCTCTGAGCTCAAGGAGGTCTCTTCAGCTCCTGATTCTGGGTGCATCTCTCTGGCCTCTCCCTCTGTGTTCAAGGTACTGTCCTTGGAATCATTCTTCCTTTTACTCGAAGGATAGCACATATTTGCAGCTGAGTAATTCTGGCAGCTCATTTCCTGCCTGTAGAACCCCTGAAGTCTGACAGCCTTCCTTCATTTCATTCTGTCTCTGTCCCCTTCAGTCCAGGTTGGCAGTACATCTGTTGATATGACATTCTCAAAAACCTTTGTTAGTCTTCTGTGTATGTCAAGGGGATCCATGCCATTACACAAGAGGGTTCTCCACAGATCCCTCATGGATAACCCATCTGTATTCCTGGATTCTGCTGAGGTGGTTGATTTGATCTGTAAGTCACACATCTAAGCTCATCCACAACAGTGTGTCCAGCTACACCCTTGGCTCTGTTTCCAGAGTGTACATGTTATCTGAATATGCTGAAAAATTTCCTAAATCATCAAGTGTTTGTTCCTTTTTGTTTAATACTTCTTTCCTCAATTTATATCTTTCTGCTTACATTTTACTGTAAGCAGCAAGGAGAAATCAGGTCACACCTTCCACACATTTTCTTGGAAATTTCTTGAGCTAAATATGCAAGTTCATTGTTTACAACTTCTACTTTCCACCCAATAGTAAAACACAATTCAGCTAAGTTATCTGCCATTTTATAACTAGGATTGCCTTTCTTCCAGGGTCTAATAACTGGTTCCTCATTTCTATCTGAGACCTCACCAGAAGTACCTTAACCTCTGTATTTCTAAAACAGTCTTTTCATGGCATTCTAGGCTTTTTCTATCATGTGCCTCAAAATTCTTCTGGCCTCTACCCATTACCCAATTCCAAAGCCATTTCCACAATTTTAGGTATTTGTTACAGCAGCATCCCACTTCCTAGTACCAAAATCTGTATCAGTCAGTGTTCTCTAGAAACACAGAACCAATAGGGGAGATTCTCTCTCTTCCCTCCCGTCCCCCATATATGTTACTCCCACATTAGTGGGTGTAACCTCCTTTACTTAAAGTCAACTAGTTGTAGATGTTAACTACATCTACGAAATATCTTCACAGCAATACCTAGATTAGTGTTTGATTTAAAAACTGGGTGTTATAGCCTAGCCAAGTTGACATATAAAACTAACCATCACATAAACCTCGGAAAAATGGACAAATAATAAGAAGAATGGCTGATTCATAAAGGGGGAAACTGAAATAGTCAAAGCACAGTAAACTGGTACAACCACTTGGAAATATAGTGAAGTTAAAGATTCCTGTGTAAGTCGGGAAATAGGAGCTGTATCAGAAAACAGGAAGCATTCTATGTTTTCCAGGTATGAAAGGTTTAATATATGAATTAGGGGCTTATACTAGGCTAGGTTAGGAACACTTTTCAAGCACTCAGTATTTCCTCTTTATAATAATTACATTTATAATTACTATTCCGTGTTTCATTTCCCACTAAACTGTAAGCACCTTGAGAACAGGGACAGTGTTAATACCTAACATAATCCCTGGCATGTGAGTGGTGCTCAACAAATATTTATAGGTTATTCATAGATGAATATGGAAGTAAAGGTCAAATTTGATTTAGTTCAAATTGTTGAATAACTGTGGCTCAACCTTATTTGTTGATTAATCTATACATTACCTATAATTTATAATAACTCCTTTTTCTTGTATTCTTATATACTAAGTCTCTTTCTAGGCAATATCTTCAATCCCATTGCTCTATTTGCATGTAATTATGCCAACATCATGCTGTTTTTCAAAAAATAGACGTTTATTTTGGGATAATTTTAGATTTACAGAAAAGTTACAAAGAGAGTACAGGGAGTTCCCACACACCCCACCACCCAGTTTCCCCCACTGTCAAAATCTTACATTACTGTGGTACATTTGTCAAAACTAAGAAACTAACATTGGTACATTATGGTTAACTAAATGCTAGACTTTGATTTTCACCAGTTTTTCCATTAATGTCCTTTTTCTGTTCCAGGTCCAATCCAGGGTACCACATAGCATTTAGTTGCTATGTTTTTTCAATCTCTCTGGTCTGTGATAGTTTCTCAGTATTTCTTTGTTTCTCATGACCTTGATGGTCTTGAGGAATACTAGCTAATTATTCTGTAGAATGTCCCGCAATCTGGGTTTGTCTGATGTTTTTCTCAAGATTAGACTAGGCTTATGGGCTTTTGGAAAGAGTATCACAGAAGTGAAGTGCCCTTCTCATCATACTCTATCGGGGTAAATGACACTCATATGACATCTCTGATGATGTTAAGTTTCATCACTTAGTTAAGGTCATGTTTGCCAGTTTTCTCCACTACAAAGTTACTATTTTTCCCTTTCCCTGTCCTGTCCTTTTATAGAGGGTCAGTAAGTACAGTCCACTCTCAGAGCAGAAAGGGCAGGAATTAAGCTATATGTCCTAAAAGTGGGATTTGCATTTACATAATTATTTGAAATTCTTCTGAAAGGGAGACTTATCACTGTATTAATTATAGCTTTTACCACATTTAAAGTTTCTGTGAAGAGGTAACCGTCACTCATTTTTTATTTTATATTCCTGCAGAAGATAGTCAAATTATCTTTAAATCATGTTATAATTTAAAAATTAATACGATGACTGATTAGAATTGCACTTAACAATATATTAATTGGGGAAGGACTGACATCCAGGAGTACAGTACCTGTCTCCATTTAGTCAAATCTTCCTTTAGATCTCTAGGAATTATTATGTGCTAATAATTAAATTCTGGAAGCACATAAGCAGATATGCAAGAATCTGTTTTGTAGTCAGACACTGCAGTCCCGTGGCTTGACGGTCATTCTGAAGACAATAGAAATGATGTCCAGGCCACCCCAGGGAAGAAACTTATCAGAGATATAAAGTTTGATGTTGTTACTGAATTTTGCTACATCAAAGTAAAATATACAGAAAACAAGATTATGAAACTCAGAATGAAGTTTGGGGAAAAGGCTGCCAAAAAAATGCATTCAGTGAGGTCAGGGACCAGAATTGATTCATCTTTGTATTCCCTACTCTAGCACACGCTGGCACACATGAGCACTTGCTGAATGTCTGTTGAATAAATGAACAAATCAGTGAATAAATATTCACTTACAGTCTTGGCCTTAAATTGTTGGCCACACCAAAGACGTGTTTTGATCATTGTTATGATACAGCAGCTTCCATGGATGATCCATTTTACATGCTCATATTATTTGAATGACTTGTCTGATTTTTCATTAGCATCAAGCGTATTTCACATGCAAGTTTAAATGATGACAGAATCACTAAAAATGGCATAAATTTAACAGCATTAAACGTATGCCTACTACCAGCCCAACATATTGAGATATAATTCTATAGAAAATTGTGTTTAAAAAGCAGCATCTAAGATCACATCCAAACGGTTATTTTAATGATAAAACAAATCGTTTGCACGTGGCAACAGGCATATATTGTTTATGCTGCTTAGCATCCATTTTTTCTTTTTCCTAAGAGCACATATGTTTTGTTTTGAAGGAAACCACTTCTCACCAGTTCTCAGCCATGTGTTGGGTCCTGATAATTCAGGTCAGTCTGAACATCACCTCGCTGGCAATAGTGGTTGGCTCAGGGTTGGACAGGTAACCCAGTCAGAGCCCATTTGCTAGGGCTTGTTGAGGTGTGAGGATGTGGGATCTAGAACTTCTGCAGCTATTTTGCCACCACACTGGGAGGGCCTGGAACTTGCTAAGGTCACCATGTGGAGCCTGAGGATAAAGCAACACAGTGGTAGGCAGAACAGTGTAGTTGAAAGAAACTTGGTACTTACTTGGTGACTTAGTTCAAGCTGCTGGGTCAAGCCTCATATGAAACTAGACTTATCAACAACCCCTTTATTGTTTAGTCATTTGCAGGTGAAATACCTGATAGATATACAGGCAAGGACTTGAAGGGAACAGGGGAAAATGAAGAGAGTTTTCATTTGTTGCAGTGCTGAGACAGAGAAATTTTTTTCTTTCCTTGACTTCTACTAATGTCCTTTATATGACTGACAAGGGTTTCTGGATGTTAAAAACAAAATCTTAAAAGACAAAAGGTCATAATAGGCATAGTATTATAAATGTTGTACATTTAAAATATAGCATTTACGTAAATATTATGACAGTTCTCTTAATTCTAACTATATTAAGCATGAACAAGCAGGAACAAGCAGGAGGCTCAGTGTTAGATCACATGCCCTCAGAATGAAAGCAAAGTTACACAAGTGCGTATACTGAATATATAGCTTACCAGTGGCCTTACCAGTATTCGGCCCTTTTCGAATCTTAATAGAAAAAACAAAGACTGTAAGCACTAAATTTGGGTTTGTCAGTACACTAGAAGAATAGAACGCAACTGCACAGCAAAATTTCACAAGTAACCATGCTTCATTTTGCTCTCAGATCCCTGCATCGCTGACACCTCTGCTGAACACCAACCCCAGCTCCCAGGAGTCAAGGGCTGAGCCTCGCTCTCTGGCATCCTCCTTTATGAGGTATGATCCAAAGTAGTCCCTTACCCCTTTCAGCTGTCTGAGAGCTGCATTTCAAAGATACTTTTGGCTTCTGATTACTTAGGAGAAGAGGGGGAATACAAGACAGAAGAAAGACTCCAGGGACAGAAAGCAGAGGGAAAAGTGACAAGAGCCTCTTTAAGTAGAAATGCTTAAAGTGAAGGACACTAAGAAATGACAAAAATACTTTGTCTTTATAAAGACTAAGCAGTTTATAAAAGCAACACAGGCATCTTTGAAATGTTACTGGATTTTGTTAACACTGTCTCCAAAATACAGTATACGTAAATTCAACTAACAGAAGTAACCCTAGGAGTGAAGAAAAGACAAGACCTTGTAATTTCAATTCCTCACTTTGTATATATGGACATTAGCCAAGGTGCCTTTAGGTGTGCTCAGTAGCAAAGCCACTCTACCCACTCCGAGGGCTGTGTCTGTCTCATTTATGGCCATGATACTGGACACTTTGAGGTTACATCTTTGAGTTTGACCCATTCGGTTTGATTCGAGCACCAAAGCCTTTATCACTTCTCAATGAATTAATATTTCTATTATTATTTATGTTTAAAACTCTTAAATATTTAGGCCCTGTACAAAAACCCCACAGCAAGAACCTGCACTCTGTTTGACCTAAAACTTGACTAAAATAGTGAATGGTTTTAGTGAATCACTGAGTTTGGAAGGATCTGAAAATGTGAAGTTTTTTCTGGTTTGTTTACAGAAGTTTCATGTATTTAACAACATAATTATATCATTTAGCTCATGCCTCCCCTTAACCCCTTCAGCACCCAGACTTTCCCTCTCAAAATAGCACATAACAACACTTTAGATTTTATTCAAGTATTTGAGAAGCATTTTTTTTTTTTTTTTTTTTTGGCGGTACGCGGGCCTCTCACTGTTGTGGCCTCTCCCGTTGCGGAGCACAGGCTCTGGACGCGCAGGCTCAGTGGCCATGGCTCACGGGCCTAGCCGCTCTGAGGCATGTGGGATCTTCCTGGACCGGGGCACGAACCCGTGTCCCCTGCATCGGCAGGCGGCCTCTCAACCACTGCGCCACCAGGGAAGCCCGAGAAGCATTTTTTGATTGCCCATTTTGCCCAGTCCTTGACTTCTAAGTATTCACAGTCTGCTAAATGATATGGACAGGTAAACAGACAATTTCCATACAAAGCGACAGAGATAGGAGCACTATGCTCTCTTAGTCCTGGAGAGGGAAGGCTTCCCAGGCCACAGGACAGGATAGAATAAATGGGAATTACCCAAGTAAGGAATGGGAGAAGGGTCTTTTGAGTCAGAAGAAGCAGCTTTTGAGTCAGAAGTACCAGACTTGAGAATTAAGTTCACTGAAATCGTGGGTACTTGTTGCTAATTTAGCAAGGCCAAATCGTAGCTGGGGGAGGGGGGATAGGGTAGGTCAAGGGATAGTGACAGCACTTTACTCATTGTTTTTTAAACTGCACAAGACCCATGAATGGGTCATTAAAACAACATATTTTTTGAAAAAGGATAGAATAGAAAATATCAGAATGCTTCACATGCAATAAAGGTAACTACTGGTAAGTGAATCTGTTGTTTTATAGTTATACGTGTGTGTGTGTGTGTGTGTGTGTGTGTGTGTGTGTGTGTGTGTGTGTTGGGTCACAATGTAAAATATATTTCTCACTGTGGGACATGGCCAAAAAAGTTTAAAAGTCACTGTTTACAGTATAGTACATTTTATTTATAGTTTACAAGGTGCTTTTAGGTATCCCATTTTTATTACACGGCCCTGCCTCCATTTTAAATTTTATTTATTTATTTAATTTATTTATTTTTGGCTGCATTGGGTCTTCACTGTGGTGCGCGGCCTTCTCATTGCGGTGGCTTTTCTTGTCGCGGAGCACAGGCTCTAGGCGTGCAGGCTTCAGTAGTTGTGGCTTAGTTGCCCCGCGGCATGTGGGATCTTCCTGGACGAGGGATCGAACATGTGTCCCCTACATTGGCAGGCGGATTCTTAACCACTGTGCCACCAGGGAAGCCCCCTGCCTCCATTTTTATTTGCCATTTACTCATTCCTTGAATATTTATCACGTGCATATTTTATGCCCAGTGCTAGGAAACTCTCTGAGAGCAACTCACAGTCTGTGGGAGACAGACAAGTAAAGAGATAATAGAGAATTCCCTGGAGGTCCAGTGGTTAGGACTCCATGCTTTCACTGCTGAGGGCCCAGGTTCAATCCCTGGTTGGGGAACTAAGATCCTGCAAGCCGTGCAGCATGACCAAAAACAAAAAAAAGTAAAGAGATAATAATAACAGCTACTGTTTATCACAATCCTCAAAGTGTGTCTTGTGAACAACTGACTTTGGAATTCCCAGGGGGAAGTGCTTATTGAAACACAGGTAATGGGCTGTGCACCAAACCTGCTGCATCAGACTCTCTAGGTGAGGATCAGGGATCTGCATTTTTAATTAGAGGTTCTCAAGAAAGTCTTATAAACCCTTCAGTTTGAAAAAGATCCATTTCCTGAGTGTGTGCTGGAAGCCAATGTTGTGCTCAACACGTTGTGTTCAGCCACAAGGATCTTGTTTCATTTCCTTCAAAGATCCAACACCCTTGCCACACAGAGGCTTCCCACATACTGGCCTTTGATCTGGAATACCCTCATGCTTCCCAGGCCAATTTTAATCTGTCCAACAGGCCTTCATTATTTGTTTGTTTGTTTATTTATTTAGGTCTCTACGCGTGGCTTGTAGGATCTTACTTCCCAGACCAGGGATCAAACCCGGGCCCCTGGCACTGAGAGTGCTGTGTCCTAACCACTGTACCGCCAGGGAATTCCTAGGCCTCAATTTAAATGTCACTTCCTTGGGAATTGTCCCTAATCCCCTAGGCTTCAGTGGGGACTTTGGTTATGTGCTTCCTGGTGGCAGATGCTGAATGGCTGCTCCCCCTTCAAAAAAGGACTGTTAAGAATAAGGTCAGTTGACAACCTACAGCTGTTAACTCCTTCAGTTCCACCTCAGCTTGTGAGAGGGGGTTACCGTCTTCTCTGGTAGCCCCAGCCAGTGACTAAGACTGCAGTGTAAAAGCCTGGCCATTTCCATCCAGTATGGGGTCCTGTAATGTGCAGCCTTTGCTCCAGAGCTCCCCGTGGTACTGGCAAAGATTGTGACAGATCTGTATTGTGGTCCTCGTGGCTACCCCTGCCCAATCCTGCTTCCTCCTTTTCCTTTTCATAGGTTTTACTCCCCAACAAAACTTTCGCTGTCCTGACTACATCTCAGCATCTACTTACTGGAGGACTCAGCTGCCACACTTATCTTGGTGTGGCTGGAAGATGGAGACTGAAGGGGAGAGACGTGAGACCAGGCTGTAGAGGTAAGCAAAGACGGAACGGGCAGGGCTTTATAGGGCATGCTAAGTATTTTTTTAAAAATAAATTTATTTATTTATTTATTTTTGGCTGCGTTGGGTCTTTGTTGCTGTGCGTGGGCTTTCTCTAGTTGTGCTCTCTAGTTGAGGCGAGTGGGGGCTACTCTTTGTTTTTTGTTTTGTTTTTTTTCGGTACATGGGCCTCTTACTGTTGTGGCCTCTCGCGTTGCGGAGCACAGGCTCCGGACGTGCAGACTCAGCGGCCATGGCTCATGGGCCCAGCCGCTCCGTGGCATGTAGGATCTTCCCGGATCGGGTCACGAACCCGTGTCCCCTGCATCGGCAGGTGGACTCTCAACCACTGAGCCACCAGGGAAGCCCGGGGGCTACTCTTTGTTGCCGTGCCCAGGCTTCTCATTGCGGTGGCTTCTTTTGTTGTGGAGCACGGGCTCTAGGCTCACAGGCTTCAATAGTTGTGGCACACAGGCTCAGTAGTTGTGGCTCACAGGCTCTAGAGTGCAGGCTCAGTAGTTGTGGCGCACGGGCTTAGTTGCTCCGCAGCATGTGGGATCTTCCCGGACCAGGGCTCGAACACATGTCCCCTGCACTGGCAGGCAGATTCTTAACCACTGCGCCACCAGGGAAGTCCAATGATAAATATTTTTCACTTTACCGTTAGGGAAGTTGGAAGACACTGCATGTTTTTAAGCAGTCTGGGGAGGAGTGGGGAAAATCATCAAATATAAATGTAGAATTACCACTCTGGCTGTTGTGTGTAGGAAGGGCTGGAGGATTGTGAGACTGAAGACAATTGCTGGAGCCTAAGAAGAGGGGGTGGTGTCTTGGACTGGGATGAACCAGAGATAACAAAGATTTGAGAGATATTTAAAAGGTAGAATCTCCACTATTTGGTGTTTTATTGGATGTGAGTGGTAAGGTAAAAGTCAAGGATGCCCAGACCTCTCTCTGGCTTAAGCTATTGTGTGCAGAGTGGTGCCAGATATTGAAACAGGGAGTCCTGAGGGAAGCAGGTATGGGAGGAAAATCAAGAGTTCAACTTTGGACATGCAGAATTTCAGATGCCTGTGGTACACCCAGGAGCACTATAGAGAGTCGAATATATGGTTTTGGAGTATGAAGGGAGATGCAGGCTGGTTATATCCATTTGGGTGATCTCAGCATATAGTTGGGAGCGAATGAGATCACCCAGGAGAGGTGCAATGTGTTGAGAGAGGTCTAAGACACTGACCTTAGAAACTCCAGCATATAGCGTTCTGGTAGAAGACAGAGGTTAGCAGATGAGACTTAGGCTAGGGAATATGGTGTCACAGAAACTTTGAGAGGGTTTTTGATAAAAAGGGGATATCAAATGCTGCTGAGTGTCCAAGCAAGGTAAGGACTGAAAACTATCCTTTTGTTTTAGTGACATGGAGGTCATTGGTGGTCTTAGTAAGAGCCATTTCAGTGAAGTAGAGATGGAAGACAGACTGAAGTGGGCCAAAGAGTGAGGGAAATGGAAGAAGTTGAGACAGTAAATATCACAACTCTTTCAAGAAATTTGTTTCTGGAGGAGGAGGGAAAAAGGCAGTAGTTAGGGGGAAATGTGGAGATAAGGTTTTTTGTTTTTTGTTTTTAACATCTTTATTGGAGTATAATTGCTTTACAATGGTGTGTTAGTTTCTGCTTTATAACAAAGTGAATCAGTTATACATATACATATGTTCCCATATCTCTTCCCTCTTGCATCTCCCTCCCTATCCCACCCCTCTAGGTGGTCACAAAGCACCGAGCTGATCTCCCTGTGCTATGCGGCTGCTTCCCACTAGCTATCTATTTTACATTTGGTAGTATATATATGTCCATGCCACTCTCTCACTTCGTCACACCTTACCCTTCCCCCTACCCATATCCTCAAGTCCATTCTCTAGTAGGTCTGTGTCTTTATTTCTGTCTTGCCCCTAGGTTCTTCATGAGCTTTTTTTTTTTTTCTTAGATTCCATATATATGTGTTAGCATACGGTATTCGTTTTTCTCTTTCTGACTTACTTCACTCTGTATGACAGACTCTAGGTCCATCCACCTCACTACAAATAACTCAATTTCGTTTCTTTTTATGGCTGAGTAATATTCTATTGTATATATGTGCCACATCTTCTTTATCCATTCATCTGCTGATGGACACTTGGGTTGCTTCCATGTCCTGGCTATTGTAAATAGAGCTGCAATGAACATTTTGGTACATAACTCTTTTTGAATTATGGTTTTCTCAGGGTATATGCCCAGTAGTGGGATTGCTGGGTCATATGGTAGTTCTATTTTTAGTTTTTTAAGGAACCTCCATACTGTTCTCCATAGTGGCTGTATCAATTTACATTCCCACCAACAGTGCAAGAGTGTTCCCTTTTTGGAGATAAGGTTTTATGTTTTGCTTTGTTTTTAGGAGAGGAGAGACTTGAGTGTGGTTGAATGTTGACGGGAAGGAGCCAGCGCAGAAGATAGAGGAGAAAGTGGTAATCAAAGGCACAAGATCTCTGAGAAAGTGGCATGGTGGTGGGGACAGGGTTCTAGGGCCCAGGAAGAGAGACTGACATTGGAGAGAAAAAATGTCACCCTTTTCTTTGGAACAGGAGGGAAAGAGAAAGGCGTGGATACAGATTCTGTTGAAGCTGTAGGTTCAGTGGTGGGAGGTGACTAGGGGACAGGGCAGGTGGAATTTTGGAGGAGAGTGGAGGAGGAGGTTTGAAATCATCTTTAGATAGTGAGAAATGAGCTTTTTGATGGACTACCAGGGGTCTTATCAGGAAATGAGGCAGGCCCAGCTAATTTTTAAAACTTTTTATTATGAAAAACTTTAAGTATATACAAAGTAAACAGAATCGATTAATGAGCTCAATGTAACTATCACCAGCTTCAACTATTATTAACATTCTACCAATCCTGTTTCATCTTTGCTTCCACTCACTCACTTCCCATTGTTGTTTGACCATTTTGTTTTCTGCAGTTATTTTTAAGGCGAGATTTACAAATATTGACATGCAAAAAAGTTAATTACATAATTTTGACACATACACCTGTATAACTCACACCCCTATAATAATATAGAATGTTTCAATCTCCCCCAAAATCTCTATCCTCTCTTTCCTCCATCAATCCCTCCCTCTGTCCCCCAGAGGGAACCACCGTTCTGATTATTTTCACTTTAAATTAGTTTTGTCTATTCCAGAACTTCTTACAAATGGAATCATACAGTATGTACTCTTTTGTGTATAGCTTGTTTTGCTTAGCATTATGTTTGTGAGATTTATCCATGTTGGTATATATCAGTAGTTTGTTTCTTCATATTTCTGAGCAATTTAAAAAATTGAAGTGTAGTTGATTGACAAAGTTATGTTAGTTTCTGCTGTATATCAAAGTGATTCAGTTATACATATATATACATTCTTTTTTATACTCTTTTCCACTATGGTTTATCACAGGATATTGAATATAGTTCCCTGGCTTTGGGTGAAATAAATAGCTTCCATAGACAGAGGCCATGTAAAAAATTTTTTTCCAGTACCCTGAACTCCCTAGGGGCAGCTCTGGCTGGAGCACGACTGTCCGCCTTAGAGGAGGAAAGAAACAGCATATCAGAGGAGCTCTCGTCTCTCCTATTGTGATATTCATTCTGGCAAGAACCATTACACTCTGTATCTTTCTGAGACCTGAGAGAAGGGTAGTTCACTATTGTTCCCCATCACTACCACCAACAGAGCCTCTGAAATGGGTCACTGTATTAAAATAACTTATTCCAAGGTCACACTGCATCGTTGGTCAAAAATTTACCCCTTATTTCTATTTAAGTACACATGATAACATGACCAAAGTACATTTCAGGAAAACTGATTTCTTACCCCTGCAGCATGCCATCTGTTGCACAAGAACTAGTTATATATCTGAAGTGTGGTTGGACCCATTTCAGTTTTATGCTGACTTTCTATCACATTGAACTTCAAAGATTTTTTAAGTCTGTGAAGTTGAGATGGGACAACCATTGTGAAAAGTTAATGTGAATGTTCTGTTTACTCATGGCTTTTATATAATTTATTCATGCTCCTTTAGGCTAGCAAAATTATTCCCATGTTATTTTAGTATTTATAATTAACCAAAGTGAACATCACTGGTGAGTGGCAGGGCCTATCAACTGAAGGATGTTCCTAGGAGGAAAGAGTAATTTTATTTCTAGGTCTGAATATGTATTCAACCTATATTTAAAAATATTCATTCTCATGGAACTTGTGGCCACAAGCAAACTGCATTTGAGGTAACTACAAAGGAATTAGCTGGCTAGATATTTTTTAGTAAGGAATTCTGATGTCCTCATGGTCAGCACTCCACTCGCCATACAGGTAACATGTTGAAAGGACATCTGCATGGGTAAAAGTGAGAGAGCTGTGGTTGGAATATAAGAAGGAAAACTCATTCATAATTTAGTTATAGGTAGATGCAGGAAACTAAAGAACATGGTTAAGGTGCCCAGAAAATATGTATCCTCTAATGTGTAATTCATAGAGTGTAACATTAACCAAAAAGAAGGTATGAACATATTCAATTCACAGATTACAGATGTACCTTTTATTCCAAAATTTTTTGATATATTCTCTGATGAATACGCTACTTGTCTATTTTTCCCTCTTCAGATCTCTCACTTTAGCCCAAGCCTACTGAAAATACATGATCATTCCTAGAAATTTCACATGACTCGATTATGTTTCTAATACTACTTCTCCCATAGCACTACTTCTCCATTTCTATTTGGACCTAAAGCAACTGCTACTTATCACTAAACATGATTGTGAGTGAATTTTAATAGTTGTCTTTTCTTTAAACTCCTCTCCCCCAAATTTTAGCCATTAGTCCAAGATCAGAGTGTTCTTCTTCAACAGGGCAACTGAGACAAATTTAAACCTATTGGGTTCCCTCTACTCAAATAAATTCCATGTCCCCTTATATTTTCAGCATTTAAAAAAGTCATACTGGGAATTCCCTGGTGGTCGAGTGGTTAGGACTCTGCGCTTCCACTGCAGAGGGCACGGGTTCCGTCTCTGGTCGGGGAACTAAGATCCCGCAAGTTGCCCAGTGCGGCCAAATAAATAAATAAATATTAAAAAAATTAAAAAATAAAAAGTCATATTGATTTGGGAAAGTGTGACGAACACTGATGGGGACAAGTGGCAAGAGTGGGTAGTATATATTAATGGCAGTGAGAGACTGCTTCGTGCTGCCGATCTGCTTCAGGTGGTGGTAGCAGCCCAGAAGGAAGGACCAGAGAGAATTTCCTGAGCAGTGATCAGCCTCCTACCATCCCCTTCTTCCTCTGGTAGAGGGGTGGGCAAAGCCTTAGGTAATGAAATTATTTTTTCTTAATTAAAATTTTTTTCTTTTTTTAAGCCTCTTTATTGAGTTTAATCCTCTTTATTGAGATTGACATACAGAAAGTTGTACATATTTAATGTATACAACTTGATGAGTTTGGAAATGAGTATATATCCATGAAACCATTGCTACAGTTAATGTCATAAACATATCCATCACCTCCAAATAACAGGACTCTGAGGTAACTAGCCTAGTTTTGTTTGAAAACCTGGCAATAACGTGACCAGGGACAGACGCCTTGCATGGGGATATGCATCTTCCGTAAGGACCACCACAATCATAGTTGGCTGCCGCTAGAACCATAAGTAGGATCAAATCTCGGTCTGCTCTAGGGAGTCTGGTATACAATATGACCCAGAAAGGAGTAGCTAATGCATCAAATGAATTATTACAAGGTTTAGCTAATATATATAATGTAACAAATGCCTGGGAACATGTGTAGGAGTAGATTCTAAAGGTATCAGGCCAAAGAAAGCAAAATGTAACTAGATCAGGAAGAATTCATTGATATGGGGCTGCTAGCTAGAGATTCCAGGTTCTGGGGGGTTTTTTGCTTTTGTTTTTCTAAATTTTATATATATAGAAGTATAGTTGATTTATAATGTATCAGGTGTACAGCAAAGTGATTCAGTTATACATATATTTTCTTTTTCAGATTCTTTTCAAGATTCCAAGTTTAATGTGTTAATTTATGCAAATGAAAGTGTCTCTAATAGCTCAGTGGATTGGTGGACTAAAATTTTGATTCATTGGTGGCCTGTGTTTAATGAGGGTAAGACACCAGAGCTTCAATGGCATGAAATAAAGAAGGGAATCCAAAGACTTTAGGAGATTAGTAGGTTGGAGTGGATTTATCATGTGCAAACTGCTTACTCATCCCCCCACTATAATTCCTGAAAAGGCCTGGAAGGCACTCCTGTCACTAAGGCATTGAGAAATTAGCGAGAAGAGAAATACTAAGGCACTGAGAAATAAATTAGAGAGGTCTGTGGTTACTTTCCTTTGTGGGAAATGTATGACCATGTAAGATACTGCCATTGAGAGAACTCCCTGACTTCACCAGAAATGATATGGGCTCTCAAGTAGCAAAGGTCAAGTGACAGCACTTAACCATAAAAGACAAGGTAGGTGTGTTTACTATAGAGGGGAGCAGTAATAAGAATTCTTATCTGTAATAAGAATGCTTTGGCTCATAGGGACCTTTGGTTGTGGTTAATTGATCATGATGTCCCTTGGAGTGAAATAGATGAACAGCCTGGTCTATGTCTGGTGGTCAAAACCTGACTTTGAGTTACCACAATGGAGAGTCATGGCCTCTTATTCAGTTTCCAACCTTAAGCCAATGCACAAATGTAGAGCTCCTTAACTGAATGGGAGGGTTCTTTCCCTTCAGGAATGATTCTGCAGCATTGCTGCATGAATACATCATAAATCTTCCTCCAGGTCTTCTCCAAAGGGACCTTTATCCATTTGCTTGAGTGTGTGTGCATTGGAAAAAAAAGGAATATCCAGATCTTTCAGATGTTAATGAACACTGACTCTGAATTGATGCTAATTACTGGGGATCCAAAATTACACGCAGCTCACAGTGAGGGCTATTGTGGTAGGTGATAGATGGAGTCTTGGCCTAATTTAAGGTGGGACCAGTTGGTCCACAGATACATCCTATGGTTATTTCCCAGTTCGTTAATTGGAATAAACATGTTTATGAGAGTCATTGTGGTAGAAAGGCTAACCCTCTCTACCAAATTAGCAAACGAGAAGCAAACTGCATCCCTGTAGAAACTGTAGATATGAGTGCCACAATCAAAGACTCGAAACATGCTGGGATGCTGATACCTATCACACCTGCATTTAATATACTTCTTGGCCTCTGCAGAAGTTGGATGGACTCTGGCAAATGACTGGATTTTCAGGTTGGGAGACATCATCATGAAAGAATGGGATTCTGTCTTCTAGCATGCAGTATATGCTTTGAATCAGAGACCATTATGTGGTGCTGTCTCCTTCATAACCAGAATCTAGAAATAAAGGGGTGGAAGTGGGAGTGGCTCCTTTCACAATTAATACCTAATAATCCACTAACAGGTTTTTGCCTCCTCTTTCAGCTGCTTTGAGCTCTGTTGGTTTGGAGATCTTTGTTCCTGATGGGGAATACAAATACAACAATAGTTCCATTGAATTAGAAGGTGAAACTCCATTTGGCTATTTGGGCTTCTTATGTCACTGAACCAGCAGGCAGGTAAAAGAATTGCTCCACTGGATGATTGCTCCCTGATTACCATCGGTAAATCAAGTTGCTGCTACACAGTGGAGCGATAAAAATGATTCTGGAACCAGGGTATTCCCTGGGGCTACTCTTAATACTTCCACACCCAAGTAAAAGTTATGGAAAACTGTAGCAATCAAAAAAATGCTGGACTATTGAGCCTTCCAGAATGAAGGTTCAGGTCACCCTACCACATAAAAGACTGGAATGGTTAGTGTGGTTAGTGGAAGAAGGAAGTCATAGATATCAACTATGGCCTCATGGCCAACTTTCGAAATGAAGATTGTGGTAGCTTTGCCTATTTTCTCTTTACTTATTATGTACATATTTATTAGTATATTTGACTACTTTATTATTATTTATTCCTTTCTTTATTATTTTCTATACAAATTGCTGGAGGTTAACTTTACGATTGTGTCTTTAGGTAGCAGAATATTCAGTGAAACTGTGACTGAATTTGAGGAGTAATTAATCTAGCCAATAATGGATATGACTGTTTAAACTATGTGTCTCCTTATTTTGGGGAGAAGGTGAGAATTCCACTTGTATGAAGAATAGCTGTTGGGACTTCCCTGGTGGTCCAGCGGTAAAGAATCTGCCTTACAATGCAGGGGATGCGGTTCGATCCCTGGTTGGGGAACTAGGATTCCACACGCCGCGGGGCAACTAGGCCCATATGCCACATATACTGAGCTCACGCACCTCAACTAGAGCCCATGTGCTGTAAACTACAGAGCTCACGTGCTCTGGAACTCGCGCGCCGCAACTACAGAGCCCACAGCGTCCTGTAGCCTACGCGTCACAACTAGAGAGAGAAAACCTGCACACCACATTTACAGAGAAACCCGTGCACCACAGCAAAAGATCCCGCCTGCCTCAGCGAAGATCCTGCTTGCCTCAACTAAGACCTGACGCAGCCAAAAATAAATAAATAAATAAACAATAAATCTTAAAAAAGAATAGCTGTTGCTTTATTGTTGTATGGAAGTTTGAATGTGGGAAGAAGGGTGCATGTGGAAATCAAAGGGATGAACTCTGCCAGTTATTAATTTGTTGCTTCTCAGATCCAAATGCACTCTTCTTTGTCCTGTTTTTGACACTGGACTCTATGAGCATTTCTACTTTGTCTGTTGGCTTGATATTAGCCTTTGTCAACAGAGAGTTCTGGAGGGACACTGCAAGGCCATTGGAGATAGAGACTTCGTTTCCTGGTTCCAGCGAGCTGGTTTTTGACCACATGAGGAGGGCTGGTAGTGCTCATTTCAGCAGTCCTCACGGACCAGCTGTGACCTGCATCCTCAACATATTTCTCTTCCCACCCAGCAGGCTGCTCCCACTGCCAGCTACAACCAACCTGTACCCTACAGCAAGTTTTTCCACCACCTAGCTGGTCACTCCTGTAGACCAGATTCAGCCCACTTGCATAGTTTGGCAAGTTTCTCCGCCATCTACTGGGCCAGTCCTATGAACCAGCTCTGGTCTGCTACTTCCAGCAAGTTCCTTCACCACCTGCAGGCCTCATGTTCCTGTGGCAGCCAGATCCTCTCCAAAAAGGTCTGAGTCTTAGCTTAGGAGTGGGACTCTTCTACGGTCTTTGTTCCTTCTCAGCCTTAGAGATAATAACTGCTTTTTGTACTTTGCGACTTGTGTACCCCTTAAGTCCTCTTTTACCCTTTTAATAGTTAACCTTTTACTAATTAGTAAAAGGTTATTAGTTAGTAAAATATTAAATTTTCCCTGTTCTAATTACTCGTGTGGTTTCTGTTTCCTTACTGGACTCTGACTGATAGAGAGGAAATTGAATTCTTGTGTCCAAATTAACAGCTTGAAATGGATCAGTCTTAGTCCTTCAGTGTCAAATTTTAATTGCTCACATCTATCATCATAACTGATGTTTATTTCTATTTTTAATACCTATGTATTTGGCTCTTATGCTTCCTTGACATTTCCTTTATTTACTTTTTAGTCCTTTTATTAAACTGAACTTCCAATTCTAAAAGGATAATTTGGTGCAGAGACAATGTACTTGCTGTTTTATTCAGTGCTTAATTCGTTGTCCTTAATCTAGCAAGAACTCTCAACTAACACTGCATAGGTTCACATAATATCTCTGTCATTTACCAACCATGTTACTTTGGGCAAGTTATTTAGCTTCCAAATCAGTTTCCTCATCTGTAAAAATACATATAAAAAATTTAGCACCTTACTGACGCATAGTAAGAACTCAGTTTATGTTAGTTATTATTATTTTTCTCTACATTTCCCACCTATCTCCAGCCTCTTATCTGCCTTGGGACATTTGAAGACACTGAAAAATGTTTCCAGCCAAATTCGGTGGTTTGCTACAAATCCAGAAATCTTCTGGGAAAGAACTTGAACTCAGCTCATGTTGGAGTTCTGGCATATACATATCTCTCTGCAGGACAGGATTGGAGGCAAGTTCATAGAGCTTCTGAGAGAAAAACATCATGAATGAAGAAGTCTGGCCCAGGGGCCTAAACCGATTGATAAGCCCTGGAGAGTGGTGGCAGTAGTGGTTGCAGGTGTGGGGAAAGTCTGACCATAATTTAATCCAGCCCCTTTCCAACACCTTCTGGAGTGCCTGTGTGTTCTGGAAAGCAGAGGGCTGAATGGAAGAAAGTCCTACATACTAGGGGTCCATCAGCTATGCTGAGCTTGGTCCTTGGAAGCAGAGTGTGCTTTCCTATTGAATGGGCAAGAGGAGGACCACTGGAGCTTGGGACATGGGCAGCATTGTCTGGGTAGCTTGGAGGCCAGCAGTCTGAAGGTAGGCAGCTACCATGCAGACAGTTGACTGTGAGCAGCAAACCAATGGCAGATAGAACATACTTTTATCTTCTAATACTATATACACAATGCCTTGTATTACAGTTACTTGTGTTTACAGGTCCTCATTCCTTCCCCTCATTCAATCCTTAATAAACTAAAATCTGGTGTATGGCCCACGACAATATTGCAACTGAATCTCTTAATAATCAAATCCAATTTTTTTTCTGTCTTTATCCTGTGTTACCTCTTCAATGCTTGTTTGTTTGTTTTGCCTTTCCTTCTTAATTTTCATTCTTCAGTTGGCTTGTATGATCCCATTCTCTGCTTCTTGTATGGCTCCACTCTCCTTTGCTTGCTTCTCCCTGTGTATCCACCCCTTAGTTGTTGGTGATCACTTGGTTTCATTCTAGTTTCTCCCTGTCTGCTCTGCTCCCCATGTACTTGCTCTGGGTGATCCCATTTCTTCCATAAGACCCCAGTTCTTACCCTAACCAAATTCTCTCTTGTCCATTTATGCCTGGATGTCTCATAAGCACCTCAAGCTTAATATGTTCCTACATGAACTTGTCATCCTTTCCTTTAAATTTCCTACTCCTGAATTTTCTATTTTGGTTATTGACTTTAACTTTTATGATGAAATTCAATTTAGAAACCTGGAAAACATTTTTTTTAGCTGCACTGTGCAGCTTTTAGGATCTTAGTTCCCTGATCAGGGATGGAACCCAGGACCTCGACAGTAAAAGCACAGAGCCTTAACCACTGGATTGCCAGGGAATTCCCCTGGAAAACATTTCCTACTTTATTCTCCATCAAATTGTCTTTATTGCTCCAAGTCTGCCTAGTCCACCTCCTAAATAGCTCTTAAATCTGCTTCAGTGTTCCTCTCCTTTTTAACCATTTAATTTTAACCATTTAAAATAGCTTTGGAACTGTTCTCATTGCTATTATTCTCTCTCCTCTCCACACCATTGTTCATCCTATTACCACCTTTCCCCCACTTAATATATTGATACAATCTAGTCATTTCCTACTTAGAAATCTCTGCTGGCTCCTAAGTGCTTACAAGATAAAATTCTAGCTCCTTGGAATGACTTAAATCGTCCTTTACCAGGTGGTACTAACCCTCTCATGCTCCAGTCACATAAAACTTTTTACCATGGCTTTTTCAAATCTAGATATTCATGTACCTCAATTCTGGGAAATTTTCTTGAGTCATTTTATTAATGATTCCCTACCCTCTACTTTTTCTGAGATGTCTATTATTCTGACGTTGTGCCTTTTGGACTGGTCATCTGATTTTATGATCTTTTCTCTCCTACTTTTCATCTCTAACTCATTTTGCACTATTTTTAAGAGATTTCTTTAAATTTATCTATTAATATTTGGATTTTGGCTATCATGTATTTAATTTCCAAGAGGTTTTTCTTTTCTTTTTTTTCCAATTGAGGTATAATCGACATACAACATTATATTAGTTTTAGATATATTCAATATTTGTATATATTGCAAAATGATCAACACAATAAGTCTAGTTGACATCCATCACCATACATAGTTATAGAATTTTTTTTCTTGTAATGAGAACTTTTAAGATTTATTCTTAGCAACTTTCAAATATGCAATACAGTGTTATTAACTATAATCACCATGCTGTACATCACATCCCCATGACCTATTTGTTTTATAACTACAGAACTTTGTAACTTTTGACTCCCTCCACCCCCAAGAGGTTCCCCTCTCCCCTGAATGCTCCTTTTATTGATTTGTTTATTAATGACATCTTATTCTTGTTTTATGGATGTGTTATTTTCTCTTCTCTCTGAGGAATTTTCTTCTCTATGCAAAGACCTTATTTTCTGAGAGATGTTTTTTTCTCTGGGTGTATTTGGTTGTTTTGATTTATGTCTTTCATGTTAGAGGCTTTCTTTGGAGATACGATAATTCTTGGTTGTCTGCTCATGATTACAAGTTGAAGAGCTGATTGGAAGCTTGAGCGTGAGGTGGGGCTTATTGACTTTGAGTCTCCCTATGGACAGATCTGGACAAGCCATTTGTTGGGGAAACCCCTGATGTTAGTGTATTTAGGTCTTTCTCTTGGGATAGTCAGATTCCCCAGAGAAGAGTCTTGCATTGCCTGTCTGAGGATTAGAGGTCCAGTGGTCACCAATGTTCTGGGAGCAGTGTGGGGGATGGGCTAGAGGAGTCTCAGCATTTAGTATACAAAACATATGGTCATCTGATCTCCCTGTTTTTGCAGGGTACCCAAGCTCTTAACTGTGCCTGGCATCCCCCAATCCAGAGATCCTCATCATATCTTCTCCAGAAAAATCAGCCTCCAGGCTTTTGCTGTGGCAAAGGAGGAACAGTTATGCATTCTCATGGAATTTGGGAGAAGATCTAGGTAGTAATCACTTCTCAAACAGCTTTTATCCGACTCTCCTTTATCCCTAGTTTCGGAAGTACTTGGTGCTGCCAGTTTTCCTTAATGCCTGGACTGTAGGGTATTAAAGAAATAGTGGTGAGGAGATATAAACTTTATTATTATTATTATTTAAAAATTTTTATTTTTGGCTGTGTTGGGTCTTCGTTGCTGCATGCTGGCTTTCTCTAGTTGTGGTGAGCGGGGGCTACTCTTCGTTGCAGTGTGCGGGCTTCTTGTTGCGATGGCTTCTCTTGTTGTGGAGCACAGGCTCTAGGCGCAGGGGCTTCAGTAGTTGCCGCACGTGGGCTCAGTAGTTATGGCATGCGGGCTCAGTAGTTGGGCTTGCACGCTCTAGAGCGCGGGCTCAGTAATTGTGGCTCACGGGCTTCGTTACTGGATGGCAGGTGGTATCTTCCCAGACCAGGGATCGAACCTGTGTCCCTTGCATTGGCAGGCGGATTCTTAACCACTGCACCACCAGGGAAGTCCCGAGACTTTTAAGTATATCACATCTATTTAAAAAGTGTGATAATGAAAAGAGAGTGTGAAATATAACAGGAGTTAGGGATGACTGAGGAGCCAAATGAAGGCTACTGTTCCCTTAGAATAAGATTTTGTACATAATTGAAAGGCAGAGTGAAAAGACCAAGGGGAGAGAGAGAAATTGAAACATCTGAAACACCTGAAAAACGGGGAAAATTGTGGCTGGAAGATCCTAAAGAACCTAGAGAAGGTAGGTTTGAGCACATAGGCAAAGAGCTTAACCTTGGTAGGAAGCAGGATGAAAGGAAAGCAGAATGCTGTAATCTTTAGAGATGAAAAGGAGGACAGATGAAGGAAACCAGCCCAACGGCCTATTGTTTTTGGTAGAATAGGTGGATAACTCATGAGAATGGCAAATAGAGTCTTGATGAAGAAGATTTGGAATGGCTACAGTGAGAAGTAGATCAGAGAATTAACCAAGTTAAAAAATATTTTAGGGACTTCCCTGGAGGTCCAGTGGTTAAGACTCCATGTTCCCAACGCAGGGGGCCTGGGTTCTATCCCTGGTCATGGAACTAATCCTGCATGCTGCAACTAAAGATCCCGCATGCCGCAACTAAAGATCCTGCATGCTGAAATGAAGATCCCACAAGTGGCAAAGAAGATCCCGTATGCTACAACTAAGACCCAGCACAGCAGCCAAATAAATAAATATTAAAAAAAAAAAGAAACTATAGTGCAGTGATTAAAGCAGGATCCTGGTTCCTCCTTAAGAGATATAAATAACAGTATCTTTGAGTTCTTCTGCAGGAACTAAAAGTCCCCCACCCAGGTGGAGGATGGCAACTTCAGGCTGAGCATGATTCCTGGAGCACTGCCCTGTTACCTCATCACCAACCAATCAGAAGAAAGTCATACACCCTGCAACCCTCACTCCAAATTTTGCCTATAAAAAAATTTCCCCCCAAACCATCTGGGTTTTTGAGCATCAGCAACCTGTTCTCCTTGCTTGGCACTACAGTAAACCTTTCTCTGCTCTAAACGCCAATATTTTGATTTGTTTGGCCTCACTGTGCATTGGGCACATGAACTTGTGTTCTGTAACACCTTGGTAACAATAGCAGTTACGCTGGTAGTCCAAAGCAGGAACACAGCTCTACACTGCAGGAGCTTTTGGCTGAATGATCAGAAGAAAAGAGATTTGGGATCTAAAACTTTTGGTTAATAATCATACCAGGCAGAAGGGAAGAGACAAGAGATAGCAAGAAGCCAGCATCCTTGTTTTTCCTGGACAAAGGACTGTCTCTGGGTTCTTTGATATGATCTCTCCTTCCTTTCTCTCTCATCCCTGGATCCCTCCTTGACCTGCATTCTGTTCTCACCTGCTGGGCAGCATTTTCAGGCTGCCTTTTCAGCAAAGAGAGCCTTCACTGTTACACAGACTATGGAGATTTCTGAAGACGCAATGCCACTACAAGCCTGTGAAAACTGAACTTGAAGTGAATAGGTGAAAACTGGGCATAGTACTTCTCTAACGGTGTTGATTCTCATCTTAGAGGCCTCTTGGATTGGCTTCTAAACAACAGCAATGTCTCCATCATTATTCAAATTGCAGTGGAATTTTAAATAACAGTGTGGTTGAGGTGATGTAAGTGTTGCTGCAAAGCAGGGGAAATTGAGTAAAAGTCTTTTATGCTCTTTGAGATATCACAACAGTTTTTTCACAGAATGTTTTGGAGGTGGTACATGGTGATTAAAGGCAAAAGCTTGGAGTCAGTCATGTGGCTTTGAGTTATAATGCACCAATGTGATCTTGGACAGGTCAGCCTCTTCAAACCTGTTTCCTCATCTGTCATGGCTGAAATAGGGTTAATCTGGTTGATATATGAGATAACATAGTGAAATGCTTAGTATTGATATATTGTGTGGCACATAGAAAGTGCTCAATAAAGGCCAGTCAGTATTATTATCATTTTCACCTGTAGCAGAATCTTAACTAAACTAACTGATCTGACTTTAACAAGGTGACTGTCTGCTTGGTTCACTTCCTATATATCTACGTGACTGGGGGCTCCTTTAATCCACCCGTATGTTCACCTATGTTCCAGATCTCAGGACCCATTCAATTGATAGATATGGTTATATCAGAAGCCCTGGGCTAGGAGCTCATTGACTTGGGTCTAGACCATCTTGTTCTTGATCTCTTTTTGTGTATGGTTCCAGTGATTATTCCTTATTCCTTTTCAGAAACAGGGGCAGACCTAAGTTTTGTGTGGCCAGGAGCCTATGCAATCTTAAGAAAAAAAACACAAAGTTATGAATATAAAATTAAGTACAAAAACAAGTTGAAATCACTTCAATTAAAAGTAATAATCTTTTGCCCAAGTTTTAGGCCTGAGCCAGTTTTTAGACCTGGAACCTATGGACTGAAAGGTGACTGAGTTCCCAGGAAGAAGGACCCTGCCACATCACAGCAAATATATGCAATAATAATTCCCCCAACTCAGTCTTTAAAGAGACCTATGAACATTTATTTGAATAACTGTATACTGGGAAAAGAGGAATAACCAGACGTTTTGAGGAATTTTGGACACAGAGTTTGAATTCATATTGATATCCAGAGACATGAGGTATTATCATGATCTCCATGTTACAGTGGGGACATATGGGTATCAGGTAATCAATGGAATCCTGGACAAGTTCCTCACTACAGTGGGTCCACAGGAGACAAGGACTCATCCAGGCATCTCTAGTCATCCCCCTGGTCCTCAAATGTGTAATTGGAGTTGATATACTTGGCAGTTGGAGTATACCCCACATTGGGTCCTTGGCCTGCAGTATAAGAGTTATTCTAGTAGGAAAGGCCAAGTGGAAGCTTCTGAAAATGCTGTATGCCCATGTATACTTAGTATGTGTGTTGGAGGGGTGGGGGTGGATGGAGGAAATTAGTGCCACCTTTATTTTTTATTTATATATATTTTATAGAGCAGGTTCTTATTAGTTATCTATTTTATACATATTAGTGTATATATGTCAATCCCAATCTCCCAATTCATCACACCACCACCACTCCCCTTGGTGTCCATATGTTTGTTCTCTACATCTGTGTCTCTATTTCTGCCTTGCAAACTGGTTCATCTGTACCATTTTTCTAGATTCCACATATATGCGTTAGTATACGATATTTGTTTTTCTCTTTATGACTTACTTCACTCTGTGTGACAGTCTCTAGGTCCTCCCACCTCAGTACAAATAACTCAGTTTCGTTTCTTTTTATGGCTGAGTAATACTCCACTGTATATATGTACCACATCTTCTTTATCCATTCATCTGTCGATGGGCATTGAGGTTGCTTCCATGACCTGGTTATTGTAAATAGTGCTGCAATGAACATTGGGGTGCATGTGTCTTTTTAAATTATGGTTTCCTCTGGGTATATGCCCAGTAATGGATTGCTAGGTCATATGGTAGTTCTATTTTTAGTTTTTTAAGGAACCTCCATACTGTTCTCCATAGTGGCTGCATCAATTTATATTCGCACCAACAGTGCAAGAGGGTTCCCTTTTCTCCACACCCTCTCCAGCATTTGTTGTTTGTAGATTTTCTGATGATGCCGATTCTAACTGGTGTGAGGTGATACCTCATTGTAGTTTTGATTTGCATTTCTCTAATAATTAGTGATGTTGAGCAGCTTTTCATGTGCTTCTTGGCCATCTGTATATCTTCTTTGGAGAAATGTCTATTTAAGTCTTCCACCCATTTTTGGATTGGGTTGTTTTTTTAATATTGAGCTTCATGAGCTGTTTATATATTTTAGAGATTAATCCTTTGTCTGATGATTCATTTGCAAATATTTTCTCCCATTCTGAGGGCCGTCTTTTTGTCTTGTTTGTAGTTTCCTTTGCTGTGCAAAAGCTTTTAAGTTTCATAAGGCCTCATTTCTTTATTTTTGTTTTTATTTCCATTACTCTAGGAGGTGGGTCAAAAAAGATATTGCTGCGATTTATGTCATAGAGTGCTCTTCCTGTGTTTTCCTCTGAGAGTTTTACAGTGTCCGGTCTTACATTTAGGTCGTTAATCCATTTTGAGTTCATTTTTTGTGTATGGTGTTAGGAAGTGTTCTAATTTTATTCTTTTACATGTAGCTGTTCCATTTTCCCAGCACCACTTATTGAAGAGACTGTCTTTTCTCCATTGTTTAACCTTGCCTCCTTCGTCATAGATTAGTTGACCGTAGGTGTGTGGGTTTATCTCTGCGCTTTCTATCCTGTTCCATTGATCTATATTTCTGTTTTTGTGCCAGTACCATATTGTCTTGATTACTGCAGCTTGGTAGTATTGTGTGAAGTCAGGGAGCCTGATTCCTCCAGCTCCGTTTTTTTCCCTCAAGACTGCTTTGGCCATTTGGGGTCTTTTGTGTCTCCATAAAAATTTTAAGAATTTTTTTGTTCTAGTTCTGTAAAAAATGCCATTGGTATTTGATAGGGATTACATTGAATCTGTAGATTGCTTTGGGTAGTATAATCATTTCGACAAATTGATTTTTCCAATCCAAGAACATGGTATATCTCTCCATCTGTTTGTATCATTTTTGATTTCTTACATCAGTGTCTTATAGTTTTCTGAGTACAAGTCTTTTACCTCCTTAGGTAGGTTTATTCCTAGGTATTTTATTCTTTTTGTTGCAATGGTGAATGGGAGTGTTTCCTTAGTTCCTCTTTCTGATCTTTCATTGTTAGTGTATAGGAATGCAAGAGACTTCTGTGTATTAATTTTGTATCCTGCTACTTTACCAAAATCATTGATTAGCTGTAATAGTTTTCTGGTGGCATCTTTAGGATTCTCTATGTATAGTATCATGGCATCTGCAAACAGTGACAGTTTTACTTCTTCTTTTCCAATTTGTATTCCTTTTATTTCTTTTTCTTCTCTGATTACCGTGGCTAGGACTTCCAAAACTATGTTGAATAATACTGGCGAGAGTGGACACCCTTGTCTTTTTCCTGATCTTAGAGGAAATTCTTTCAGTTTTTCACCATTGAGAATGATGTTTGCTGTGGGTTTGTCATATATGGCCTTTATTATGTTGAAGTAGGTTCCCTCTATGCCCACTTTCTGGAGAGTTTTTACCATAAATGAGTGCTGAATTTTCTCAAATGCTTTTTCTGCTTCTATTGGGATGATCATATGATTTTTATTCTTCGATTTGTTAATATGATGTATCACACTGATTGATTTGCATATATTGAAGAATCCCTGCATCCCTGGGATAAATCCCACTTTATCATGGTGTATGATCCTTTAAGTGCGTTGTTGGATTCTGTTTGCTAGTATTTTGTTGAGGATTTTTGCATCTATATTCATCAGTGATATTAGTCTGTCATTTTCTTTTTTTGTAGTATCTCTGTCTGGTTTTGGTATCAGGGTGATGGTGGCCTCGTAGAATGAGTTGGGAGTGTTCCTTCCTCTGCAATGTTTTGGAAGAGTTTGAGAAGGATGGGTGTTAGCTCTTCTCTAAATGTTTGATAGAATTCACCTGTGAAGCCATCTGGTCCTGGACTTTGGTTTGTTGGAAGATTTTCTTTTTTTTTTGCGGTACGCGGGCCCCTCACTGTTGTGGCCTCTCCCGTTGTGGAGCACAGGCTCTGGACGCGCAGGCTCAGCGGCCATGGCTCACAGGCCCAGCCGCTCTGCGGCATGTGGGATCTTCCAGGACCGGGGCACGAAGCCATGTCCCCTGCATCGGCAGGCAGACTCTCAACCACTGTGCCACCAGGGAAGCCCTGTTGGAAGATTTTAAATCACAGTTTCAATTTCAATACTTGTGACTGGTCTGTTCATATTTTCTTCTTCCTGGTTCAGTCTTGGAAAGTTATACCTTTCTAGAATTTGTCCATTTCTTCCAGGTTGTCCATTTTATTGGCATAGTGTTGCTTGTAGCAGTCCCTTATGATGCCTTGTATTTCTGCAGTGTCCATTGAAACTTCTCCTTTTTCAGTTTATTGATTTGAGTGCTGTCCCTCTTTTTCTTGATGAGTTTGGCTGAAGGTTTATCTTCTCAGAGAACCAGCTTTTAGTTTTATTGATCTTTGCTATTGATTTCTTTGTTTCTATTTCATTTATTTCTGCTCTGATCTTTATGATTTCTTTCCTTCTACTAACTTTGGGTTTTGTTTGTTCTTCTTTCTCCGGTTTCTTTAGGTGTAAGGTTAGATTGCTTTATTTGAGATTTTTCTTTTTTCTTGAGGTAGGATTGTATTGCTAGAAACTTCCCTCTTAGAACTGATTTTGCTGCATCCCATAGGTTTTGGATCGTCGTGTTTTCATTGTCATTTGTTTCTAGGTATTTTTTTATTTCCTCTTTGATTTCTTCAGTGATCTCTTGGTTATTTAGTAACATATTGTTTAGCCTCCATGTGTTTGTGTTTTTTACAGTTTTTCCCCTGTAACATATTTCTAATCTCATAGTGTTGTGGTTGGAAAAGATGCTTGATACTATTTCAATTTTCTTAAATTTACTGAGGCTTGATTTGTGACACAAGGTGTGATCTATACTAGAGAGTGTTCTGTGTGCGCTTGAGAAGAAAGTGTAATCTGCTGTTTTGGGATGGAATGTCTTATAAATATCAGTTAAATCTATGTGGTCTCTTGTGTCATTTAAAGCTTGTGTTTCCTTATTACTTTTCTGTCTGGATGATCTGTCCATTGGTGTAAGTGAGGTGTTAAAGTCCCCCACTATTACTGTGTTACTGTCAATTTCCTCTTTTATAGCTGTTAGCATTTGTCTTATGTATTGAGGTGCTCCTATGTTGGGTGCATATATATTTATAATTGTTGTACATCTTTTTGGATTGATCCCTTGATCATTATGTAGTGTCCTTCCTTGTCTCTTGTAACAGTCTTTATTTTAAAGTCTATTTTATCTGATATGAGTATTCTACTCCAGCTTTCTTTTGATTTCTGTTTGCATGGGGTATCTTTTCCTATCCCCTCACTTTCAGTCTGTATGTGTCCCTAGGTCTGAAGTGGGTCTCTTGTAGTCAGTATATATATGGGTCTTGTTTTTGTATCCATTCAGCGAGCCTGTGTCTTTTGGTTGGAGCATTTAGTCCATTGACATTTAAGGTAATTATCGATATGTATGTTCTTACTACCATTTTCTTAATTGTTTTGGGTTTGTTTTTTTATGTCCTTTTCTTCACTGTGTTTCCCATTTAGAGAAGTTCCTTTAGCATTTGTTGTAGAGCTGGTTTGGTGGTGCTGAATTCTCTTAGCTTTTTCTTGTCTGTAAAGCTTTTTATGTCTCTGTCGAATCTGAATGAGATCCTTGCTGGGTAGAATAGTCTTGGTTGTAGGTTCTTCCCTTTTATCACTTTAAATATATTGTGCCACTCCTTTCTGGCTTGTAGAGTTTCTGCTGAAAAATCAGCTGTTAACCTTATGGGAGTTCTTTTGTATGTTGTCATTTTTCCCTTGTTGCATTTTTTTAAACATCTTTATTGGAGTATAATTGCTTTACAATGGTGTGTTAGTTTCTGCTGTTTAACAAAGTGAATCAGCTATTCATATATATATATCCCCATATCTCTTCCCTCTTGCGTCTCCCTCCCTCCCACCTTCTCTATCCCACCCTTCTAGGTGGACACAGAGCACCGAGCTGATCTCCCTGTGCTATGCCGCTGCTTTCCACTAGCTATCTATTTTACATTTGGTAGTGTATATATGTCCATGCCACTCTCTCACTTTGTCCCAGCTTACCCTACCCCCTCCCCGTAGCCTCAAGTCCATTCTCTAGTAAGTCTGTGTCTTTATTACTGTCCGGCCCCTAGGTTCTTTTTTTTTTTTGACGTGTGAAAAAAAATTTATTAATATCAACACTAGGAAAGAAACAGCTTTGACAATTGTCTCTTTAAAACAGGGAAAGAGCTCCCAGTGACCAAACCTGGAACAGTTTGAACAACAAATAGTGTGGTTTTGGATTATAGAAGTTACCTTTTTGTAAGAGACACTTATATTTATACTTTGGGATATGAGAGGGTTTCTAAAGGAATAAGACACAACAGCACTAAACACAAGGGGAAATTTTTTTCTTTTTAAACACCTTTATTGGATATAATTGCTTTACAATGGTGTGTTAGTTTCTGATTTGTAACAAAGTGAATCAATTATACATATACATATGTCCCCGTATCTCTTCCCTCTTGCGTCTCCCTCCATCCCACCCTCCCTATCCCACCGCTCTAGGTGGTCACAAAGCACCGAGCTCATCTCTCTGTGCTATGCGGCTGCTTCCCACTATTTTACCTTTGGTAGTATATATATGTCCATGCCACTCTCTCACTTTGTCCCAGCTTATGCTTCCCCCTCCCCGAATCCTGAAGTCCATTCTCTAGTAGGTCTGTGTCTTTATTCCTGTCTTGCCCATAGTTTTCGCATGACCTTTTTTTTTTTAGATTCCATATATATGTGTTACTTTACGGTATTTGTTTTTCTCCTTCTGACTTACTTCACTCTGTATGCCAGACTCTAGGTCCATCCATCTCACTACAAATAACTCAATTTTGTTTCTTTTTATGGCTGGGTAATATTCCATTGTATACATATGTCACATCTTCTTTATCCATTAATCTGTCGATGGACACTTAGGTTGCTTCCATGTCCTGGCTATTGTAAACAGAGCTGCAATGAACATTGTGGTACATGACTCTTTTTGAATCATGCTTTTCTCAGGGTATATGCCCAGTAGTGGGATTGCTGGGTTGTATGGTAGTTCTAATTTTAGATTTTTAAGGAACCTCCATACTGTTCTCCATAGTGGTTGTATCAGTTTACATTCCCACCAACAGTGCAAGAGGGTTCCCTTTACTCCACACCCTCTCCAGCATTTATTGTTTGTAGATGTTTTGATGATGGCCATTCTGAGTGGTGTGAGGTGATACCTCATTGTAGTTTTGATTTGCATTTCTCTAATGATTAGTGACGTTGAGCATCCTTTCATGTGTTTGTTGGCAATCTGTATATCTTCTTTGAAGAAATGTCTATTTAGATCTTCTGCCCATTTTTGGATTGGGTTGCTTGTTTTTTGGATATTGAGCTGCATGAGCTGTCTATATATTTTGGAGATTAACCCTTTGTCAGTTGCTTCATTTGCAAATATTTTCTCCCATTCTGAGGGCTGTCTTTTCATCTTGTTTATGGTTTCCTTTGCTGTGCAAAAGCTTTGAAGTTTCATTAGGTCCCATTTGTTTATTTTTGTTTTTATTTCCATTTCTCTAGGAGGTGGGTCAAAAAGGATCTTGCTGTGATGTATGTCATAGAGTGTTCTGTCTATGTTTTCCTCTAAGAGTTTTATAGTGTCTGACCTTACATTTAGGTCTTTAATCCATTTTGAGTTTATTTTTGTGTATGGTGTTAGGGAGTGTTCTAATTTCATACTTTTACATGTAGCTGTCCAGTTTTCCCAGCTCCACTTATTGAAGAGGCTGTCCTTTCTCCACTGTACATTCCTGCCTCCTTTATCAAAGATAAGGTGACCATATGCGTGTGGGTTTATCTCTGGGCTTTCTATCCTGTTCCATTGATCTATATTTCTGTTTTTGTGCCAGTACCATACTATCTTGATTACTGTAGCTTTGTAGTATAGTGTGAAGTCAGGGAGCCTGATTCCTCCAGCTCCATTTTTTTCCCTCAATAATGCTTTGGCTATTCGGGGTCTATTGTTTTTCCATACAAATTGTGAAATTTTTTGTTCTAGTTCTGTGAAAAATGCCTTTGGTAGTTTGATAGGGATTGCATTGAATCTGTAGATTGCTTTGAATAATATAGTCATTTTCACAATGTTGGTTCTTCCAAGAACATGGTATATCTCTACATCTGTTTGTATCATCATTAATTTCTTTCATCAGTGTCTTATAGTTTTGTGCATACAGGTGTTTTGTCTCCTTAGGTAGGCTTATTCATAGGTATTTTTTTGTTGTTGTTACAATGGTAAATGGGAGTGTTTCCTTAGTTTCTATTTCAGATTTTTCATCATTAGTATATAGGAATGCAAGAGATTTCTGTGCATTAATTTTGTATCCTGCTACTTTACCAAATTCATTGATCAACTCTAGTAGATTTCTGGTAGCATCTTTGGGAATCTCTATGCATAGTATCATGTCATATGCATACAGTGACAGTTTTACTTCTTTTCCGATATGGATTCTTTTTATTTCTTTTTGTTCTCTGATTGCTGTGGCTAAAACTTCCAAAACTATGTTGAATAAGAGTGGTGAGAGTGGGCAACCTTTTCTTGCTCCTGATCTTAGTGGAAATGTTTTCAGTTTTTCACCATCTAGAATGATGTTGGCTGTGGGTTTGTTATATATGGCCTGTATTATGTTGAGGTAAGTTCCCTCTATGCCTACTTCCTGGAGGGTTTTTTTTTAATGGGTGTTGAATTTTGTCAAAAGCTTTTTTTGCATCTATTGAGATGATCACATGGTTTTTCTCCTTCAGTTTGTTAATATGGTATATCACGTTGATTGCTTTGCATATACTGAAGAGTTGCATTCCTGGAATAAACCCTGCTTGATTACGGTGTATGATCGTTTTAGTGTCCTGTTGGATTTTGTTTGCTAGTATTTTGTTGAGGATTTTTGCAGCTATGTTCATCAGTGATATTGGTTGTAGTTTTCTTTTTTTGTGACGTCTTTGTCTGGCTTTGGTATCAGTGTGACGGTGGCCTCATAGAATGAGTCTGGGAGTGTTCCTCCCTCTGCTATAGTTTAGAAGAGTTTGAGAAGGATAGTTGTTAGCTCTTCTCTAAATGTTTGATAGAATTTGCCTGTGAAGCCATCTGGTCCTGGGCTTTTGTTTGTTGGAAGATTTTTTTTTTTTTTTTTTTTTTTTTGCGGTATGCAGGCCTCTCAGGCCTCTCACTGTTGTGGCCTCTCCCGTTGCAGAGCACAGGCTCCAGACGCGCAGGTTTAGCGGCTGTGGCTCACAGGCCCAGCCGCTCTGCGGCATGTGGGATCTTCCTGGACAGGGGCACGAACCCGTGTCCCCTGCATCGGCAGGCGGACTCTCAACCACTGCGCCACCAGGGAAGCCCTGTTGGAAGATTTTTAATCACAGGTTCGATTTCAGTGCTTGTGATTGGTCTGTTTATATTTTCTATTTCTTCCTGGTTCAGTCTCAGGAGGTTGTGTGTTTCTAAGAATTTGTCCATTTCTTCCAGGTTGCCCACTTTATTGGCATATAGTTGCTTATAGTAATCTCTCATGATCCTTGTATTTCTGCAGTGTCGGTTGTTACTTCTCCTTTTTCACTTCTAATTCTATTGATCTGAGTCTTCTCCCTTATTTTCTTGATGAGTCTGGCTAGTGGTTTACCAATTTTGTTTATCTTCTCAAAGAACCAGCTTTTAGTTTTATTGATCTTTGCTATCGTTTCCTTCATTTCTTTTTCATTTATTTCTAATCTGATCTTTATGATTTCTTTCCTTCTGCTAACTTTAGGGGTTTTTTGTTCTTATTTATCTAATTGCTTTAGGTGTAAGTTTAGGTTGTTTATTTGAGATGTTTCTTGTTTCTTATGGTAGGATTGTATTGCTATGAACTTCCCTCTTAGAACTGCTTTTGCTGTATCCCATAGGATTTGGGTCTTCGTGTTTTCATTGTCATTTGTTTCTAAGTATTTTTTGATTTCCTCTTTGATTTCTTCAGTGATCTCTTGGTTATTTAGTAGTGTATTGTTTACCCTCCATGTGTTTTTATTTTTTACAGGTTTTTTCCTGTAATTGATATCTAGTCTCATAGTGTTGTGGTCGGAAAAGATACTTGATACGATTTCCAGTCTCTTAAATTTACCGAGGCTTGATTTGTGTACCCAAGATATGTTCTATCTGGAGAATGATCCATGGGCACTTGAGAAGAAAGTGTATTCTGTTGTTTTTGGATGGGGTGTCCTGTAAGTATCCATTAAGTCCATCTTGTTTAAAATATCATTTAAAGTCTATGTTTCGTTATTTATTTTCATTTTGGATGATCTATCCATTGGTGAAAGTGGAGTGTTAAAGTCCTCTACTATGATTGTGTTACTGTCAATTTCCCCTTTTATGGCTGTTAGCATTTGCCTTAAGTATTGAGGTGCTCCTATGTTGGGTGCATAAATACTTACAATTTTTATATCTTCTTCTTGGATTGATCCTTTGATCATTATATAGTGTCCTTCTTTGTCTCTTGTAATAGTCTTTATTTTAAAGTCTATTTTGTCTGATATGAGAATTGCTACTCCAGCTTTCTTTTGATTTCCATTTGCATGGAATATCTTTTTCCATCCCCTCACTTTCAGTCTGTATGTGTCCCTAGGTCTGAAGTGGGTCTCTTGTAGAGAGCATTTATGGGTCTTGTTTTTGTATCCATTCAGCCAGTCTATGTCTTTTGGTTGGAGCATTTAATCCATTTACATTTAAGGTAGTTATCAATATGCGTGTTCCTATTACCATATTCTTAATTGTTTTGGTTTTGTTATTGTAGGCCTTTTCCTTCTTTTGTGTTTCCTGCCTAGAGATGTTACTTTAGGATTTGTTTTAAAGCTGGTTTGGTGGTGGTGAATCCTCTTAGGTTTTACTTGTCTGTAAAGGTTTTAATTTCTCCATTGAAATTGAATGTGATCTTTGCTGGGTAGAGGAATCTTTTTTGTAGGTTTTTCTCTTTCATCACTTTAAATATGTCCTGCCACTCCCTTCTGGCTTGCAGAGTTTCTGCTGAACGATCAGCTGTTAATCTTATGGGGATTCCCTGGTATATTGTTTGTTGTTTTTCCCTTGCTGCTTTTAATATTTTTTATTTGTATTTAATTTTTGATAGTTTGATTAATATGTGTCTTGGTGTGTTTCTCCTTGGATTTTTCCAGTATGGGACTCTCTGTGCTTCCTGGACTTGATTGACTATTTCATTTCCCATATTAAGGAAGTTTACAACTATAATCTCTGCGAATATTTTCTCAGACCCTTTATTTTCTCTTTGTCTTCTGGGACCTATATAATTTGAATGTTTCTGCATTTCATGTTGTCGCAGAGGTCTCTGAGACTGTCCTCAATTCTTTTCATTCTTTTTTCTTTATTTTGCTCTGCAGTAGTTATTTCCATTATCTTATCTTCCAGGTCACTTATCCATTCTTCTGCCTCAGTTATTCTGCTATTGATTCCCTCTAGCGAATTTTTAATTTCATTTATTGTGTTGTTCATCATTGTTTGTTTGCTCTTTATTTCTTCTAGGTCCTTGTTAAACATTTCTTGTATTTTCTCCATTCTATTTCCAAGATTTTTGATCATGTTTACTATCATTACTCTGAATTCCTTTTCAGGTAGACTGCCTATTTCCTCTTCATTTGTTTGGACTGGTGGGTTTTTACCTTGCTGCTTCAGCTGCTGTGTATTTCTCTGTCTTCTCATTTTGCCTGACTTACTGTGTTTGGGGTCTCCATTTCTCAGGCTGCAGGTTCGTAGTTCCCGTTGTTTTTGGCGTCTGCCCCCAGTGGCTCTGGTTGGTTCAGTGGGTTGTGTAGGTTTCCTGGTGGAGGGGACTGGTGCTTGTGTTCTGGTGGTTGAGGCTGGATTTTGTCTTTCTGGTGGGCCAGACGGCATCCAGTGGTGTGTTTTGAAATGTCTGTGAACTTATAATGATTTTAGGCAGCCTCTCTTCTAATGGGTGGGGTTGTGTTCCTGTGTGCTGGTTGTTTGGCATAAGGTGTCCAGCAGTGTAGCTTGCTGGTCATTGAGTGGAGCTGGGTCTTAGCATTGAGATGGAGATCTCTGAGAGAGCTTTCGCCGTTTGATATTACATGGGGCAGTGAGGTCTCTGGTGGACCAATGTCCTGAACTCGGCTCTCCCACCTCAGAGGCTCAGGCGTGACACCTAGTTGGAGCACCAAGACTCTGTCAGTCACCTGGCTCTGAAGAAGAGGGAGAAAAACAATAAATAAATAGATAAAATAAACTTATTAAAATAAAAAATTTCAAAAAATTATTTTAAAAAAGTAATAAAAAATAAAGTAAGAAAGAGCAACCAAACCAAAAAACAAATCCACCAATGGTAACAAGTGCTAAAAACTATACGAAAAAAACCCAAAGAAACAAAAAAAACCCACAGACAAACGGAAGCCTAGGAGAAAGGGTAAAAGCAAAGTTTTACAGACAAAATCATACAAAGAATCATACACATACACACTCACAAAAGGAGAAAAAGGGAAAAAATATATATATTAACAAAAGAAGGAAGAGAGGAATCAAATCAATAAACAAATCTACCAGTGATAATAAGCTTTAAATACTAAACTAAGATAAACATACAACCAGAAACAAATTAGATGCAGAAAGCAAACCCCAAGTGTACAGTAGATCCCAAAGTCCAACGACTCAATTTTGGAATGATTTGCTGTCTATTCAGGTATTCCACAGATGCAGGGTACATCAGTTTGATTGTAGAGATTTAATCCACTGCTCCTGAGGCTGCATGGAGAGATTTCCCTTTCTCTTGTTTGTTAGCACAGCTCCTGGTGTTCAGATTTGGGTTTGGCCCCACCTCTGCGTGGAGGTCGCCTGAGGGCATCTTTTGGGAAATCTGAGGTCTTCTGCCAGCGTTCAGTAGGTGTTCTGTAGGAACTGTTCCACATGTAGATTTTTTTTTTTCTTTTTTTTTGCGGTACGTGGCCTCTCACTGTTGTGGCTTCTCCCGTTGCAGAGCACAGGCTCTGGATGCGCAGGCTCAGTGGCCATGGCTCACGGACCCAGCCGCTCCACAGCATGTGGGATCTTCCTGGACTGGGGCATGAACCCGCGTCCCCTGCATTGGCAGGCGGACTCTCAACCACTGTGCCACCAGGGAAGCCCTGTAGATGTATTTTTGATGTATTTGTGGGGAGGAAGTTGATCTCCATGTCTTAGTCCTCTGCCATCTTGAAGCTATTCTCTCTTTTTTTAAAAATAAATATATTTATTTTTATTTATTTATTTTTGGCTCTTTTGGGTCTTTGTTGCTGCGTGCGGGCTCTCTCTAGCTGTGGCGAGCTGGGGCCGCTCTTCATTGCAGTGCATGGGCCTTTCATTGCGGTGGCTGCTCTTGTTGCAGAGCACAGGCTCTAGGCACTCAGGCTTCAGTAGTTGTGGCACATGGGCTCAGTAGTTGTGGCTTGCGGGCTCCAGAGTGCAGGCTCAGGAGTTGTGGTGCACAGGCTTAGCTGCTCCACTGCATGTGGGATCTTTCCAGACGAGGGCTCGAATCTGTGTCCCCTGCATTGGCAGGGGGATTCTTAACCACTGCACCACCAGGGAAGCCCAAATGTGATATAGTCTTAAGGTGGAATATTTTACAGCACTTAAAGGAATTAGATCTCTGTGTGTCAGTATGCACAGGAAAAAGAAAGTTAGCAATGTGATGGTAGGCAGCTGTAATAACATTTAATTAAATGAAATATACACAAAACAATGTTACATATGTACACACACATAATTTACAAATGGACTCCAAACTCAGGTTGTACTTGCTCCCAGTGATGCTATATGGAGGTGGTTAAAGTGGACTTCTGATATATTAAGTAATAATTATTAATTCTGAGTGGTGAGTATATGGGCATAGATTGTGCTATTCTTTGTGCTTTTCTATAAAGTTTAATGTCTTCCAAATAAGGAAAAATCACCTAGTTAAATCAAACTTGTAAGAATCAAACTTGACTCTTAGTAAATATATTTAGTAACATTTCTTCATATATCCCAACCTCTATTAACTATATTTTCCAGCAGTTGAGTAAATCAGAGTAATGTATTCATTGATTCAGAAAGCAAATGTTTTTTTTTGGCGGTACGCGGGCCTCTCACTGTTGTGGCCTCTCCCGTTGCGGAGCACAGGCTCCGGACACGCAGGCTCAGCGGCCATGGCTCACGGGCCCAGCCACTCCGCGGCATGTGGGATCTTGCCGGACCGGGGCACGAACCCTGTCCCCTGAATTGGCAGGCGGAGTCTCAACCACTGCGCCACCAGGGAAGGCCAGCAAATGTTTTTTGAGCATCTTCCATGTGCATGCAGTATGGTGAGTGTTGGGACAGGCCTTTATATAGAAATATTTTCTGCCCTTACGTAGCTCATAATCTAATCAGAGAGAAAGGCATTAAAGGGATACTCATGCCACAGATAAACTCTGATAAGTTCTAGGAAAGAAAAGATTGGGTGCCATGAAAGTCTATAATTGTGGTACCAGATTTAAGGGGCAGTGGGGATTATGCTACTTCACAATAATCCATTTAGATATTTACAGATATAAATCAATTAACAGATGTAAACATATTTATTATCTACTACACTGAATAAGCACTAGATTTGAATTACTTCTAATAAATTATACGTATAGACATTATTACTAGCTCACTTTTACAAATGACTTGAGTCATGATTAGCATCACACAAGTAGCAGGGGTGATTTACACCCAATTCTGACTCTACTGCCTATGCTCTTTAATTCTGAGATTACAGCAGAAGCAAACTACTTTGGCCCATGTCCATCTCCAGTAATTTACTCCCTTATCCTTATTTTATACTACACTCTAGAACTCTTTCATTTTGAAGGGAGAACGCAACTGAAGGAACTCTCAAGACAGTTGTTGGAACATTTTAACGTTTTAGAGATTAGTTTGTCAGCAAATCTGAAATAAATTTTCCTGACTGAGCAACATACCGTTGCTTACAACTCAGTTTTGTTTATTGAGGAGTTAGTGGTGAAGTTGCTGTATGTCAAGCAGAGGATAAATTATCGAGAAGAAAATAGACATGATCTTTGCTTTCATAGTGTTGACAGTCAGTTGGGCAGTCAGACATTACACAAATATATAAAAATATGTGTGCAACTTGTTATAATTAACATGAAGGTGTAGAAAGACTGAGCCAAGTGAGGAAAACATAAAAGACCTAATTTAGACTGGAGGCAGGGGATCAGAGAACTCTACCAGAAATCACACAGAAAAGTTTTTTTTTCCCCCCTAGGATGCAAGGTGTTAAAACCCTTTAATATCCACGGAGGCTGCAGCCGCCGTGGCGGTGAGATCTTGGCGCCCCATTGTCCAGTCGGGGGCTGGTGCGACTTTGCCCGGCTCCGGAGGGGACCGCCGACTTTATTCTACATTGCTGTGGTGTGAGGAGAGTTTTCATCACTGGAACTTCCCGATTTTTTCCTAGTGTCTTCCTAGCGTCTTTCTGCCAGATCTTTCGCTCCGCTGTGACAGTCGCGCGTCTGGTCAATCTACAGAGGACCCCGATTTTGAGTTTTCTCTCTTCCTCCGCTCCGCAAGCCTAGCACTTCACAGCGGCTCCTCGCGTGGCTCGCGCCCGGCCGTTGCACTTGGCCTCACAGTCCACTCCTCTCCCTCCAGGCGGCAGGTGGGTTGGAGGTGAGCGAGCTGGCGAGGGTCCGGCGCTCCTCGCCCTTGGCTGGCCTCCCTCTAGGTTGAGGTCGGCCCAGGGCGAGCGCTCGGTGCGCGTTCTGGGCCGTCTGCGCCTGGCGCGCGCCGCCGGCCCGCGCTCGCTCCCGTCCCTCCTCGCGCTCGTGGCGGCCCGGACGGCGCGCGCCGCCTCTCTCTTCCTCAGTCCGCCCCCGTCGGCCCTCGCGGAGCGCGCACCGGACCGGCCTAGGCTCCACACTCAGGCCGGCAGGCTCGCGGGTTTGCTCGCCCCGCCCTCCCCCCCCCCCACCCCCGGCGCCGCAGCTGGGCGCTTGCGCGGGGCGCGTGGCCGTGGCCAGGGTCTCCGCAGCAGCCGGTGCAGCCGCCGCTGCCGCCGCTGCTGCCGCTGCCGCTGCCGCCGCCTCAGTCAGTCAGTCAGTCCCCAGCAATGGCGGAAGGAGGTGAGCGAGAGGAGCTGCTCTCGCCACCGCCGGTCTCTCCGGCCAAGCGCCTGTGCTCGTGGCCCAGTCCACAGGCTCACCACCCTCGCGGTTCGCCCGGGGCGGCCGGCGGCGGGGTGGGGGGCGTCGGCGGCAGCTGCCTGCCCCTGGGGGCCCGCCCCCACCTGCAGCCCGAGTCCTTGCTGGACTGTGCCGCCAAGACGGTTGCGGAAAAGTGGGCGTACGAGCGGGTGGAGGAGCGCTTCGAGCGGATCCCGGAGCCCGTGCAGCGCCGCATCGTCTACTGGTCCTTTCCGCGGAATGAGCGGGAGATCTGCATGTACTCCAGCTTCCAGTACCGCGGCGGCCCTGGCGCCGGCTCGGCTGGTGGCGCCGCGGGGGCTTCGCCGGCCGAGGAGGGGCCGCCGCCACCCCCCGGGGCCGCCGCTCCGGCCGGCTCCGCCCCCGGGACCGGCGCGGCGGGGGCGTCCCCGGGACTGGGCTCAGGGGCAGGAGCCGCCGGTGGCGGTGGTGGCGAGGGGCTACCGTTCCGCCGGGGCATCCGTCTGCTGGACAGCGGCTCCGTGGAGAATGTGCTGCAAGTCGGTAGGTGCTCGCTTGACTCCTCTCGGGTCCCCGGCTTCCTCTTCCGCAGGTGCCTTCTCTTTGCACAAGCCCAGGGCCAAGACCCCGGCTTTCTGCCCAACTCCTGTTCTCCGGTGAAAGGACAAACTAGTCACATAAAAAACTTTTCTTAACATTTCGTTCAGGTCCACTGCTGCTCTTTCCTCCACCAGCCCAGTGCCCGCTTTTCTTTTTGTTTGAAGAGCGAATAGATCTCTTTTTTACTCTTCGTTCTACACCCCAGGCCAAGGCAAGAAGGATGGGGAGGTATGGCTTTCTGGATGTAATAATTTCTGAAATGCGTTTTTCTAATTTAAGTTTAGAGAGGAGAGAATTGTTAGTGAATCTGGAGCAAGCGGTCTTGCAGGGAATGTTTGAGGGACAGGCTGTCAATCTAGTCTTCGCAGATTGAAGCTGGGTATAATTAACTTTAAAAATGGAAAAAATCAACAAAATACTGTGCATTTCAGACAATTTTAATTACCTGCCTTAATATTTCCCCCCCTGGACCAGTGATACTTGGGAATCTAGGCTGTGGACTTAACAATAACCGAAGATGGAAATGTGACAGCTTCTCTTTTCCACACTCCCACCCAAGGAAAAAAAAAGGCACAATCTGGAGTGGGGGTGGGGTCTATCTTCCTTGTCAGACTGGGGTAAATCAAAAGCTGGTCACATTGGGTTTTTCAAATGCTTCTCATTTAACAAGTCTTCATATTTGCTTTTGTTTTATCTTTTTGTTTGTGGGAAAATGAAAAGGATTTCTTTCTCTTGTACTCCTCCAGAGCTTCTAGTCAGTTTGTTCATCTTATTAAATATACAAATACAGTAGTCCTGATTTGTGGAATGGTTAGGAAGAAAGGGAAAAAAATGACATTGTTTAACATTGACTTGCTATGTGGGAAATTAAAACACTGATTTTTTTTTCTATTTGGACTGTTATAGCATTTTGGAAGTGCATCTTATCTTTATGCATTTTATTGTACAGTATATGCTCATATTTATTGAAAAAATATTGATTTTTGAAAGGAGTTGGAGAGAGGTTGTTTTTAGAATTAAACAAGCACAGGAACACACATACACAGGAACCCTAGACATCTAGCTGTCTTCTCCCCAGGTAAAACTGACATATTTGAAATTTTCTTTTCATTTTAAGAGTAGCACATTGTGGTGTTTCATATAAGGTAGTCTACTTCTGATTATTGAGAGTCACTGAACCCTGTGTTTCTTTTTAAAACAACATATACCACAATTTGTTTTGCAAATGTGAAGTGTAAATTTATCTGAATTTATCCTGTGTCAGAATATAGTGACAGTAAGTTGAGAAAGTTTTGTTTATTTGAGGCTAGTCCTTTGTGTGTTTGTGTGTATTTTTGAAATAATTAATTGAATAATCAGATAATTAAGGTGTACAGCTTTAATACTGAAAACATGAAAATGATTTTATTCATTTCTTTATTCATCTGTAGACCTTTATTCATCTGTAGACCTTATTCTTTGTATGAGTTTCTATCAGTTAACTTTTAAGATTCTTGTTTAAAATATTTTGAATTGAAAAGTGTCAATTTAAGTGGTCATTTTATAGTAAGAAATATTGGGTTTGAAAGAATTTTCAAACTTTGGGGGGGCAGATGAGAGAGAGGAAGAGGTTTAAAGAGGTATATATTTTGAAAGTGACTATAATGTCAAGTTACAAATGAAATCAGATTTTGTGGGTGATCCAGGTCATGTTTAAATCAGATATTTTTCTTTTATAATAAGATAGTTGGCATGCTTATTAGGGTGATGAGCTCTTGTATGATAGTTTTTGGGACTGGAGAAAGGACATATATAAGCATATTTTCTGACTCTTACTTTGGATTTCATAGATGAAGGTAGGAGAATGAATTAATCACTTTTAAGTAATGCTATTTGAGAACGATGAGCTGTGTAATCTTTATTTTTCTGACTTTAATTTATGCTAGTAAGTGTGGAAGAGAAGGATATTCCATTCTCTATCATTCTGAGTTCTGTATCTTGGCATGAACCATCTTTTAATATGTAAAGTTAGAGACCCATCCCTCATCTGTTAAACCTAAAATGTGAGTATGTGACTTAATCTAGATGATAGGTTTTATAAAAGTATTGCCAAGAGATGAGTGAAAAAGTGATTTGTATGTAGCAAGATGGTAATCATGTTCTTCACTTTATAACTTCACTTCAAACTCAATATAATTACTCAGTGGTATTAATAAAAATTCTACATATTTCCTTACTGTGTCCAAGCCATAGTTGTAACCTCAGAATTGGGAAGTTACTAAAGGCTGATACTTTAGGAAGGAAGGGATGTTAGGGTATTTCTATAACAACATCTTTTAAAGAAAAGATTCATAAGGATATTTAAATAAGGAAAACAAGAATACCTTAAAATAAATAAATAAATTTAAAAATAAAGAGAACAGCACAACACAAAATTTGAAGGAAAAAAAATTAGACAACAACAAAAACTTGTACAAAGTGTAGGTATATTAAATTCGGTAACTTCTGATTACTTTCCACATGGAATCTGGTAATAGGGAGTCATGGCCTGGTTGAAAAGCAAATGCTCTGTAGAAAACATCAGATTTGGTATCAGAACTAAAACTTTCCCAGCTTGATGTAAGCAAATGGGAGGACTAGGTTGTTATGCTCAAAGGATACATTTCTTTTCCATGACAGTACTGAATCAGAAGTATTGTTCCTTTTAAAAGGGGAAAATTGTAAATTAGTGTTTTCATGGACGTCTGTAAGTTTGAAGCTCTGTGAATAGACTTTTCTGATCTCTCAGTATTATTAGGGTAATAGAGTTCAGGTGTTTTAAGCATCTGCATTTTTAACCTGTTTAAGAGGCCCATGGAAATAGTGGTAGTATAAACCTTGGGAAAATACTCACTCAGGAATCTGCAGATGTTATAAGAATGGTACAACTATAATTTACTAATGATTTTAAGATGTTGACCCTTTTTTGCTATCCATCATATTTTAAATGGATTTCTCTGTGTTTGGTAAAACTTAAAGGAGGTTTGTGTCTTCTCAGGGAAATCTGAATTGATTGAGGGAAAAGAAGCATTAACAGTTTTTCTCTTGTATGCAGAAATATTATATTTATTTGAGTATTTAGATTTTCAAAAATTGGATAAAGGCACACAGGGTCCTTCAGTGCTGGTATTTCTTAATTATATAGATATCCAGAAATTATCATAGATTCTGACAGTTGAGCCCCATATTTTTAGCCTACATGTTTTCTAATAAACACATAATTTGTATGTGGATATAGTCTTCAAGACTAGAGCCACAATGCTAAGTACTACTTTATGTGGAAGAAGTGTAATTACAAAGTTGATAATAATAAAAAGGTCCATTTCAGGAAGTTATCCATAGCTTAAACGTTAACTAGTAAGTTTATAATTATGAGCATGTATATATTATCAATAAACATCTATGAAATTTTTCTATAGTACAAACTTTTGTGAAATACAGCAGTAACAAGTATTACAGGTATTGATTTTTATATATAATTTGTTTTTAATCTCTATTATTTAGGGGAACAAAAGATATCCTCATCTAAAAAGCTTTATAGCATGTGTGTAAGTTAGAATAGATATAAAATCATAATAAAATTTCCATGTGGGGAAAAATGACTTACTTTTATGTGAGATATTCCAGCAGGGAAAGCAGCTGCATACCTTTAAGGATAAGTGGTAACATTTTTTAGAGTAGAAACTTACCAAGTTTTAAAATCACATTGCTCTTTTACTTATTTTTTTTGATCAATGAGGTCTCTCCTTCCTCCTCCACCACAGTGCCTCACACACACATCTTAATATTTAGTAAATGTTTGTTAATTTCCAAAATATACAAACAGCTCAATATCAAAAAAACAAAAAGCCCAGTCAAAAAATGGGCAGAAGACCTAAATAAACATTTCTCCAAAGAAGACATACAGATGGCCAACAGGCACATGAAAAGATGCTCAATATCGGTAATTATTAGAGAAATGCAAATGAAAGCTACAATGAGGTATCACCTCACACCAGTCAGAATGGCCATAATTAAAAAGTCTACAAATAATAAATGCTGGAGAGGCTCTGAAGAGAAAGGGACCCTCTTACACTATTGGTGGGAATGTAAATTGGTGCCGCCACTATGGAGAACAGTATGGAGGTTCCTTAAAAAACTAAAAACAGAGCTGCCATATGATCCAGCAATCCCACTCCTGGGCATATATCCAGAGAGAACTCTAATATGAAAAGATACATGCACCCAGTGTCCATAGCAGCACCTTTTACAATAGCCAAGACAGGGAAGCAACCTAAATGCCCATTGACAGAGGAATGAATAAAGGTGTGGTACATATATACAATGGACTATTACTCAGCCATAAAAAAGAATGAAATAATGCCATTTGCAGCAACATGGATGGACCTAGAGATTATCATACTAAGTGAAGTAAGTCAGACAGAGAAAGACAAATATCATATGATTTCACTTATATGTGGAATCTGAAAAAATGATACAAATGAGCTTATTTACAAAACTGAAATAGACTCACAGACATAGAAAACAAACTTACGGTTACCAAAAGGGATAGTGGGGGTTGGGGGGAGAGATAAATTAGGAGTTTGGGGTTAACATTATAGACTACCGTATATAAAGTTGGTAGACAACGAGGACCTCCTGTAATAGCACAGGGAACTATATACAGTATCTTGTAATAACCTATAATGGAAGAGAATATGAAAAAGAATATATATGTTCGTGTGTATAACTGAATTGCTTTGCTGTACACTTGAAACTAACATAACATTGTAAATTAAGTATACTTTGGTAAAAAAAAGTTTGTTGAATAGTGAATGTTTAGAAGTTTAAAAACAGACTTCTCAGTATTCTAAAAGAGAGAGAGACATGAATTTTTATAATGAGTGCAGTGTTAGAAGACATGGGGAAAACTCCATACTTGCGCATATAATAAACTGATAACAGTAAGTGGTATGAACGTTGCAACAGTGTGTATCTTTTACGTTGACTGTTTTATGTGAAGAATGGTGATTTATCAGTTTCTTCAAAACTTCAGATGAATTCTTATTGAAAGTGACTTTCTCAAGGAATAGAGCTTTAGATTTTAAAGATAATGAATACACTAAAGATAGTGGACTTTTAGAGGTTATCTTTATTTTAGGAATTAAAAAAATGTATTATTGAATGTGAATACAAAGTCTAAATTTTGAAGTGAAAGGGCCGGAAATTTACTTAAGCCTATGTGAAACAATTTCTTTGCTCTTGTTTCAGTAATGGCTATTAAAAATCAAGACACTGAGACTTCCCTGGTGGTCCAGTGACTAAGACTCTGTGTCCCCAGTGCAGGGGGCCTAGGTTCGATCCCTGGTCAGGGAACTAGATCCTACATGACACAACTAAAGACCCCGCATGCCACAACCAAGAAGATCCGCATGCCACAACTAAAAGTCCCGCGTGCTGCAACTAAGACCTGGTACAGCCAGATAGATAAATAAATAAATAAATAAATAAAATATTAAAAAAAAATCAAGACATTAACCGTCAGTATCCTATGGTTGATGGCTATATATGTACACACACGTGTTAAAATGTATACCGCTATACCCCCAAAAGTCACATTTACTGTATTATTTTAGAAAATAATTTTTAAAAATCAAGATGTTAATATGTCAGTAAATTAACGTATAAGAGAAATACTGAAAATGCTGTAGTAGTTTCCTATGGCTGCTGTAACAAACTGCCACAAACTGGGTGGCTTAAAACAACAGAAATTTACTGTCTCACAGTTCTGGAGGCTGGAAGTCTGAAATCAAGGTATCGGCAGGGTCATGCTCCCTCTGAAACCAATGGGGAAATCCTTCCTTGCCTCTTGCTAGCTTCTGGTGGTTTGCCAGGAGTCTTTGGCATTCCTTGGTATACAACTGCATAACTCCAATCTCTGCCTTCTTTGTCACAGGCGTTCTTCCTATGTATCTCTATCTTCACATGGCCATTTTATAAGGACATGGATTATTGGATTAGGGGCCTACACTGCTCCAGTATGAGCTCATTTTACCTAATTACATGTGCAACGACCCTATTTCCAAAAAATACATCACGTTCTGAGGTACTGGGGGTTAGGACTTCAACATACCAATTTTGGAGGACACAATTCAACTCATAACAGCTTCTCATGCTTGTTTTTTGTTGCATAACAGAGTTTCATGTGAATTTTAAACTTTTATATGTTGGATATAGCTTAAATTAGAAATCACCAAATTCACATTATTAGGTAAGCATTATTTCAATTTAATTGATTCAATTTGCATGATGATTATTTAATATTTTTAACACATGTGGGACTTTTTTGACAAATTAGTGGTCATTTAAAGGTTAAACCTGTCATCCTTCTTTATAAAAAATGATGACTGTGCAATATAGCACTCAGGGTACATGCATGGATGAACAGATTACTGTGGGATTTTTTTCATGCATAGCATTTATAACTCGTGTATAGAAATAGGTAACCCTCAGTTGTCCAGAGCCTCTTCAGCATCTCCTCCTTCAGTCAGATCACCAGTGGCTTGAGTGTTCTGCCAGTTCTGCATCGTCCACTGTACAAGAAGGTATGAGACCTCGCTGATAGCTTAAGGGCATAAAGATCGCAGTGCTTGAAGCTTATCATGGAGAAACAGGAGGACAAACTGGAGATGCTGTACAAGCTCATCCTGGTGGAAAACAAGAGCCTGAGCTGAGGGGCACCTTGCATGGACTTTCTCTGTCATATGTACAAGGAAGTTCAGCAGCTACTGAGCTAGAGTAAGTGGGTAAACAGAATAGGGTCCTAGGCCAGCTTCCAGAAAGTACCCCAGGAGAGCAGAGAAATCTGGACAGTTGCATATCTTATAAGTCATGTAAGCTGACCTCAGTCTCTTTGCTGGGAGGGGGAAGTTTAAGGAGATACTTTCTTTTCTAGGCTGAAGTATCCTACCACTCTGTCATGTCCTACTGATGGAAGGTGCCCCTAATCCCATCACTTTATCTTGCTTTTCCTGTGGTAATGCATGTAGTTTCTCAGTTCACTTTATGTGATTTGGTGTTGGGGAGTTTGGAGGCACTCAGACCCTGGCAATTTTATGTGCCCCTTTGGACCAGCCTTCAAGAAGAGAGGGGCAGGCAGGAAGGAGTGGGGATCCCAGGATTACTACAGGGGGAGGGCCTGCTAATTTAGCTCTGTGATAGCAACAGCTTCCTCTATTAGGGATAAAACATACACATGCACAAGAGCTGGGGTATAGACCATAGGTGGTGGAGAGAAAAATGATCCGTCCTTCTTGGGCCTGGAGGTCAGCAGCAACATCAGAGTGGTTGATTAGCTTTCCCTCTCTGCTTCCACTCTTCTTTCTCTCTCCTGCAATGATTGGTGATCACCCCATGGATAGAGATGCATTGTCAGAGATGAATAAGTCTGGGAACTGAGTTACAAAATAAATTAAGATCTGGGAGAGATACCAGCCTTCTTTCCAGCTGGAGAGGCCCCAACACTGAATGGTTCTGTAGGGAGTCTGATCATCAACTTGCAATACCTCACAGAGCCAGCCCATTTCCCATTCTGAGCTCCTACTGGAAACACTGCTTCTCCAAGCTGGGGGTTCTTGAGGAGAGAGGCAGAGGTGCCTGGAGCAGGTCTCTCCTGCCTGGACACCACTTGGGCTTTGGTATTGACAGAGTGGCTGACAGTTATCTTCCAGCCCAAACTGGCTGGGACAGGACAAGGGCTAGCCTTGATGGTGGCCAGTCTCACCTGCTCCCAGCCTGGGATACCCCTGCTCTGGACCTCTTATTTCTCTTTATTGGTTTATTTTTCAATGCATCTTTAATTTGTAAAGAAATAAAATAAAGATATAAAACAAAAAGAAATAGGTAACCCTGAAAGCATATGAACCATGTCTTAACCTTTTTCCAAACCCCAAGTTAATATGGTTCGGAATTGTGTTTGATATTAGAAATAGACTGCAGTCTATTCCAGATTACTTTTATGTGAATTTTCTACCTTGTGGTTTATTTATAGGGTTATTTCTTCCCTCATATAGGCAGCATGCTTCTTGGCCACTTTTAGCCTGTCATGGAGCGGGTATGCCAAGGAAATCACACTCATTTTAACATTAGCTTTAGCATTATATTATCATATGCTAAATTACTCTGATACTTTTCATAATCACATGTAGCCAACTGATTAATTTTTGGTTCTCAGTATTGAGAAAAATTGTCCTCCCTCTTAGAATGTATAATGTGTTATGCTGTAAATTGGTACTCAGTACATGCTTATTGAATGAATGAGTAAACTGTTGTATAATTTAAAAAATATTTATGTAGTATGGAAATCTCTCTTCCTTGATTTATATGTAACTGGAGCCTAGGAGATATACTGGCAAGATATATAAATAAAATAAAGATGTAATTTCTGCATGTTTTTGATTTTTAAAACATGTATAGATTAAAAAATACCATTGAAGGTTATTATTAACTAGTTCTTGATTCATTCACTGAACATTTAGCCACTTGTTTTGTGTAAAGCTCAGTAAATAATTGTTTACTTATTTTGAGTAGAAATCATTCCAAAATACTTTGTTTTTCCCTACGTTAGAATACAAACCCAAGTTGGGCACTAAAGCCTATGCTTCTAGAACTGCATTATATTGCCGTCTGTATGTAGGTGGGAAGTTGTAAACTGAGTGGGTACTTGACCCTAAGAAATTCTCTGAAACCTGCTTTTGAAAAGCTTTTTCGGTCATTTGCTTCTTTCTCATTATAATGGAGTGATGAATATGGTAAGCAAGGCAGTATAACATAGTTACCTTCTTTAAAAATACATTGTTGAATCAAAAGATGAAGTACCCTCTACCTAGTGGTTTTCTTACCTTAAGAACAGTTGTTTTTATACTTATTTAGTCCTTAGGGAAATGCAAATTAAAACCTAAGGAAGTACTATACACACACTAGAATGTGTAAAATAAAAGACTGATACTGCCAAGTACTGACAAGGATGTGGAGCAACTAGAACTCTCTTACATTGCTGGTGGGAATGCAAAATGATACAGCCACTGTGGAAAACAGTTTCTTTCTTTTTTAAAAAAAATTTATTTATTTTATTATTTGGCTGCATTGGGTCTTTGTTGCTGCACGCGGGCTTTTCTCTGGTTGCAGGAGCACCGGTTATAGGCGTGTGGGCTTCAGTAGTTGTGACTCACAGGCTCTAGGGTGCAGGCTCAGTAGTTGTGGCGCAAGGGCTTAGTTACTCTGTGGCATGTGGGATCTTCCCAGAGCAGGGATTGAACCCGTGTCCCTTGCATTGGTAGGCGGATTCTTAACCACTGCGCCACCAGGGAATTCCCGGAGAACAGTTTCTTATAAAATTAATCATACTCTTAATCACAAGATTCAGCAATCTATTACTAGGTATTTACTTTAAAGAAATGAAAACATATGTTCATATAAAGATTTGTACTTGAATATTCACAACAGCTTTATTCAGAATAGCCCTAAACAGGAAACAACCCATATGTCTATGAAATGGGTGAATAGATAAAGAAATTGTTGTATATGCATATAGTGGAATACTATTCAGCAATAAAAAAGAACAAACTGATGGCCTAAAACATGGATGATTCTTAAAAGCATTATGCTAAATAAAAGAAGCCAGACCAAAAAGAGAACATACAATACAATTCCATATACATGAAATTTTAGAAAGCCTTAAGCTATAGTGACAGAAAGTAAATCAGTGGGGCATGAGGAAACTTTTTTGGGTAATGGAAATGTTCTATGTTGTGATTATGGTAGTGGTTACATGGCTGTATTCATTTGTCAAAACTTAATTGTATACTTAAAATTGGTATATTTTATTGAATGTAAATTATGCCTCACAAATTGATTTTAAAGGAAAGAGTGGTGGGTTCCAATCTTGGCTTCACATTAAAATCACCTGGGGAGATTTTTAAAAAAATAGTGCCAAGGACTCACCCCGAATTAATTAAATAAGAATTTGTTGAGAATAAGGACTGAACTTCAGAATTTTTAAAAAGTTCCTTGGTTGTTTTATGTGCAGCCAAGGTTTGAAAACACTGTTCTAGAAAAATGATCACCTTTATTAGTGTTGTCAGTGTTTTTAAACTTATCATAGGCAGTCAAAACATTATGTAATATTTATTACACAAATGCTATGGACTACGTCAACCTTCTTTTCTACTTCAGTCTATTTTCTTTTATCTATCTTTAGGCTTATTAATAGATCTCAAGGAAAATTATTCTCTTACTACTTAAAATGTGTGTCTGTGTTTTGGAAAGGTCTTATGCAAAAGTGTATAAATTCTTACCATCAAAAGACACTTGTATAAATGTAATGCCAACATATAATTTTATTCATGTTTGTTCATTCCTCCATTCATTTATAAAACTTATATTTAACATTTTTAAATATTCTGTGCAAAATAGAATATAAATTCTGTATTTAAGGAGTATACAGTTTAGTATAGGATACATGTTAAAACAGCACTTAACACAGTGTTCTGTAATAATAGAGGTAGTTACTGTGGAGGCAAAGGGTAGAAAGTGATTAGAGAAATGAGGACAGCTGGATAAATTGCTCTATTTTAATATTTTAATTATAAGAAATTAAAAAATTATGTCTAATATTGCAATATTAGATTGAAAACACTATTTATTGCTTACAAGTTAGATTGACCCTTCATGAAATTCTTTCTATATTGGCATTTCTCTGCCCTATAATACTCTAGCCCATAGTTGATTCAAAGGGGTAACATTGGCAGGCAGGAAGATGACAAAAATACTGCAGATATTCTTTTTTTTCAGAATAAATTTTATAGAGTTCTGTCTTTAGAATAGCTTTGTTTTATCTTCATAGGATCCTTTTTTTCTTTTTTAAAAAAATTGTTGCTTTTTTAAGGTACAAATATGATAGAGCTAATCAGTAAAATAGATTTTGGTCCATCCATCCATTCATTATCTTGCATTCTGTAAGCAACAGGAGAATGTATTATGCCTTTGAAAGCCTTTGGAGATAATTACATTTTTTCCTATTCATTCATGGTTTTATTGAATGCAAGCCTGCCACGTTAATACATTCAGGAAGTCAGCCTGTTTTTATTTTGCTTAAATCTATCAACACCTGGTAAACGGACATGACTGTCGAGCATCACCAACATACATTGATGTTAGTGGTATAAAATCCTTCCCCATGTTATGGTTCTTGTGAAAAAATACTTTTGCTAATCTCTTCTCTCACTCAATATTATTATTTTTATTTTTAATTAAATATAGATGATTTAGAATTTTATATTGTTTCAGGTGTACAATACAGTGATTCAGTTTTTTATAGATTATACTCTCAATATTATTGTACTCTTTACTGTCATGTATATTTGCATTTATCTACTATATATTATATTATTACACATTATATATTATATAATATGACATATGATATATATGTGATTATATTATATATTATCACATATATGCAGGGACTATGCAGCAGGTAGCCTCAGAATTCTGGCTCCTCACTATATCTCAGTTTCCTCAACTATAAATGGACCAGAATGATGGTCCATTTGTTTTATACTCAAAAAGAATTGTTTTGAGTATAAATTAATTAACATGTTAAGTATTTAGAACAGGACCTAGCACTTATCAGGTATTACGTAAATATTCATTCACTATTATTCTTGTATCAAAATTGTTGAGAGTATTCCATACTTGTTACCTTTCCTTCTTTAACTTTCTTGCCACCTCTGAAGCCTTTTCAATCTGACTTTTGCTTTTGCTCACTATATTAAAATTGATCTCTTAAAGGTCACCAATGACCTCATGATTGCCAGACACGGTATCCTTTTTCCAGTCCTCATCCTTCATGACCTCTGTGTAGCATTTTCTGTAGTCTTCTGAACCTTCCTGTTGAAACGTTTCTTCCTAGATTTTTGTTTTACTTCACCATTCTGGTTTTCCTTCTACCTTCCTTCTTTATTCTCTTATCCCACAAAAGTAGGATTACCTTCTTGCCCCAAGTTTTCTAATTAAGCAATCTTATTTATTTCTACAGCTTCAATAACTATTTTAAGAACATAAGTTAGTATCATATAATGTAATGGTTTCAAATTTGTTTCAAGCAACTCTACTTATTTTCAGATGAAATCTTACATAATATTCCAGTTTTTGCAGCAGAAAAATTTGAGATGTTTGGGGAATTGGGATAGGGCCCAAAACTCAGGCAGCTTGGCCAGCTTCTTCCCTTTGATCCCTGAAGCACTTCCAAATAATCTTAATCTTGGGATTTGTAGTCCGGAGATCTGCCTGAGATTTCTCATCTGAACAAGTGTTAGGATTTTTGTGAGATTCTAAAGAAACTAATATACATGAAAGTACTTTATAAATGTTACTGTGCAAATACTATGACTGTTAAGTGTACATCATTTTTTCTCCCTCTTGAATTCAAGATCAGCATGTATAGTTGCCTGCTAGATATTTCTAAATGGATACCCTAATAGCCACTCAAAGTGAATATGTCTGATAAGGGATTAATGTTCAGAATATGTAAAGAACTCCTACAACTCAACAATAAAAAGCAAACAACCTGATTAAAAAATGGTCAAAGGACTTGAATAAACACTTCTACAAGGAAGATATGCAAATGGCCAATTAGCACGTGAAAAGATGCTCAACATCACTCACTAATTATTAGGAAAATGCAAAAAACCACAATGGGACATCATATCCATTAGGATGACTGTTATAAAGAAAAAAACCCCAGAAAATAACAAGTTTTGGTAAGGATATGGTGAAATTGGAACCCTTGTGCATCACTAATGGGAATATAAAATGGTGCAGCTTCTGTGGAAAATGTTATGGTAGTTCCTCAAAAAACTAAACATAAAATTACTGGATCCAGCAATTCCGCTTCTGGGTCTGTGGCCAAAAGAATTGAAAGCAGGAACTCGAACAGATATTTGTACACCCACATTATAGCAGTAGTAGTCACAATTGCCAAAAGGTGCAAGCAACCCAAGTGTCCAACGACAGATGAATGGATAGACAAAATTTAGTATATACATACAATTTACTATTATTCAGCCTTAAAAAGGAAGGAAATTCTGACACTTGGTACAACATGGATGAACCTTGAGGACATTATGCTAAGTGAAGTAAGCCAGACACAAAAGGTCAAAAATTATATGATTCCACTTATATGAGCTACCTAAAATAGGCAAATTCATAAGAGACAGAAAGTAAAATAGAGGTTACCAGAGGCTGGGGGGAGAGGGGAATGGAAAGTTATTATTTAAGGGGTACACAGAGTTTTATTATGGGATAATGAAAAAGTTCTAGGGACTTCCCTGGTGGTGCAGTGGTTAAGAATCCGCCTGCCAATGCAGGGGACACAAGTTTGATTCCTGGTCCGGGAAGATCCCACATGCTGCGGAGCAGCTAAGCCCATGTGCCAAAACTACTGAGCCTGCGTTTTAGAGCCCGCGAGCCACAACTACTGAGCCTGCGTGCCACAACTACTGAAGCCCGCGCACCTAGAGCCTGTGCTTCACAACAAGAGAAGACACCGCAATGAGAAGTCCGCACACTGCAATGAAGAGTAGCCCCTGCTCGCCGCAACTAGAGAAAGCCTGTGTGCAGCAGCGAAGACCCAGTGCAGCCAAAAATAAATTAAATAAAATAAATAAATTTATTAAAAAAAAGAAAAAGTTCTAGAGATGGATAATGGTGATGGTTGCACAGCAGTGTGAATGTACTTAATGCCACTGAACTGTACGCTTAAAATGGGTAAAGAGTACATCTTGTTTATATTTTACCACAAGAAAAAATGTTTTAAAAAAGGCTACATGTCATATGATTCAGTTTATATGAAATGTCCAGAATAGGCAAATCCTAAAGACAGAAAGTAGATTCGTGGTTTTCAGGACCTGGCGGTAGGGAAAGTAATTGCTAATGGGTATGGGGTTTCCTTTTTGGGTGATGAAATGTTCTAATATTAGATAACGGTGATGATTGCACAAATCTGTGAATATACTAAATACCACTGAATTGTACACTTTAAAAGAGTGAGTTTTGTGATATATGAATTACATCACAATAAAGCTGTTATTAAAAAAGCAAATATTCCAAATAGGAAAAAAAAAACTTCAAAGACATTCTTTTTCTTAGGAAATGAGGTCTAAATTCCTAAGCCTTATTATTAGAGACTGGGGTTCAAATTTCAGTTCTGCTACTTTCTAGCTGTGTAACCTTGGATGACAAGTTACTTAACCCTTCTGTGCCTCAGTTTCTTTATCTCTAAAATGGAGACACCATCTCAGAATGTTTATATCATAGTTAAATGAGATAATGTATTCAAAGTCAACTTGGAATTTCTTACACATTGTAGCGTAGTACTATGAATATTAATTCTCTTTGTTTTAACCTTCCCTGCCTCTTAATAGTCTATACATCTGTTCTTAAAAGTGCCTTTTCCTTATCTACTTAGTTGAAATTAAACCTTCCATTTTAGTCCTATGCATTATTCAGCAATTGTTTATTAAGTACATATTATGTGTTAGGCTCTTGTCTAGACGCTTGGAGATATGGCAGTGAATAAAAGAGAGTTCCCGCTTTCATGGAGCGTACATTTTAGTTAGGGGACAGACAGCACTTTCTACTTTCAGCTTGTGTTATAATTATTTATTATTAGGTATGATTTTCTCTTCCAGTCTGTAAGCACTTCTAGGGCAAGGACTGTATCCTACAATATATTCAGCATCCAGTACAATACCTAGTAGAATTCATAATGGACTTTTAAGAGGTCTTTGTGGAAATGAATTGAAACCATTATCTTTTTAATTTCTATGATTTTCATAATAGTGATTCCCAACACTGCTGCTTTATATTTTACTCACGTCACTTGAGGAACTTTGGTAAAATACATTCTGGGGCTCCACCCTTGTAAATTCTAGTTGACTAAAATTGGAATGGAGCTCAGGAATCTGTTTCTTTGACTCTCCAGGTTTAAATGTTTGGGATCCAGTATTCCATAGTACTTAGCACAGTGATTTACATGGAATATGCTTAGTAGATGTTGATTGAATTGCTCTATTGATTGATTTATACACTAGTTTTTTCCAAACCAGATTTGGAACTTGTGGGTCAAATTGAAAAAAATGGATAGAGTGGTTATAGGAAAGCATTATATGAAAAAGTCATTAATCTTAGCAGCACTGCATTTGCTATTAGGAAAACCACTAATATCTATCCATTGTTCTTTTTATTTATTTATTTGAGTAATTTTTAAAAATAAATTTATTTTATTAATTTAATTTTGGCTGTGTTGGGTCTTCGTTGCTGTGCATGGGCTTTCTCTAGTTGCGGCGAGCAGGGGCTGCTCTTTGTTGCGGTGCGCGGGCTTCTCATTGCGGTGGCTTCTCTTGTTGCAGAGCATGGGCCCAAGGAGTGTGGGCTTCAGTAGTTGTGGTGCACGGGCTCAGTAGTTGTGGCACACGGGCTTAGTTGCTCTGTGGCATGTGAGATCTTCCCGGACCAGGGCTTGAACCTGTGTTCCCTGCATTAGTAGCAGATTCTTAACCACTGCACCACCAGGGAAGTCCCTATCCTTTGTTCTTTTTATTTCTTTATTATTTTATTTTATTTTTTATTTATTTAAAACATTTTTTTTACATCTTTATTGGAGTATAATTGCTTTACAATGGTGTGTTAGTTTCTGCTTTATAACAAAGTGAATCAGTTATACATATACATATATTCCCATATCTCTTACCTCTTGCGTCTCCCTCCCTCCCACCCTCCCTATCCCACCCCTCTAGGTGGTCACAAAGCACCGAGCTAATCTCCCTGTGCTATGCGGCTGCTTCCCACTAGCTATCTATTTTACGTTTGGTAGTGTATATATGTACATGCCACTCACTCACTTTGTCCCAGCTTACCCTTCCCCCTCCACATATCCTCAAGTCCGTTCTATAGTAGGTCTGTGTCTTTATTCCTGTCTTACCCCTAGGTTCTTCATGACAATTTTTTTTTCTTATATTCCATATATATGTGTTAGCATACAGTATTTTTCTTTCTCTTTCTGACTTACTTCACTCTGTATGACAGCCTCTAGATCCATCCACCTCGCTACAAATAACTCAATTTCATTTCTTTTTATGGCTGAGTATTATTCCATTGTATGTATGTGTCACATCTTCTTTATCCATTCATCCGATGATGGACACTTAGGTTGTTTCCATCTATCTCCTGGCTATAGTAAATAGAGCTGCAATGAACATTTTGGTACATGACTCTTTTTGAATTATGGTTTTCTCAGGGTATATGCCCAGTAGTGGGATTGCTGGGTCATATGGTAGTTCTATTTTTAGTTTTTTAAGGAACCTCCATACTGTTCTCCATAGTGGCTGTACCAATTCACATTCCCACCAGCAGTGCAAGAGTGTTCCCTTTTCTCCACACGCTCTCCAGCGTTTATTGTTTCTAGATTTTTTGATGATGGCCATTCTGGCCGGTGTGAGATGATACCTCATTGTAGTTTTGATTTGCATTTCTCTAATGATTAATGATGTTGAGCATTCTTTCATGTGTTTGTTGGCAATCTGTATATCTTCTTTGGAGAAATGTCTATTTATATCTTCTGCCCATTTTTTTTTTTTTAAACATCTTTATTGGGGTATAATTGCTTTACAATGGTGTGTTAGTTTCTGCTTTATAACAAAGTGAATCAGTTATACATGTACATATGTTCCCATATGTCTTCCCTCTTGCGTCTCCCTCCCTCCCACTCTCCCTATCCCACCCCTCCAGGCTGTCACAAAGCACCGAGCTAATATCCCTGTGCCTTGCGGCTGCTTCCCCCTAGCTATCTACCTTACTACGTTTGTTAGTGTGTATATGTCCATGACTCTCTCTCGCCCTGTCAAAGCTCACCCTTCCCCCTCCCCATATCCTCAAGTCCGTTCTCCAGTAGGTCTGCGTCTTTATTCCTGTCTTACCCCTAGGTTCTTCATGACATTTTTTTTTTTCCCCTTACATTCCATATATATGTGTTAGCATACGGTATTTGTCTTTTTCTTTCTGACTTACTTCACTCTGTATGACAGACTCTAGGTCTATCCATCTCATTACAAATAGCTCAATTTCATTTCTTTTTAAGGCTGAGTAATATTCCATTGTATATATGTGCCACATCTTCTTTATCCATTCATCCGATGATGGGCGCTTAGGTTGTTTCCATCTCTGGGCTATTGTAAATAGAGCTGCAATGAACATTTTGGTACATGACTCTTTTTGAATTTTGGTTTTCTCAGGGTATATGCCCAGTAGTGGGATTGCTGGGTCATATGGTAATTCTATTTGTAGTTTTTTAAGGAACCTCCATACTGTTCTCCATAGTGGCTGAACCAATTCACATTCCCACCAGCAGTGCAAGAGTGTTCCCTTTTCTCTGCACCCTCTCCAGCATTTCTTGTTTGTAGATTTTTTGATGATGGCCATTCTGACTGGTGTGAGATGATATCTCATTGTAGTTTTGATTTGCATTTCTCTAATGATTAATGATGTTGAGCATTCTTTCATGTGTTTGTTGGCATTCTGTATATCTTCTTTGGAGAAATGTCTGTTTAGGTCTTCTGCCCATTTTTGGATTGGGTTGTTTGTTTTTTTGTTATTGAGCTGCATGAGCTGCTTGTAAATTTTGGAAATTAATCCTTTGTCATTTGCTTCATTTGCAAATATTTTCTCCCATTCTGAGGGTTGTCTTTTGGTCTTGATTATGGTTTCCTTTGCTGTGCAAAAGCTTTGAAGTTTCATTAGGTCCCATTTGTTTATTTTTGTTTTTATTTCCATTTCTCTAGGAAGTGGGTCAAAAAGGATCTTGCTGTGATTTATGTCATAGAGTGTTCTGCCTATGTTTTCCTCTAAGAGTTTGATAGTTTCTGGCCTTATATTTAGGTCTTTAATCCATTTTGAGCTTATTTTTGTTTATGGTGTTAGGGAGTGTTCTAATCTCATACTTTTACATGGACCTGTCCAGTTTTCCCAGCACCACTTATTGAAGAGGCTGTCCTTTCTCCACTGTACATTCCTGCCTCCTTTATCAAAGATAAGGTGACCATATGTGCGTGGGTTTATCTCTGGGCTTTCTATCCTGTTCCATTGATCTATCTTTCTGTTTTTGTGCCAGAACCATACTGTCTTGATTACTGTAGCTTTGTAGTATAGTGTGAAGTCAGGGAGCCTGATTCCTCCAGCTCCATTTTTCTTTCTCAAGAATGCTTTGGCTATTCGGGGTCTTTTGTGTTTCCATACAAATCGTGAAATTTTTTGTTCTAGTTGTGTGAAAAATGCCAGTGGTAGTTTGATAGGGATTGCATGGAATCTGTAGATTGCTTTGGGTAGTAGAGTCATTTTCACGATGTTGATTCTTCCAATCCAAGAACATGGTATATCTCTCCATCTATTTGTATCATCTTCAATTTCTTTCATCAGTGTATTATAATTTTTTGCATACAGGTCTTTTGTCTCCTTAGGTAGGTTTATTCCTAGATATTTTATTCTTTTTGTTGCAGTGGTAAATGGGAGTGTTTTCTTGATTTCACTTTCAGATTTTTCATCATTAGTGTATAGGAATGCCAGAGATTTCTGTGCATTAATTTTGTATCCTGCTACTTTACCAAATTCATTGATTAGCTCTAGTAGTTTTCTGGTAGCAGAAGATTTCTGGTAGCAGAAAGATTCTGGTAGAATCTTTAGGATTCTCTATGTATAGTATCATGTCGTCTGCAAACAGTGACAGCTTTACTTCTTCTTTTCTGATTTGGATTCCTTTTATTTCCTTTTCTTCTCTGATTGCTGTGGCTAAAACTTCCAAAACTCTGTTGAATAAGAGTGATGAGAGTGGGCAACCTTGTCTTGTTCCTGATCTTAGTGGATATGCTTTCAGTTTTTCCAAAAAAGGGGAAATCGACAGTAACACATTCATACGAGGGGACTTTATCACCCCACTTTCACCAATGGACTGATCATCCAAAATGAAAATGAATAAGGAGACACAAGCTTTAAATGATACATTAAACAAGATGGACTTAATTGATATTTATAGGATATTCCATCCTAAAACAACAGAATACACTTTTTTCTCAAGTGCTCATGGAACATTCTTCAGGATAGATCATATCTTGGGTCACAAATCAAGCCTTGTTAAATTTAAGAAAATTGAAATTGTATCAAGTATCTTTTCTGACCACAATGCTATGAGACTAGATATCAATTACAGGAAAAGATCTGTAAAAAATACAAACACATGGGCTTCCCTGGTGGCGCAGTGGTTGGGAGTCCGCCTGCCAATGCAGGGAATTCGAGTTCGTGCCCCGGTCTGGGAGGATCCCGTGTGCCGCGGAGCGGGTGGGCGCATGGGCCGTGGCCGCTGGGCCTGCGCGTCCGGAGCCTGTGCTCCGCAGCGGGAGAGGCTGTAGTGGTGAGAGGCCCGTGTCCCGAGGAAAAAAAAACAAAAAAAACACATGGAGGCTAAACAATACACTACTTAATAACGAAGTGATCACTGAAGAAATCAAAGAGGAAATAAAAAAATACCTATAAACAAATGACAATGGAGACACGACAACCCAAAATCTATGGGATGCAGCAAAAGCAGTTCTAAGAGGGAAGTTTATAGCAATACAATCCTACCTTAAGAAACAGGAAACATCTCAGATAAACAACCTAACCTTGCACCTAAAGCAATTAGAGAAAGAAGAACAAAAAACCCCCAAAGTTAACAGAAGGAAAGAAATCATAAAGATCAGATCAGAAATAAATGAAAAAGGAATGAAGGAAACGATAGCAAAGATTAATAAAACTAAAAGCTGGTTCTTTGAGAAGATAAACAAAATTGATATACCATTAGCCAGACTCATCAAGAAAAAAAGGGAGAAGACTCAAATCAATAGAATAAGAAATGAAAAAGGAGAAGTAACAAATGACTGCAGAAATACAAAAAATCATGAGAGATTACTACAAGCAACTCTATGCCAATAAAATGGACAACCTGGAAGAAATGGACAAATTCTTAGAAATGCACAACCTGCCAAGACTGAATCAGGAAGAAATAGAAAATATGAACAGACCAATCACAAGCACTGAAATTGAAACTGTGATTAAAAATCTTCCAACAAACAAAAGCCCAGGACCAGATGGCTTCACAGGCAAATTCTATCAAACATTTAGAGAAGAGCGAACACCTATCCTTCTCAAACTCTTCCAAAATATAGCAGAGGGAGGAACACTCCCAAACTCATTCTATGAGGCCACCATCACCCTGATACCAAAACCAGACAAGGATGTCGCAAAGAAAGAAAACTACAGGCCAATATCACTGATGAACATCGATGCAAAAATCCTCAACAATATACTAGCAAATAGAATCCAACAGCACATTAAAAGGATCATACACCATGATCAAGTGGGGTTTATTCCAGGAATGCAAGGATTCTTCAATATACGCAAATCAATCAATGTGATACACCGTATTAACAAATTGAAGGAGAAAAACCATATGATCATCTCAATAGATGCAGAGAAAGCTTTCGACAAAATTCAGCACCCATTTATGATAAAAACCCTCCAGAAAGTAGTCATAGATGGAACTTTCCTCAACATAATGAAGGCCGTATATGACAAACCCACAGCCAACATCGTCCTTTCTGCTTTTTAAATGCTATTTCTTAACATAGTGTGTCCAAAATGGTTCTCCACATTTTAATAGGTAGTACGTTTTTGAAAAAGCACTGGAAAAGTCTGAAAGGATTTACATCAAACTTATAAATAATCTCTGTGAAGAGAAAGGGGAATAGGGATGACCAAGCGGAAATGTAATCTGTATTGTTTTAATTATTTTATAGTGAGAACCTATTTACATATTCCTTATATAATAATGTAATTAAAATAAGTTAAAGACAATATGATTTATTCAGCTGCATTTTGGTCAGCATCTTTGTCTTTTAAGTTAACATGTGTTGGACAGATGTCATTTTACCTTTATAAACGTGATTTATTTTAGGGGTTCTTAACCTGGCGCCTGTAAATGGCTTTCAGGGATCCAGGAACTCCTGAAATTATTTTCAGATTTTACAAATGCATATGGACATTTTGCAGAGAAGACAGTATATAACTTTCATTTGATACTCAAAGGGATCCGTAACTCAAATAAGTTCAGGAACCACTAATTTATGCAGAAGAATCTGCCTTATTTGATAAAAATCCTGCAGTAAGTTCCTCTATTGCCTTTGAGCCTTGATATGTATAATATGGGTGGATGTGATTCATTAACCATTTTTATTCTACCCATTTCAGGTTATGAATAGGATAGTTACTTTATTTTCTTATAGGTTAACACAGATCTACTATTTGCTATTTCTACTGAATATTTCCATTTTGTCATCTTTTATATATTCTGTTTTGCTACTTATCTAAATGCTGCTAAGTTCCTTTTTTTTTGTTTTAACAGAATGATGGCTTGACATTATTGTGCCATAGACAGCTAAGTTTTAATGATTTGCACTAGCTGAAATAATATCCTGTGAGGTTACTGAATAGAGTAGATCATAGCTACCTCTTTATCGAATTTTCCTATGGAATCAGATTTTTTAGGTTATGTTTCCTGGGAAATAGACTCTGAGATGGAGATTTGCCTGCAGAAGGTTTATTGAGGAACAATACTTGTAATGGAGCGAGGGAAGCAAGATTAGGAGGGCAGAGAGATTGAACCGATGCAGTTGCAACAGAGACTTTAGTCAGTCCTTTTGGGAACTCTGGAGCTTGGATGACACTTCAGAGCTGTCTGGAGTTAGATGTGGGCTGACCTGACGTCGTAACCTTGGGTGGCGTAGTTTCTTTCTGTGGAAGAGATGGAACTACACAGTTCTCCTTCCCAGTAGCAGAAGGTGCTTTAAGCAGATGGCTTTCAACTGTCAGCTGGTTCAGGGTCTGCCTCAGCTACAGAGAGCTGCTTCACCTGAGGTCACAGTCTTCTAGGGGCAGCTTGCAAACGGCTGAGGAAGGTGCGGGTATAAAGGTCTAGCTATTTTTGACAGGCAGTTCTTGCTCCAGGGAACTGTACCTGGTTGTCAGGCCTGCATTACAGTTTGACTTCTTCCTCTTCTCGGTCCTGCTTCTGTTGCCTTTCCTTCACAGGTATTGATTTCTAATAAGCATCTTGCATCCCAAATTCCCTCTCAGTGTGTGCTTTCAGAGAACGCAACCCATGATACTTTGGTTGAGGGCAGTTTGTGGAGGAGGACTTGGCTGTGAGCTACTAGCAGCCAACTCTCCTGGCAGTTAGAGGAATGAATGCCTTGGTCTCAAAGGGAGTATCTGGTCACTGTATTCCTTGTGCCTCTTGGATTCATTTCATATAGTAATTTCACCCCATGTGGAAACAAATTCTCCAACATTCTGTTTGGTCTCTTATAAAATGTGGGGAATTTACAAGAGTGAGATTAGCAGATGAATTATAACCTCTTCCACTACAGCTAGTCTCCAGATAACAACTGATATTCACTGTCTCCCTCCACTAATTTCCAGTCTAGATTCTTGGCTAGCATCTCTTCCTGTCTAGGTGGCTTACCAGATGGGGTGACTGTCATGACTGAGGAGTCTGAGCCTAGTTACCATGCCCTTTTTAGGTCTTGGCCACTATACCTCTTCATTTACTGTCAACATTGGGCAAGGGGGAGCATCAAGAGATGCTCCAGTGATAACCTTGATGCTAAATGTCACGTACTTCCTGCTGTTACTTTTCTCTGTGTTGGTAAATCTGCTTAATTTCATAAACACCATATGTTGCTAACGTAGCACATTATATTTATGTGACATTAAAATCAGATCTATTATGTGGGTTTTAAAGATCAAATATAGCCTTGTTGAATCTGCTTTATTAATGTTTCTTTGATACATTATGGGAATGATTATTGCAGAAGTTTGTCACCTCTTGTGTTGTCCCTTGCAAATATTATTAATATATCATCAGGATAATTAGCAACAAAAGAAGTTACTTATCCAAAATCTTACGTTTTTACTTGTAGTATTTTAGTGTAGTTTTATTTAGAACTTTAGTTAGTAGTGAGTGGTTTTTTTAGCGCTTTCTCCCCATTACCTATTCACTTAGAGATTAGAACTGAAAAAATGAGAAGGAGTTGGATTTTAACTTACTGCAGTTATATAGCCATGTGATAATTATGTCATTTAGCAAACCATCAAGACAAGTTAGCATTGCTGGGAGGTTTTAGTAAGGAACCTTCCTTCTGCTCTGAAGCCAAGGCTGCTTGATGAGGCCTTGAAGGTGAGAGTGTTGGCAGTGTCCCTGAAGAGACTTAGTATTTTGGAACTGGGGGGCTCTCTTAGTAGACTTCCTTCCTTCCTTCCTTCCTTCCTTCCTTCCTTCCTTCCTTCCTTCCTTCCTTCCTCCCTCCCTCCCTCCCTCCCTCCCTCCCTCCCTCCCTCCCTTCCTTCCTTCCACTTTTGCTTAACACTTTTGGTAAGATATAATTCACATACCATACAACTCACCCATTTAAGGTGTATATTCACAGATATGGGTAGCCATCACCACAGTCAATTTTAGAACATTTTTATCATCTTAAAAGAAACCCTAGGGGACTTCCCTGATGGTCCAGTGGTAAAGAATCTGCCTTACAATGCAGGGGACGTGGGTTTGATCCCTGGTCAGGGAACTAAGATCCCACATGCTGTGGGGCAACTAAGCCTGCAAGCCACAACTGCTGAGGTTGTGCACCTCAACTAGAGAGCCTGCATGCTGCAAACTACAGAGCCCATGCTCTCTGGAACCCGTGTGCCGCAACTACAGAGCCCACGCACCCTGGAGCCTGCACGCCACAAGTAGAGAAGAAAACCTGTACGCCACAGCTAGAGAGAAGCCTGCGCACCACGACGAAGAGCCCTCACGCCGCAAGGAAAGATCCCATATGCCTCAACGAAGATCCCCCGTGCCGCAACTAGGACCCGACACAGCCAAAAATAAATAAAATAAATAAATAAATAATAAATCTTAAAAAATAAAAAAAGAAACTCTATACCCTTTAATAGCACTACCCAATCCTATCATCCCCTCTAACCCTAAGCAACCACTAATTTCTGTCTCTATGCCTATTCTGGACATTTCAAATAAATGGAATCATATAACATGTAATCTTTTGTGACTGGCTTCTTTCACTTAGCATAATTTTTCAAGGTTCATCTGTGTTGTTGCACACATCAGTACTCCATTCCTTGTTGTGGCTGAATACTACTCCATTGTATGTATATACTACATTTTGTTTATCCATTCCTTAGTTGTTGGACTTTTGTGTAGTTTCCCTTTTGGTTAAGAATAATGCTGCAATGAACATTCATGTACAAACTTCTGTGTGGACATATGTTTTCATTTCTTTTGGGAATAGAATTGCTGGGTCATATGATAACTCTATGTTTAACTTTTTGAGGAACTGCCAAACTATTTTCCAAAGTGGCTACACCATTTTATAATCCCCCCAGCAATGTATAAGGATTTTTAAATTTCTCTGCGTGCTTGCCAACAATTGTTATTATCTATCTTTTTTATTATTGGCATCCTAGTGGGAGTAAAGGAGTATTTCATTATGGTTGATTTTGATTTGCAATTCTCTGATGACTAATGCTATTGAGCATCTTTTCATGTGCTTATTGGTCATTTATATATCTTCTTTGGAGAAATGACTAGTCATATCCTTTGCCCATTTTTAAGTTGGGCTGTCTTTTTATTGCTGAGCTGTAAGTGTTCTTTATTTATTCTAGATAGTAGTCTCTTATCACGTTTATGATTTGCAAACATACTCTTACACTTTGTGGACTATCTTTTCACTTTATTGGTCATACCCTTTGAAGCACAAAAGTTTTTAGTTTTGATGAAGTACAGTTTATTTTTTTCTTTGTTGCTTGTTTTCTTGATAACATTTCTAAGGAAACATTGCCTAGCACAACAACATGAAGATTTACTCCTATGTTTTCTTCTATGAGTTTTATAGTTTTAGCTCTTCTACTTCTATGTTCCATTTTGAGTTGATTTTTGTATATGGTATCAGAAATGTCTTCAACTTCATTCTTTTGCATGTCACTATCCAGTTGTCCCAGCATAATTTGTTTAAATGACTATTCTTTCCCCAGTGAATGGTCTTGGCACTCTTGTTGCAAGTTAATTGAAAATTAATTAAATTTATTTCTGGACTCTCAGTTCTGTTCCATCGATCTATATGTGTGTCCTTATGTCAATATCACACTATTTTGATTTGTATTGCTCTGTAGTAAGTTTTGAAATCGGAATGTGTGAAATTGGAAAGTGTGAGTTTTGAACTTTGTTCTTTTATTTCTTTCTTTTCCCAGCTTTACTGAGATAATTGACATATAACATTATACAAGTTTAAGGTATATGATGTGATGATTTGATACATGTATTTATTGTGAAGTGTTTACCACAGTAAGGTTAGTTAACACATCCTTCACCTCACATAATTACCATTTTGTTGCTTTTATGGTGAGAACGTTAAAGCCCTTTCTCACAGCAACTTTCTTTCTTTTTTTTACATCTTTATTGGAGTATAATTGCTTTACAATGATATGTTAGTTTCTGCTTTATAACAAAGTGAATCAGCTATACATACACATATATCCCCATATCCCCTCCCTCTTGCGTTTCCCTCTCACCCTCCCTATCCCAGCACTCCAGGTGGTCACAAAGCACCGAGCTGATCTCCCTGTGCTATGTGGCTGCTTCCCACTAGCTATCTATTTTACATTTGGTAGTGTATATATGTCCATGCCACTCTCTCACTTCGTCCCAGCTTACCCTTCCCCCTCCCTGTGTCCTCAAGTCCATTCTCTACGTCTGTGTAGAGAATGTCCTGCCCCTAGGTTCCTCATGTCCTTTTTTTTTTTTTTTTTTAGATTCCATATATATGTGTTAGCGTATGGTATTTTTCTCTTTCTGACTTACTTCACTCTGTATGACAGACTCTAGGTCCATCCACCTCACTATAAATAACTCAGTTTTGTTTCTTTTTATGGCTGAGTAATATTCTATTGTACATATGTGCCACATCTTCTTTATCCATTCATCTGTTGATGGACAATTAGGTTGCTTCCATGTCCTGGCTGTTGTAAATGGAGCTGCAATGAACATTGTGGTACGTGCAACTTTCAAGTATATAGTACAGTATTGTTAACTATAGTCATCATGCTGCACATTAGATTCCTGGAACTTACTCACCTTATAACTGAAAGTTTGACTAACATATCCCCTTTTCCCCCACCACTCAGCCCTTGGCAACCACCATTCTATTCTCTGTTTCTATGAGTTTGATGTTTTTAGATTCCACATATAAATGAGATCATACAGTATTTGTCTTTTTCTGTCTGACTTATTTCACTTAGCATAATGCCCTCAAGGTCCATCCATGTTGTCACAAATGGCAGGATTTCCTTCTTTTTTATGACTGAATAATACACATACACAGACACACACACACACACACACCACATTTTCCTTATCTGTTCATCCCTTGATGGACACTTAGGTTGTTTCCATGTCTTGGCTGTTATAAATAATGCTACAGTAAACATGGGAGTGCTGATATCTCTTCGAGATAGTGATTTCACTCCTTTAAATATGTACCCAGAAGTGGGATTGCTGGATCATATGGTAGTTCAGATTTTAATTTTTTGAGGAACTTTCATATTGTTTTCCCATAGTGGCTATACCAGTTTACATTCCTGCCAACAGTGCACCATGGTTCCCTTTTCTCCACATCCTGGACAGCATTTGTTATCTCTTTTTTTGATAATAGCCATTCTAACAGGTAGGAGGTGATATCTCATTGTGGTTTTGATTTGCATTTCCCTGATGACATTGAACGCCTTTTCATGTACTTGTTGGCCATTTATATGTCTTCTTTAGAAAAATGTTTATTCGAGTCCTCCACCCATTTTTTAATCAGACTGTTTGTATTTTTGCTATTGAGTTGTATTAGTTCCTTAAACATTTTGGATATTAACCCCTTATCCAATATATGGTTTACAAATATTTTCTCCCATTCCATAGTTTTCCTTTTCATTTTGTTGATTATTTCTTTAGCTGTACAGAAGGTTTTTAGTTTGGTGTAGTCCCACTTGTTTATTTTTGCTTTTGTTGCTTGTGCTTTTGGTGTCATATCCAAAAAATCATTGCCAAGACTCAGGTCAAGGAGCCTTTCCCCTATATTTTCTTCTAGGAGTTTTACAGTTTTAGGTCTTAAGTTTAATTCTTTTTTTTTTTTAATTAAAAAAAATTTATTTATTTATTTATTTTTGGCTGCGATGGGTCTTCATTGCTGTGCATGGGCTTTCTCTAGTTGCGGCAAGCAGGGGCTACCCTATGTTGTGGTGCGCTGGCTTCTCATTGTAGTGGCTCCTTTTGTTGCAGAGCACGGGCTCTAGGCACGCAGGCTTCAGTAGTTGTGGCACGTGGGCTCAGTAGTTGTGGCTCCCAGGCTCTAGAGCACAGGCTCAGTAGTTGTGGCGCACAGGTTTAGTTGCTCTGCGGCATGTGGGATCTTCCTGGACCAGGGCTCGAACCCGTGTCCCCTGCATTGGCAGGCAGATTCTTAAGTTTAATTCTTTTTGAGTTAATTTTTGTGAGTGGTATAAGATAGGGGTTCAGTTTTTCTTTTGCATGTGGATATCCAGTTTTCCCAACACCATTTATTGAAGAAACTATCAGTAAATATAAACGATTTTTCCCATTGAGTTTTCTTGGCTCCCTTGTCAGAGATCAATATTAGTTGACCATATATGCATGGGTTTTTGATTTTCTGGGCTTTTGATTTCCATTGGTCTGTAGGTCTGTTTTTATGCCACTACCATATTGTTTTGATTACTATTGTTCTTCTTTTTCAAGATTGTTTTGGCTATTCTGGTTCCCTTGAGTTTCTGTACGAATTTTAGGATCAGCTTGTCAATTTTTGCAAAAAAGCCAGCTGCGATTTTGATAGGGATTGCATTGAATTTGTAGGTTAATTTGTACAAATCAGTATGGCCATTTGTATTAGTTTTCTATTGCTGCTGTAACAAGCACCATGAACTTGGTGGCTTAAAACAACACATATTTAATATCTTATAGTTCTGGTAGTCAGAAATCTGAAATGGGTCTTTCTGGGCAAAACTCAAGTTGTTGGCAGAGCTTTGTTCCATCTGGAGGTTCTAGGGGAAAATCTCTTTCCATGCCTTTTTCCAGCTTCTAGAAGCCACATCTACATTTTGTGTCTCATGGCTCCTTCCTCCATTTTCATAGCCTATCACTCCAACCTCTGCTTCCATTGTCACATTTTCTCTCTCTGACTTTAAGCCCCTTGCCTCCCTCTATTTTTAAAAATTAATTAATTTTTGGCTGCGTTGGGTCTTTGTTGCTTCATGTGGGCTTTGTCTAGTTGCGGTGAGCGGGGATACTCTTCATTGCAGTGTGCATGCTTCTCATTGTGGTGGCTTCTCTTGTTGCAGAGCACGGGCTCCAGGGCCTGCGGGCTTCAGTAGTTGCAGCCAGTGGGCTCAGTAGTTGTGGCTCATGGGCTCTAGGGCATGCGGGCTTCAGTAGTTATGGCACATGGGCTCAGTAGTTGCGGCTTACCGGCTCTAGAGAGCAGGCTCAGTAGTTGTGATGCATGGGCTTAGTTGCTCCCTGGCATGTGGGATCTTGCTGGACCAGGGCTCAAACCTGTGTCCCCTGCATTGACAGGCGGATTCTTAACCACTGCTCCACCAGGTCCCCTTGCCTCCCTCTTATAAAGGACCCTGTGATTACATTGGGCTCATTCATATAATCCAGGGAATCTCTATATCGCTAGAACCTTGATTTAATTACATCTGCAAAGTCTCTTTTGCCAAGTTCAGAGAATCAGGACGAGGACTTTCTTTTGGGGGGGGCATTATTTTGTCTATCATACCATTTTAACAATATCTTGGGGTATTTTCCTATTTATTACATCCTCTTTAATTTCTTTCAACAATATTTTGTAGTTTTCTAAGTATAAATTCTCTACTTGCTTGGTTGATACTCCTAAGTATTCATTTATATACTATCATAAATGGAATTGTTTTCTGAATTTCATTTCCAGACAGTTCATTTCTACTGTATTTAAATACAATTGATTTTCATATATTGATCTTGTACCTCTTTGTTGAACTCATTTATCAGTTCTGTCAATAGAGATAATTTTTCTTCTTCCTTTCCAATCTGGAACCTGTGGTCCTTATTTTTGCAAGTCACAAAACTCAGTGTTGTTTGTGCCATAGAATGTACTGGACTAAGGGAGATTTCCTGCTTTTCATTGAACTTGGAAAGGCTTTTTAATGTGCTATTAAATTATGTTATTAGAGAATGCAATCCTAGGGAAGCAAGAAAGTAAAGGGAGTGAGACAGGAAATGAGGGAGAAGTAATATAAAGGTGTGTATAGAGCCAGTTACCATTTGGTATCAAGTGGCAACTGATTGCTCAATCTCCCTGAATTGCCTTATAGAAAAGGGATGGAGAATATCCTCTGGCTCCCATTTTGCATTTAACAAGTTCATAACTGGGAAATATTTTGCTATTAAAGGTATATTTTGCATATTCTTCTCTAACTTTAACCATTATTGATTTTACAGTTTGGGTTGTAGGGATTGTAGGATTATAGGAATTTTGCTATTGCTGTTCTGCATAGCCTCCAAACTTAAATACCTTAAATTCCCTGGGTATGTGATGTGGTTTTTTTCAGTTACAAGATGAGAAAAAGGGATTGGCCATAGTTCATAGCCTTGTTATAATCTGTGACAACACTTAATGGCTGGAAGCATAAAATAAAGTAAGAACAAAGATTAAGTACATTTAAGAAAAATGTTTTTTTCTTTTTCGGTATCATATTCTTTTTTCTTTCCTATTATTTTTCTGTACTGTTTATTTTCTATTTTCAAGATAGGTTTTGGGAGCATAAGGAGTTGTAGTATAGCAAAATAGCTAATTGTAAGATATAATAAAATACTTGCTCTTCCTCTTTCCTCTTCTCTCTAGTCTCTGAACCTTTTCTCTCTTCTGCCTTACTTTCCTGAAAAATTCAGTCCAAACCTTCGTGAAGCAAGAGAGAAAAGGAAGTTAGACAGGGAAAGAGGGAACGAAGCAGCACCAAGTGGCAGCAGCCTAAAAGGGAGTGTTAGAGCCCAGCAACTTAGATGGCCCATAGATTATTTGGGAATCCAAAAATGTCAGACTCATAGAACCGGAGAGTAGAATGGTGGTTGCCAGGGGCTAGGGAGTGAGGGAGCAGGGAGATGTTGGTCAAGGGGTACAAACTTTCAGTTGTAAGATGAATAAGTTTTAAGGATCTAATATATAGCATAATGATTATAGTTAATAATACTGTATTGTATACTGGAATTTGCTAAGAGAGTAGATCTTACACACACAGACACAAATGGTACTATGTGAAGTGATGGATATGTTAATTAACTTGATTGTGGTAAGCATTTCACGATGTATATGTATATTAGATCATCACATTGTATAACTTAAAAAATCATGTTGTACAACCTAAATATATACAATTTTTATTTGTCAATCATACTTCAATGAAGTTGGAAAAAAAATTAGAAAATATTCCCCCTTCCAAAAAATTATTTGAATTGTACTTGCACCTATTTTGCAAGTTTGAGATTATTTCAAAATAAAAGGAATATATAACGATATTTAATCTCATATGAACTTTATTTAATAATGAGTGCTTCCATATTACCTATTTACTTTGAGCTGTTTAAGAGAATATTTTTTTGTTTCTTAGCTTAACATTAAAGTTAAAGTTATTTGGATAATTGAGTCATTTTTAATATTTTAGGTTTTTTTGAAGACCACAGAAAAAAGCAATTGCCTTTTTTTCTATGTTTGGGAAATAAATCTACCTGTAGAAAAATAGGAAAAAAGCAAAAACAAACAAACAGAACAGCAGAAGGTGACAGTAGGAAATGTACCAGAAAAAGAAAGAGATTATCACATTAAATGTAAATGAGGTAAATTTTTGAAATGAAAAAGTGTACTTTTCAGTTTCCTGGGCATTGGGGATGTTGAATTGTAGTTAGATGCATAAACCCTAAGGGGCTAATATGCATAAAAGTCATAGGCAAGGTATAGCTGCCTCCAAGAGCAAAGTATATAATGCTTGACCCTTAGTAACTTCTCAGTTCTTTCTCTCTCATTTGTCAAACTACAGGACAATTAAATATACCCTGATAATATAGGCAAATAGTAAACTGGGTAGAGGTGTTTGATATTTAAAATAATCCAAATATTACTAATATTACCAAGCCACCTGCCACTAAAAAAAAAAATAATTCTAACCGACAGTGGAACAAAGCTGTCCACATTTTCACACAATTCCACCCTTCAAAAATATAAAGAAAACTACATGGTTTTAGCTATTTAATATAAATAAGAAAAATCTTGTTTCCTTTGGCATCTTTAGAAAGTAACTAAACTACAACAAAAGGAGGTGATAGTATAAAGAAATTTATACTGAAGCAAGCATATAGGGGAAAAACCCAGCAACTTGTGTTTAGTATGCAATAAAATCAACTACAAGAGTTTATTATTCATTAGGAAAGCCTTACAAGTTTTTGGAAGAACCGCCACATCTTAACATTACAATATATTTAATAATGGTTCTTTTATTGCTTCTAAGATTATTGAGAAGTCAAATGAAGTTATGCTGAATTTATGGTTCAAAACTATTTTCCAAACACTTCACCATTATAATTTAGCATAAGTAATGCTTGAAGAAAGCAAGCCTTTTATAATATGACTTTCAATATACAGCCTTACTTTAATTCATTCTGATTCCATTACATTTTTGTTATTTTTCCATTGGCCCTGAATATTTAATAAGAACTGTGTTTCTATGTATAGAACAGCCTACACAAATCCATTTCACCCTTCATAAAATGGTCACATTAGTGTTTGAGCTTGCAAAACTAATAATTTTCAAACTTTTGAACTTAGAATGAAATGTTTAGAAAGTCTGACTATGTACAAGAGAAGGTAAAGTTTTCAATTCTCATATTATCAGAAACATCATAAAGAAAGCTTGATTTATAACACACTTCTATTCCTATGTGCATTTGAAGTATGTAGAGTAAAATACCAACACAGCTTTCATGTGTCAATAGGGGGAAATGCAAGCAAGAGTGACTTTTAAAGGATCCAGGGGGCTTCCCTGGTGGCGCAGTGGTTGTGGGTCTGCCTGCCGATGCAGGGGACACGGGTTCGTGCCCCGGTCCGGGAAGATCCCACATGCCGTGGAGCGGCTGGGCCTGTGAGCCATGGCTGCTGGGCCTGCGCGTCCGGAGCCTGTGCTCCGCAACGGGAGAGGCCACAACAGTGAGAGGCCCGCGTACCGCAAAAAAAAAAACAAACAAAAAAACCTGCAAACAGTTGTACCTAAGAAGTTAGGTACAAGCATGCAAGTAAATTCACAGCCACAGAGGATCCATGTTAAAAACAGTTAAGGTAGCTGTGATGCAACACCAATAATTTGAATGGCCCTGACACACTCAAAATATTATCTTATTCAACGAAATCCTGAAGCAAACTCTTGCTAGTCTTGGTACACTGCTAAACACTAAAGTAATATGTTCTTTCCATGGTTTTACCTTAGCTCAAAGAAGTTTTACACTATTAAATAAGAAAAAAAGTATTTCCCCTTTTTAAATTTACAGACGTTTAATTAGCTTTATTTACAGAGCAGGGATTTTTTTCAGTCTCCAGTGGTGCCTAGAAAACATCATTAGGCAAGAATGCCAGTTTAAAAGAAATCTACGCAGAATCCTAAAAATAACAGATGTTGATGCTCCTCAAGAAGGGGCAAGCTTGACTATATCAGCAGCTCTATGTCTCAGTTACTACTCAGAAGCAATTCTGTTGCACTCTCTACATCTCATGATTCTGAAGACAAGGCCACTATTACCGCATTCCTATCAAAGCCCATAGCACATAGGTTTTCTATTTTTTTGGTGTATTCTGGACTAGAAACTGGTGCTCCAGCATACACATGTGCCCAAAGTCGAGGTGTCTATTTGAACATTTCGGAATTTTGTTTGTACTGATTTGCTACTACTGCATCTTGTGGATCATCTGGTTCTGCAGCTGCCAGTAGTGCTTGCAATGACAATAATACCGTGCGGAGAGTCATTGCTGCTGCCCATTGATCTTTCAGGATATCCAAACAAATAGCCCCTGTGATGGAACCAATATTAGGATGCCATATTTTAGTGATAAACCGGATCTTAGGGGGATTAAATGGATATGTTTCAGGTATTTTAATCTCTAGTTGATATCTTCCTCCTTCATATGGTGTGTCTGGAGGTCCTGCTATTTCTCCTCTTAATTCTGTAAAATTCTCATCTACAAGATCTACTTTAATTTGATTTTTGCTCGTAAAGATCCTGATTTGATTAAAAGGATGTTAATATCAACAGCTCTCTGTGGTTGATGAGAGACTGTTGCCTAATTTGTCATCTTTGTACATTTCTTCTCAATTCTTGTAGAAGAACAAGGGGATAGGATTAGGACTGCCTCTGTTCCCGACAAATATTAATAGACTGTAAGCTCTTATCCCCATAATCATACCCTTGATTTTGTCGTCACCTAAACCTGCACCTTCTCCAAACTCCAAGTTTCTCAGATTTCCAACCTCCATGGATTAAATAAATTCCCTTTGGTACTCCAAACCCAGTTATTAGCTGGCTTCATCAAAACTAATATTTTAGTTTTATTTTATGTTCATTTTAAAGGTTAAATTATCAATAGTACAAACATGTATAACTCATCATTTATTTTATTTATTAATTTTAAAAAATTTATTTATTTATTTGGTTGTGCTGGGTCTTAGTTGCGGCTCACCAGCTCCCTTGGTGGCAGCATGGGGGTTCCTTAGTTGCGGCAGGTGGTCTCCTTAGTTGCGGCTCACAGGCTCCGTAGTTGTGGTATGCATGTAGGATCTAGTTCCCTGACCAGGGATCGAACCCGGGCCCCCTCCATTGGGAGCACGGAGTCTTAACCACTGTGCCACCAGGGAAGTCCCTCATCATCATTTATTTTAAATGATACTTGGTTATTATTCAAATGATAAGCTAAAGTTTTAAGTTTTTAAAAAATTATGTCTTTCTTGGTTGTATAAACTTATAGTCTTATGATTTTTAAAGCTTTGTAAATATTGTTATTTAGTATACCAATAATATATAACTTATTTTGCATAACAGTGGCAACAATAATAGTAATAGCTAATACATATATAGTAAACATTTACTATGCTAGCTTTGTGCTAAGTGTTTAACATGTTTTAACTTATTTCATTCTTACAATAATCTTTTTGAGGTGTGTATTTTATTATTCCAATTTTACGGATAAAGACATGATTCCCACATAAGAATTTGTCCAAGGTCACACAACCAGTTAAGTGGCAGAGCTGAGGTTAGAACCAAGGCAGTCTGGTACCTGTGTCCAAAATCTTAATCATTATGCTATATTCAATTATGCATAGTGAAAAATAAAATGAATAACTTAAGTCCAAAATAGTGATTGAGAAGGGCAAAACAAATCAGTTAAGTGAAAACATTATATACTGAAATTATTTTTCCTTTCCTGTCCATAAATAAGAAAATTCAGACATAGATTTTATATATAGACTATGACAAATCTTTATTGCTTTCAATAACACCCATTCTTGCCTTATACATTATATCACATCTTTAATGCATAGACTTAAAAAAAAACTAGCTGCTGCTGTACTAGAACAATAAATCTATTGTTGAGCCTAGTATATTAAATTAATATATCATGGATCTGTTATATATTCCTTTTTTGTTTTTAATTTATTTTTTCCATATTGGGTCTTTGTTGCTGCGCGAGGGCCTTCTCTAGTTGCAGCGAGCAGGGGCTACCCTTCGCTGCGGTGCATGTGCTTCTCACTGCAGCGCATGTGCTTCTCACTGCAGCGGCCTCTCCCATTGCGGATCATAGGCTCCAGGCACGCAGGCCTCAGTAGTTGTGGCACGCAGGCCCAGCAGCTGTGACTCACGCGCTCTAGAGCGCAGGCTGAGTAGTTGTGGCGCATGGGCTTCATTGCTCCGTGTCATGTGGGATCTTCCCGGATCAGGGCTTGAGCCCATGTCCACTGCATTGGCAGGCGGATTCTTAACCACTGCCCCACCAGGGAAGTCCCTCTTTTTTAAAAAAAAAATTTATTTATTTATTTGACTGCCCTGGGTCTTAGTTGCGGCACACGGGAATTTTGTTGCCATGTGCAGGATCTTTTTAGTTGCAACATGTGGGATCTAGTTCCTTGACCAGGGATTGAACCCGGTCCCCTGCATTGGGAGCTCAGAGTCTTAGCCACTGGACCACCAGGGAAGTCCCCCTATTATGTATTCTTACAAGATTAACTTTTTCTCCAGTAGTATAAAATGGTTGAAATTAGTGATAGTTTTTTTTTTTTTTTTTTGCGGTACGCGGGCCTCTCACTGTTGTGGCCTCTCCCGTTGCGGAGCACAGGCTCCGGACGCGCAGGCTCAGCGGCCATGGCTCATGGGCCCAGCCGCTCCGCGGCATGTGGGATCTTCCCGGAATGGGGCACGAACCCGTGTCGCCTGCATCGGCAGGCAGACTCTCAACCACTGCGCCACCAGGGAAGCCCGATAGTTATAATTTAAATGAAGGAAATAATTCACTTTGCAGTACAGATAGAAAAACAGGGCTTCCCTGGTGGCGCAGTGGTTAAGAATCCTCCTGCCAATTCAGGGTGCACGGGTTCGAGCTCTGGTCTGGGAAGATCCCACATGGCCGCGGAGCAACTAAGCCCGTGCACCACAACTACTGAGCCTGCGCTCTAGGGCCCGTGAGCGGCATATACTGAGCCCACGTGCTGCAACTACTGAAGCCCACGTGCCTAGAGCCCGTGCTTGGCAACAAGAGAAGCCACTGCAATGAGAAGCCCATGCACCACAGCAAAGAGTAGACTCTGCTCGCCGCAACTAGAGAAAGCCCGTGCACAGCAATGAAGACCCAATGCAGCCAAAATAAATAAATAAATTTAAAAAGAAAGAAAAACAGGTGACTTCATAAATGGGGAATATATTGTTGATTTTCTTCACCTTATTTTTAATTGTCTTTATGATTTACCAGTAGCAATTTAGTTAGTTTCAGTTTTCATTACATTATGGAATTTGTTAGAAAGCAGTAGAAGGAAGAAAAGAGGCCGAACATTTAGAAGTGTTACTGATGAGTGGTTTATAAAACTCATTTTAAGAGTGATTTACGGGAATTCCCTGGCGGTCCAGTGGTTAGGACTCTGTGCTTTCACTGCCAGGGCCTGGGTTCAATCCCTGGTTGGGGAACTAAGATCCTGCAAGCTTCACGGCCCAGCCAAAAAAGAAGAGTGATTTATATGATGGTTGTAATCTAAATATGCAGTTCATTTGCTAACTGCTCCAAACCCTGTGATCCTAGAGGTTCTGGGAAGATCATAAGGACATGCTGTGGGAGAAAAAAGTGTCCAACAATCTTTGTAGCTCCTTTTATGGCAGAATATTTTCTCCCAGAGTTCAGCTGCAGGAGGTAATATATCTGAAGTGCTTGTTGAAGTATAAAGTTCTGTATTGATATTAGTTGTGACTTGTCTAAGGTCATGTGTGGTATATTTGCTACAGAACTGTAAGTTAGAAAATTTTTCAGTTGTCTGCAAAGTAAAATATATCATATTTTTAAAGAACATATTCATTTTAGCTCACTCCACTAAGAATATATTTGTAGTACTAATTTGGCACTGGGTTCTTCAGTTATTATAATGTTGCATTTAATGAACATATATGGTATTTATTACAGCTGAGGTTGGCATTTTATCTCCTTTTTTGGGCAGATTAATTTTTTTGAGAGGAAAGTACAACTATTAATATTCACTCAACAAGTATGGTCAAAATAAAGTATAGCGTAGCCCCCAAACAGAATCCTGTTTGTTCATTTTTACAACCCTTTGGGTTACATTTTGGATTTAGCATTGAATGCATCATCTTTCCTTTAATTTGAACGTTACATCTGTGTACACACCTGTAAGCATTCTTATAATATGAAAAACTGTCCCCCTGCATTTTTGGATATTATGAATTTGGGCAGATTTTAAAAAGAATTTTTAGGCTGAAAAATTCATATAATGAAATTTATGTTTCTTTAAAGCAGCAGGTGAGTGTAAAAGGTAAACGCTTACTTGAACAGCCTCATTTAAATATCTTTTACCTTTTTTGTGTTATAAAAACAACTGTAATTCCTAATTTGTAAAAATTTTCTTAAAATAATTTGCTAAGCAGTTGGTTAAATTTCTTTGAAAGTATATTTGTTGAATTATTCATAATTAACTAAAACTGGTTACAGTGATATAATGTTCCATACAGCATATGATATTCCTCACCATTTTTCTTGATAGTATTGGTTAATGTTCACTCTCAGGAAGCCCCTTAGATCATGCTTTATCTCCTTTGTACTTTTGTGATCCTTATGGGGTTATGGAATATAATAATATGACCTTCTTATGGGGTTATGGAATATAATAATATGACCTTCTATCTTATAAAAATAGACTGAACTATTTCTGGAAGAAGTGTAATAGTCAGCAGAGCTGCAAGCAAGAGAGGCTTTCACAGGGTTGATAGGCTGTGAAACTGTTGAATGGACTTTGGTTTCAAAGACATCTGTTTTAAATTAATCTTGGTCAGATACATGCCATTGTAGACAATTAAAATGCAATTGACTTTCTGACCTTAGAACAAAGAAGTACCATACAATAATTTTTTTCAGTATAAAATTAATTTTTTTGAGTCTTAGTTGCTGTGGTATAGTACTGGAGCTCACTGAAAAGACAATGGAGGAGGGTATTTGACATTTTATTGATTTTTTAAGGAAAGCTTGATTTTAGGGAATTGAAAATGTGTATGGAGGAACGTAGGCCATTCTGGAAGCCAACATGTAGAAGTTGTTCCATTGGCAGCATTTTTCAATAACTGATATAGCAGTTAATTGTTTGAATAAATCCTTGTGTTGAAATTTCTTAGTTCTACACAATGTTCTTTGTTGTTTTTTTTTTGGCTGCACTGGGTCTTCATTACTGCACTTGGACTTTGTCTAGCTGCGGTGAGTGGGGGCTACTCTTCATTGCAGTGCGCAGGCTTCTCATCGTGGTGGCTTTTCTTGTTGCTGAGCACGGGCTCTAGGCACGTGGGCTTCAGTAGTTGCAACCCATGGGCTCAGTAGTTTTGGCTCACGGACTCTAGAGTGCAGTCTCAGTAGTTGTGGCGCATGGGCTTAGTTGCTCCGCGGCGTGTGGGATCTTCCCGGACCCGGGCTTGAACCTGTGTTCCCTGCATTGGCAGGCGGATTCTTTTATGTTTTATTTTTATTTTTTTTAACATCTTTATTGGAGTATAATTGCTTTACAATGGTGTGTAAGTTTCTGCTTTATAACAAACTGAATCAGCCATACATATACATATATCCCCATATCTCCTCCCCCTTGCGTCTCCCTTCCATCCTCCCTATCCTAACCCTCTAGGTGGTCACAAAGCACCGAGCTGATCTCCCTGTGCTATGCAGGTGCTTCCCACTAGCTATCTATTTTACATTTGGTAGTGTATATATGTCCATGTCACTCTCTTATTTCGTCCCAGCTTACCCTTCCCCCTCTCCGTGTCCTCAAGTCCATTCTCTACGTCTGAGTCTTTATTCCCTTCTTGCCCCTAGGTCCCTCATGACCTTTTTTTATTTTTTTAGATTCCATATATATGTGTTAGCATATGGTGTTCTTTCTTTCTGACTTCACTCTGTATGACAGACTCTAGGTCCATCCACCTCACTAAGATAACACAATTTCGAGTCTTTGTGGCTGAGTAATATTCCATTGTATATATGTGCCACATCTTTTTTTGGGGGGTGGGTGCATGTATCTTTTATTTTTTTATTTTAATTTAATTTTAAACATCTTTAATGCAGTATAATTGCTTTTCAATGGTATGTTAGTTTCTGCTTTACAACAAAGTGAATCAGTTATACATATACATATGTCCCCATATCTCCTCCCTCTTGCGTCTCCCTCCCTCCCACCCTCCCTATCCCACCCCTCTAGGTGGTCACAAAGCACCGAACTGATCTCCCTTTGCTATACAGCTGCTTCCCACTAGGTATCTATTTTATGTTTGGTAGTGTATATATGTCCATGCCACTCTTTCACTTTTTTTTTTTTTTTTTTTGCGGTATGTGGGCCTTTCACTGCTGTGGCCTCTCCCGTTGTGGAGCACAGGCTCCGGACGCGCAGGCCCAGCGGCCATGGCTCACGGGCCCAGCCGCTCCGTGGCATGTGGGATCTTCCTGGACCGGGGCACGAACCCGTGTCCCCTGCATCGGCAGGCGAACGCTCAACCATTGCGCCACCAGGGAAGACCCCACTCTCTCACTTTGTCCCAGCTTACCCTTCCACCTCCCTGTATCTGCAAGTCCATTCTCTAGTAGGACTGTGTCTTTATTCCCATCTTGCCCCTAAGTTCTTCATGACCATTTTTTTTTTTTTAGATTCCGTATATATGTGTTAGCATATGGTGTTTGTTCTTCTCATTCTGACTTACATCACTCTGTATGACAGACTCTAGGTGCATCCACCTCACTACAAATAACTCAATTTCGTTTCCTTTTATGGCTGAGTAATATTCCATTGTATATATGTGCCACATCTTCTTTATCCACTCGTCTGTTGATGGACATTTAGGTTGCTTCCATGTCCTGGCTATTGTAAATAGAGCTTCAATGAACATTTTGGTACATGACCCTTTTTGAATCATGGTTTTCTCAGGGTATATGCCCAGCAGTGCGATTGCTGGGTCGTATGGTACTTCTATTTTTAGTTTTTTAGGGACCCTCCATACTGTTCTCCATAGTAGCTGTATCAGTTTACATTCCCACCAAGAATGCAAGAGGGTTCCCTTTTCTCCACACCCTCTCTAGCATTTATTGTTTGTAGATGTTTTGATGATGGCCATTCTGACTGGTGTGATGTGATACCTCATTGTAGTTTTTTTTTTTTGGCGGTACACGGGCCTCTCACTGTTGTGGCCTCTCCCGTTGCGGAGCACAGCCTCCGGACGCGCAGGCTCAGCGGCCATGGCTCACGGGCCCAGCCGCTCCGCGGCATGGGTGATCTTCCCGGACCAGGGCACGAACCGGTGTCCCCTGCATTGGCAGGCGGACTCTCAACCACTGCGCCACCAGGGAAGCCCTCTCATTGTAGTTTTGATTTGCATTTCTTTAATGATTAGTGATGTTGAGCATTCTTTCATGTGCTTGTTGGCAATCTATATATCTTCTTGGGAGAAATGTCTATTTAGGTCTTCTGCCCATTTTTGGATTGAGTTTTTTTTTTTTTTTTGATATTGAGCTGCATGAGCTGCTTGTAAAGTTTGGAGATTAATCTTTCTCAGTTGCTTCATTTGCAAATATTTTCTCCCATTCTGATGGTTGTCTTTTCATCTTATGTTTTCCTTTGCTGTGCAAAAGCTTTTAAGTTTCATTAGGTCCCATTTGTTTATTTTTGTTTTTATTTCCATTTCTCTAGGAGGTGGGTCAAAAAGGATCTTGCTGTGATTTATGTCATAGAGCGTTCTGCCTATGTTTTCCTCTAAGAGTTTGATAATGTCTGGCCTTACATTTAGGTCTTTAATCCATTTTGAGTTTATTTTTGTGTATGGTGTTAGGGAGTGTTGTAATTTCATTTTTTACACGTAGCTGTCCAGTTTTCCCCGCACCACTTATTGAAGAGGCTGTCTTTTCTCCAGTGTATATTCTTGCCTCCTTTATCAAAGATAAGGTGACCATATGTACGTGGGTTTATCTCTGGGTTTTCTATCCTGTTCCACTGATCTATATTTCTGTTTTTGTGCCAGTACCATACTATCTTGATTACTCTAGCTTTGTAGTATAGTCTGACGCCCTGGAGCCTGATTCCTCCCGCTCCATTTTTCTTTGTCAAGATTGCTTTGGCTATTTGGGGTCTTTTCTGTTCCCATGCAAATTGTGAAAGTTTTCGTTCTAGTTCTGTGAAAATTGCCTTTGGTAGTTTGATAGGGATTGCATTGAATCTGTAGATTGCTTTGGGTAGTATAGTCATTTTCACAATGTTGATTCTTCTAATCCAGGAACATGGTATATCTCTCCATCTGTGTGTATCATCATTAATTTCTTTCATCAGTATCTTCTCGTTTTCTGCATACAGATCTTTTGTCTCCCTAGGTAGGTTTATTCCTAGGTGTTTTATTCTTTTTGTTGCAATGGTAAATGGGAGTGTTTCCTTAATTTCTCTTTCAGATTTTTTCATCATTACTGTATAGGAATGCAAGAGATTTCTGTGCATCAATGTTGTATCCTGCTACTTTACCAAATTCATTGATTAGTAGTTTTCTGATAGCATCTTCAGGATTCTCTATGTATAGTATCATTTCATCTGCAAACAGTGACAGCTTTACTTTATCTTTTCCAATTTGGATTCTTTTTATTTCTTTTTCTTCTCTGATTGCTGTGGCTAAAACTATGTTGAATAATAGTGGTGAGAGTGGACAACCTTGTCTCGTTCCTGATCTTAGTGGAAATGGTTTCAGTTTTTCACCATTGAGAACAATGTTGGCTGTGGGTTTGTCATAAATGGGCTTTATTATGTTGAGGTAAATTGCCTCTATGCCTACTTTCTGGAGGGTTTTTATCATAAATGGGTGTTGATTTTTGTCGAAAGCTTTTTCTACATCTATTGAGTTGATCTTATGGTTTTTATCCTTCAGTTAATATGGTTTATCACATTGATTGATTTGTGTATTTTGAAAAATCCTTGCATTCCTGTAATATACCCCACTTGATCATGGTGTATGATCTGTTTAATGTGCTGTTGGATTCTGTTTGCTAGTATTTTGTTGAGGATTTTGCATCTATGTTCATTAGTGATATTGACCTGTAGTTTTCTTTCTTTGTGACATCTTTGTCTGGTTTTTGTATCAGGGTGATGATGGCCTCATAGAATGAGTTTGGGAGTGTTCCTCCCTCTGCTATATTTTGGAAGAGTTTGAGAAGGTTAGGTATTAGCTCTCCTCTAAATGTTTGATAGAATTTGCCTGTGAAGCCATCTGGTCCTGGGCTTTTGTTTGTTGGAAGATTTTTAATCACAGTCTCAATTTCAGTGCTTGTGATTGGTCTGTTTATATTTCCTGTTTCTAACTGGTTCAGTCTTGGAAGGTTGCGCTTTTCTACCAATTTGTCCATTTCTTCTAGGTTGACCATTTTTTTGGCATATAGTTGCTTGTAATAATCTCTCATGATCTTTTGTATTTCTGCAGTGTCATTTGTTACTTCTTTTTCATTTCTAATTCTATTGATTTGAGTCTTCTCCCTTTTTTCTTCTTGATGAGTCTGGCTAATGGTTTATCAATTTTGTTTATCTTCTCAAAGAACCAGCTTTTAGTTTTATTGATCTTTGCTATCATTTCTTTTATTTCTTTTTCATTTATTTCTGATCTGACCTTTATGATTTCTTTCCTTCTGCTGACTTTGGGGTTTTTTGGTTCTTCTTTCTCTAATTGCTTTAGTTGTAAGTTTAGGTTGTTTAGTTGAGATGTTTCTTGTTTTTTGAGGTAGGATTGTATTGCTATAGACTTCCCTCTAAGAACTGCTTTTGCTGCATCCCATAGGTTTTGGGTCATTATGTTTTCATTGTCATTTGTTTCTAGGTATTTTTTGATTTCCTCTTTGATTTGTTCAGTGATCTCTTGGTTATTAAGTAGTGTATTGTTTAGCCTCCATATGTTTGGATTTTTTCCAGATTTTTTCCTGTAATTGATATCTAGTCTCATAGCATTGTGATCAGAACGATATTTGATATGATTTCAACTTGCTTGAATTTACCAAGGTTTGCTTTGTGACCCAAGATATGATCTATCCTGGAGAATGTCCTATGAGCACTTGAGAAGAAAGTGTATTCCCTTGTTTTTGGATGGAATGTCGTATAAATATCAATTAAGTCCATCTTGTTTAATGTATCGTTTAAAGCTGTGTCTCCTTATTTATTTTCATTTTGGATGATGTGTACATTGGTGAAAGTGGGGTGTTAAAGTCCTCTACTATGATTGTGTTACTGTCGATTTCCCCTTTCATGGCTGTTAGCATTTGCCTTATGTATTGAGGTACTCCTATGTTGGGTGCATAAATATTTACAATTTTTATATCTTCTTCTTGGATTGATCCCTTGATCATTATGTAGTGTCCTTCTTTGTCTCTTGTAATAGTCTTTAGTCTAAAGTCTATTTTGTCTGATGTGAGAATTGCTACTCCAGCTTTCTTTTGATTTCGTTTGTATGGAATATCCTTTTCCATTCCCTCACTTTCAGTCTGTATGTGTCCCTAGGTCTGAAGTGGGTCTCTTGTAGACAGCATATATACGGGTCTTGTTTTTGTATCCCTTCAGCCAGTCTATGTCTTTTGGTTGGAGCATTTAATCCATTTACATAAGGTAATTATCAATATGTATGTTCCTATTACCATTTTCTTAATTGTTTTGGGTTTGTTATTGTAGGTCTTTTCCTTCTCTTGTGTTTCCTGCATGGAGAAGTTCCTCTAGCATTTGTTGTAGAGCTGATTTGGTGGTGCTGAATTCTCTTAGCTTTTGATTGTCTGTAAAGGTTTTAATTTCTCCATCAAATCTGAAAGAGATCCTTGCTGGGTAGAGTCATCTTGGTTGTAGGTTTTTCCCTTTCATCACTTTAAATATATCCTGCCACTCCCTTCTGTTTTGCAGAGTTGTTGCTAAAAGATCAGCTGTTAATGGCAGGTGGATTCTTAACCACTGCGCCACCAGGGAATTGCCTACACACTGTTAAATGTGTCTTTTTTTTTAAAAAAAAATGAATGTAGAGTGGATGTGAAATATATATGATCTCTGAAGAAAATGATTGCTGTATTATGAGATAAATGTAATTACTTTTCAATAATCATGTGACATAATGTAAGTTCAGTACTGTGCTATAAATATTGGCAATTCTCCAGTCATTTTTAACTTAATAAGAAATTATTTCAGGGACATTGAGTATATAACATGTCTTTTAAAAATTAAAACTGTCTTCTAATTTATGTAGTTACCTATTCTTAGGACTTAAATATTTACTTCCTAAATGTGATTTGGTATGTTTTTGAGTGAGGTGGGAGGGATTATGTTAATCCCTTTACTCTTGAGGATTCAAAAAGAATTATTTCTTAAAATAGCTTTGTTTTTTAAAAAATTACATACTAATTAATTACAAGAAAATATAAAAGTACAGCAAAAAAAGGTAAAAGTCATCTGAACATCCTTCCAGATAACTTTTCCAACAACAGAGCAAAATAAACAAATGAGACCTAATCAAACTTACAAGCTTTTGCACAGTAAGGGAAACCATAAACAAAATGAAAAGACACCCTATGGGGTGGGAAAAAGTATTTGCAAATGATGTGACTGACAAGGGCTTAACTTCCAAAATATGCAAATAGCTCATACAGCTCAATAACAGAAAAGCAAACAACCCAATCAAAAATGGGCAGAAAACCTAAATGGATATTTCTCCAAAGAAGACATAGAGATGGCCAATGACTACATGAAAAGATGCTCAAGAACGCTAATTATTAGAGAAATACAAATCAAAACTATAATGAGGTACCACCTCACACTGGTCAGAATGGCCATTATTACAAAGTCTACAAATAACAAATGCTGCAGAGGGCATGGAATAAAGGGTACCCTCCTGTACTACTGTTAGGAATGTAAATTGGTACAGCCACTCTGGAAAACAGTATGGAGGTTCCTTAAAAAACTAAAAATACAGTTACCATATGATCCAGCAATCCCAATCCTGTGCATATATCTAGAGAAGACTCTAATTCAAAAAGATACAAGGACCCCAAGTGTTCATAGCAGCACTATTTACAACAGCCAAGACATGGAAGCAACCTACATGTCCATCGACAGATGAATGGATAAAGAAGATGTGGCATACACACACACACACACACACACACACACACACACACACACACAATGGAATACTACTCAGCCATAAAAAGAATGAAATAGTGCCATTTGCAACTACTTGGGTGGACCTAGAGATTATCATACTAAGTGAAATAAGTCAGAAAGAGAAGGACAGATACCATGGAATATCACTTTTATGTGGAAAATAAGATAGGACACAAATGAACTTATCTATGAAACAGAAACAGACTCACAGAAATAGAGAACAGGCTTGTGGTTGCCAAGGGGGAAAGCAGGGGGAAGGGATAAATTAGGAGTATGGGATTAAAGATACAAACTACTATATGTAGGGACTTCCCTGGTGGTCCAGTGGTTAAGACTCTGTGCTCCCAATGGAGGGGGCCCAGGTTCGATCCCTTTTCAGGGAACTAGGTCTCGCATGAGCAACTAAAGATCCTGTGTGCGGCAACGAAGATCCTGCACGCCACAAGGAAATCCCGCACACGGTAACGAAGATCCCGCGTGCCGCAGTAAGACCTGGCACAGACCAATAAATATTAAAAAAAAAAACAGCGCTTCCCTGGTGGTGCAGTGGTTGAGAGTCCACCTGCCGATGCAGGCGATGCGGGTTCGTGGCCCGGTCTGGGATGATCCCACATGCCGTGGAGCGGCTGGGCCCGTGAGCCATGGCCGCTGAGCTTGCGCGTCCGGAGGCTGTGCTCCGCAACGGGCGAGGCCACAGCAGTGAGAGGCCCACGTACCGCAAAAAAAACAAAAAAACAGAAAAACTACTATATGTAAAATAGATAACAAGGTCCTGCTGTATGGCACAGGGAACTATATTTAATATCCTGTAATATTCCATAATGGAAAAGAATATGAAAAAGAATACATATATGTGTATAACTCAATCACTTCGCTATACACTAGAAAGTAACACAACATTATAAATCAACTTTACTTCAATTAAGAAAAAAACAATTGGATTAAAAAAAATCCTATCAACAGTGAAAAAAAGAAATTCCAAACGTGTCACTAGCTCCTTGGTCTTGATTAAGTTACTTACTTTATTTAGGCAACAACATCCTTGTCTGTAATATAGGGTCATAATACCTACCTCTTAGAATTGTTGTAAGGATATCTAATGAGAGGTTACTATATGCCCACCTCTGTGCTACATGCATTATCTCATTTCGAGGAGTAGAAGCATTCATTTCCTGGGGAAACAAATGTGGGAAGGACATTCCAAGCAGAAGGAACTAAATGTACAGCTTACAAGGTAAAAGAATGTGTGAAACAATGTGGTGTTTTTGAAAAGTGATGACTATAGCACATGTGTAAAGGGAAAGCATAAGAGAGGTGATGGGAATTGAGAGGAAATTTAACTTGAACCCAGATCATCAAGGGTCTGTCTTTCTAAGGAGTTTAGAATATATCCTGTAAAGCAGGTAGCACAAATTCAGTTGTTTATGGGGAGCCAGGCAGGTAAGGTACTTCAATGAATTGAAGTGGATAAGGACTGTGGTAAACTGGAAATCACAAATCGCATATGCCCTGTCTTATCTAGGTGTCCTGTCCTCTGCTCCAGCACAGTTTTCTATGTGGAAATTTGGGCCTAGTGTTGCTGAATTTTCTGATTTTTCGAAGAGAAGTTACATATCCATATTTTTAATATGAAATCATATTTTCAAAGCACCTGTGTGTGTGCGGAAGAAAACCCTTCATCTTTTTTTTTTTTTTGCGGTACGCGGGCCTCTCACTGTTGTGGCCTCTCCCGTTGCGGAGCACAGGCTCTGGACGCGCAGGCTCAGCGGCCATTGCTCACGGGCCCAGCTGCTCTGCGGCATGTGGGATCCTCCCGGACCGGGGCACGAACCCGCATCCCCTGCATTGGCAGGCAGACTCTCAACCACTGCGCCACCAGGGAAGCCCCCTTCATCTTTATTTTTTACTCAGTCTGTAGGCTATCAGTTTATGGCCTCTGCTGTAGATAGATGGGAAGCCATATAAGCTTTTTAATAACAAGGGTGGTGACATGGCCAGATTTGATCTTGAGATAGATCATTCTCACCTCAGTGTGGAGAATGGATTGGTGAGAATAAAGAATGGACGTAGAAGGCTATTGTAATAAATAGAAAAAGTGAGAGAAGTGGCTAGTTTAAGGCAGTGGCATAGGGCTGGAAGTGGGAGTGGGAGATGAATTGAAGAGCTCACTTCAGTGCCGTGCTTCCCAATATTTTCATTTTCACAGACCATTGTGGATTTACTGTTTGGAAAGATTTATGTCTTGCAAGTAAGACATAATAAACAACAATAACATAGTAAACAACAATAACAAATAACTAATATTATTGATCACTTACTATGTGCTAAAAGTATTCTGTGCTAAGGGCTTTATACACTTACTTAAGCCTCATAGCAGTGATATAAGATAGATAATATTACCATCTCCATTTTACAAATGAAAGGAATGAGATTTAGAAGAGTTAACTTGCTTGACTAGTAAACCAAGGGGGCAGAATTTAGATCCAGAACCTGAAATTTTTTATAGCAACAAATAAATATAGGAACAATAAAGCAAGCTCTGTACTGTATAATAACAATTATAGTAATTACTAGAACTGAATTAGCTTATTTATAGGAAGTTATTAGCACAACTTTTACATAAACATTATTATGTTGAAGTTTTTCTGTAAAAATGTTTTTTGGGTTAAACGTATTTTTATGTGAATTTCTGTAAGAGATGAGATACAACTAACTCTGGTGTAGATGGGATTTAGTACAATTGTATTTGCAATAGCATGTTATTTAAATTTTCCACATGCTATAACAGATGACTTAGCACAACACAATTTGAATTTTTCACCTTATTCTTTTCAATTTTACCTCCAGATGAATTTCATTTGATTTAGCTACTTTTAGGTTCAGCCTTATTTTGAATATGTTACTGAACTAGAATAAAAGAAAGATACATTACTCTCTTCCCAGGAGCCCTAATTCTTTATGGTTTCCACTATTGCCATGATTTTTACCATTGTGAAAATTCAAATTTTTATAGAGTTTTACAGTGTAAGAATTGCAGCTCAGCTATTTAAGGCAGCAATTGCCATATTATCATAGAACTAAAATCAGAAAAGAATGGAACTAACATTTATTGAAAACGTTTTATATGCCAGATATGTCTAAATCCATTGTCTAAATCATCACAACAACCCTATAAAGGTAAGTGGTGTCTCTGTTTTACAGATGGAAAAAAATGCCCCCAAAGTTAAATACCTTGCTCAAATTCCCACAGCTAGTTATAGGTAAAGCCAGGATTTAAATCCAAATCTATTTGATTTCAAATAGAGAAGTTCTGTAGCATTACTTAAAAACTATAAGCAACTCAGTCCATAAGTACTTGTCACCTGGGATAATATTTGCCAAACATATGTTGACTAAAGATTGGCATCGAGATATATAAAGAACTCTTGCAATTCAGTAATAAGACAAGCAACCCAATATAATATGGGCAAAAGATGTAAACAAACACATCACAAAGATTATGCTCTACAAATGGCTAATAAGCACAATAAAAAGCACTCAACATTATTAGTCATCAGGGAAGTGTAAATTAAAACCACAATGAGATAGTATTACTACATTCCCACCAGAATGGCTAAAATTAAAAAGTCAAATATGGGTAAGGATGTGGAGCAATCAGAAGTCTTACACATTATTTTTGGGAATATAAAATGGTATAACCACTTTGGACAATGGTCTACAGATACACCTACCCTATGATCAGAAATTCCACTCAAGTATTTACTCAAAATAAATGAAAGCACATTTCAAAAATGTCAACAAAGGGACTTCCCTGGTGGTCCAGTAGGTAAGACTCCACACTACCAATGCAGGGAGCCTGGGTTTGATCCATGGTCGGGGAACTAGATCCCTCATGCATGCTGCAACTAAGAGTCCACATGCCCCAACTAAGAGTCTGCATGCTGCAACTAAAGATCCCACATGCAGCGATGAAGATCCTGCATGCCACAACTAAGACCCGATGCAGCCAAAAAAAAAAAAAGATGTCAACAAAAACCATGTACAAGAATGTTCATGGCAGCTTTAGTTGTAATAGCCCCAAACTGGAAACAGCCTTGTTGTGCGTGAACAGAAGGATGGCTAAATAAACTGTTATATTCATACAATGGACTACTACTCAGCAATAAAAAGGAGCAAACTGGGGGTGGGATGAACTGGGAGATTGGGATTGACATGTATACACTACTATGTATAAAATAGATAACTAATGAGAATCTACTATATAGCACAGGGAACTCTGCTCAGTGCTCAGTGGTGACCTAAATGGGAAGGGAATCTAAAAAAGAGGGGATATATGTGTACGTATGGCTGATTCACTTTGCTGTACAGAAACTGACACAGCAGTGTAAAGCAACTATACTCCAATAAAAAAATAAAATAAAGTCAGCTTTGTTTGACAGTAATTTTTTTAAAAAAGAGCAAACTACTGATATGTGCAACAACATGAGTACATCTCAAAAATATTATGCTATGTGAAAAAGCCTCACTCAAAAGAGTGCATGTTGTTTGATTTTATTTATTTATTATTTATTTATTTATTTTTTAACATCTTTATTGGAGTATAATTGCTTTACAATGGTGTGTTAGTTTCTGCTTTATAACAAAGTGAATCAGTTATACATAAACATATGTTCCCATATCCCCTCCCTCTTGCGTCTCCCTCCCTCCCACCCTCCCTCTAGGTGGTCACAAAGCACTGAGCTGATCTCCCTGTGCTATGCGGCTGCTTCCCACTAGCTATCTGTTTTACGTTTGGTAGTGTATATATGTCCATGCCACTCTCTCACTTTGTCACAGCTTACCCTTCCCCCTCCCCATATCTTCAAGTCCATTCTCTAGTAGGTCTGTGTCTTTATTCCCATCTTACCCCTAGGTTCTTCATGACCTTTTTTTTTTCCTTAGATTCCATATATATGTGTTAGCATACGGTATTTGTTTTTCTCTTTCTGACTTACTTCACTCTGTATGACAGACTCTAGGTCCATCCACCTCACTACAAATAACTCAATTTCGTTTCTTTTTATGGCTGAGTAATATTCCATTGTATATATGTGCCACACCTTCTTTATCCATGTTGTTTGATTTTATTATAGGAAGTTCTAAAATAGGCAAAACTAATCAATCATTAAAAAAAAATTCAGAACACTGGTTGCCTCTGGAGGGGATTGAGTGGTAAGGGGCATGAGAAAACTTCCTGGGGTAATGGTAAGGTTTTATATCTTTGATTGCTTTTTAAAATTTCATTGTTCGGTGCAAGTGCATATAAGTACAATTGATTTTTGTGTATTGATCTCGTAACCTTGCTGAACTTGTTTATTTTTCTCTAATTGTTTTTGTGTAGGTTCCTTAGGATTTTCTATATATAAGATCATTCCATCTGTAAATAGAGATAGTAGTTTTACTTCTTCCCTCCCAGCTTGAATGCCTTTTATTTCTTTTCTTTGCCTAGTCACCCTTTCTCAGTCACCTTTGCAGTCTGTTTCTATTCTATCCAACCTTGGTATAATTAACTGCCTTCTGGGTGTGTCCACTTACGTATCTCTTTAGATCGTCAACCTCACTATGTCCAAGACTGAACTCATTGCTTCTGTCAAAGTCTTCTTCCTCTAGAGTCCCCTGTCTTGGTAGTGACATCACATCCAACTAATTGTTTAGCCAGAAAACTGAGAATCATCCTTGACTCCTCCATTTTCCTTACCCATCATATCTAATTCACCACTAAGTCCTGATGGTCCTGCTTCCTAAATCTCTTGAATCAGTCTAAAACTTATCCTTTCTGCTACCACTACCCTTGGCCAAACTACCATCATGTCTGGCCAGGACTGTTGCACTTGCTTAACTGGTTCCTCCAGAAGCTACTCTTGACTTTCACTTACCTATTCTTCACATTTTTGTCAGCATGATCTTTCTGAAAAGACAAATGTGATCATGTCACTGCCCTACTTAAAACATTCTTAAGCCTTCCTGTTCAAGTCCAGCATGGGCTGAATCCCTGCCTGCTTGCTTCCCATTACTCTTTGTATTAAGATCAAAATACGGTCTGTGAGGCCTTGCAGGTATGGCCTCTGCCTACTTTCCCAGACATTGTTACACTGGCTTTCTTTTGCTTCCTTGAACCAGATACCTATTGAACTTTAAGTACCAAAGGGCAGGGATCATATACCAGTGTATACTCAGGGCCTGACACGTGGTTAGGTACCAGTAAATATTAGTTGAGTAATTACAGATTATGTGCCAAGGCGGAGATGGATATGTTCATCTTAATTGTGATGATGGTTTCATGTATGTATGTCAAAACTTTTGTCAAACTTAATATGTCAAATGTAACCTATTGTACACTTTAAATAGGTACAGTTTATTGCATGTTAATTTTTTCTCAATAAAGCTGCTAAATAAACACCTATGTTCCTTTTTAGGGTCTTGGCACATTCTTTTTTTTTAATATAGATTTATTCTATTTATTTGTTTGTTTGTTTGGCTGTGCTGGGTCTTCGTTGCTGTGCGTGGGCTTTCTCTAGTTGCGGCGAGCAGGGGCTACTCATCATTGCGGTGCGTGGGCTTCTCATTGTGGTGGTTTCTTTTGTTGCGGAGCACGGGCTCTAGGCGCGCGGGCTTCAGTAGTTGTGGCACGTGGGCTCAGTAGTTGTGGCTCCCAGGCTCTAGAGCGCAGGCACAGTAGTTGTGGCGCATGGGCTTAGTTGCTCCGCGGCATGTGGGATCTTCCCGGACCAGGGCTCGAACCCGTGTCCCCTGCATTGGCAGGCGGATTCTTATCCACCGCGCCACCAGGGAAGCCCCAGCATATTCTTTTTATTTGTAATCTTCTTTTGCTCTTCTTTGCTCACCTAATTCCTACCTATTTTTTAGTCTTTGCTTAAATATATTTCTTCAGGATCTAGCTTGGAATCCCCCTTCATATCCCCCTAGATTAATTCTGCCTATTACATATCCTATCCTTCAGAGCATTTCTCATAATTATGCATAATTATGTAGTATTTGTTTAATGTCATCTTTTCACCTAAACTGTAATCTTCATGAGGATTGGGACCATGCCTTTCTTGTTCATTAATGTATATATCCTAGGGATGTATTATAGGCACTGAAATATTTGTTGACTGAATTAACAAATATGTATCCATTTATTTATTCTGCACATATCCATTGAGCCCTACCAGGAACCAGGTACTATTCTAGGTTCTGGAGTTACAGCAATGAACAAAACAGACCAAAAAAAATCTCTGCACTCATGGAATTTATATTTAAGCGTCAGGACACAGGGCTTCCCTGGTGGCGCAGTGGTTGAGAGTCCACCTGCTGATGCAGGGGACACGGGTTCGTGCCCCGGTCCGGGAAGATCCCACATGCCACGGAGTGGCTAGGCCCGTGAGCCATGGCCGCTGAGCCTGCGCATATGGAGCCTGTGCTCTGCAACGGGAGAGGCCACAACAGTGAGAGGCCTGCATACTGCCAAAAAAAAAAAAGAATCAGGACACAGACAGTTAAATAGTCAGGTGGTGGTAAACACTGTGGAGAAAAATAGAGCAGGGAAGGGGAATAAGTGGTGCTGAGGCATGTGGAGAATTGTCTCATTGCTCTTAGAGACCTGTAGGGATTAGAATCTGGTCATTGAGGGATGACCTAGGAGCTCTGGACTCCTTGGAGTGGTGGGGCATAAAGGGCATTATGAGATTAGTCTTGAAGGTCTCAAGGCAATTAGTGGAAGTTGTGAGTGTTGAACAATAGGAGGATCAGGAATCTTGCTAGGATCACACAGAATCCTTGGTTCCTTCTGTTCATCCTGCAGACAGTGATGTGGAAGTTTAGGTCTTGTATCTAGAGCACACAGAGTACTGAATGCTTCCCTTGATTGCTGCTGATAGATTTGTGAAGTACCAACCACCAGCAAGATTCTTTGGGAAAAACAAAAGCAATCTACCGACTTTAATCTCTCCCTGCTCTCAAGGAACTCACAATCTAGTTGACAAGACATATATGTAGAAAAATAATTATGATATAAAATAGAATGTAATAAGAGTAATAACAGAAATACAAATGTACTACAGGATTGAAGAAGGCGAGAATAATTGCAAAGGTGTAGGGGCAGAAAGGAAGCTGGAAGGTAAAACAAGGTAGAGGAAGGACAAGATTTCAACCAGCAGAAATGATAGGAAGTTGCATCTTAAACAAATGAACGTCTCTATTTGGATGCCTTTATTCTACCCCAAACTCAGCGTGTGTGTGTGTGTGAAGCCAGTTATTCCCCACAAACTCTGATCTTTCTCCTAATTTCCCTGTTTGTGATCATTCTCCCTAATATTCAGCCTATAAATGTTATAACCACCTTTGTTTCTCTCTTCCTCTAAAATAATAACCACCACAATGACTACCATTTATTGGTTAATCGCAGTGATCCGGACTCTGCTAAATCTTTTACATACAACTGGTGTGATCTGCTTCATAAAACTCAAAGTGAAAATGCAGTCTGTGTCTTATTCTCTAACAAATTAAAGCCAACCCAAGTCCCTATATGCTATATTTAGCAGAATATCACCCTTTCCCACATAATATCTGAAATACAGGCATTTCCCTTTCCACTGTATTGTCTGAAAGCTTCAAAGGGTTTGTTCATTCTAATCGGAAGGTGTATCTGATTCCCACTTCTAAGCAGGGAGGAATCTTGGTGACTCTCAGTCTGGTATTATTGTTGTTCTTTGTTGCTAGGTGGTACAGGTGTCAAATAGTCATTTCCATCATCTGGTGCTGCTGGTCCCCAAACAGCAAAATTTCACTGGCAAAAGCTTTTGGCAAAAGCTGGTAAGCTCCTTTCAAATGATGATGATTCCATGGAAAATTTACTGTCTCAGTGCTCCAGTTGACTTACGGTATCCCTCTTTATATACTTTTAGTTCCCAATCCTTTCAGGCATACAACACAATCCATTCTTTTATGAGACTCTGTTGTCACAGAGAAGTGCCTAGCTGAGTTTGAGTACCCTCTCAATGCAGAGCCCACAATCAATGTCTTTTTATGAGAATCCCCCATGAATTAAGCAATTTTCCCCCTACCATCCAAATGCAAAAGGCCTCTTACGAAGTTCCTCCCAGAAAGTCTTGGTTTCTTTAAGCCAATTAATTCTCCCTGGTAACCAGGGATGGAGTGTGTTATCTATCATTGAGTCTCAAGGTATTTTGCTAAACTCTAATCACTAAACAAATCTTCCAGCTTTCTTTATATTTGTATAAAAAGTTAAACTACTTAAGTGACCCTTTTTAGGATAAAGGTCAGTTTCTCTCTATTAAGAAAAATTATTACCTACAATTCTTAAACGTTGATGTGCATAAGCTCTCTTGGGTTATTACCCACAATTGCATATTACTGGGCACCCAATTCCAGAGATTCTGACTGATTAAATCTAATGCCTGGTTATTCTGAAGCAGATGGTCTGCAGACCACCCTTGGGAAATACTGGACGCTGTCTCACACACTCTTGTACTTGATGCCACTATAATACAGAATTACTTGTCCCTGACCACCCTCCTTCACCTCTTCCTCATGCCCTGCACATGTACATGTTCATATATCTGTTTGGATACCATCCTCTCACATCTTTCCCTCCCTGTGTATGTATTTTTGGGGGAAGAGAGGGCGTAGTATCCTCATCATTCTGCCAGACCTCTCTTCATTCTTTAAAACTATCCAGATGTCACCTTCTCTGTGACTCCCACATATAGGAAAAAAAAAAACAAAACTCCTTTCTTATGTGTTTATTTACATTACATTGTAAGTTCCTTGAGGGCGGGGACACTACAGGGTAGGAAACAAATGACATCAGGCTCTTAACTATTCTGAGAAATAAGATAGAGCCCAGAGTAAGTGATGTTGTATTTGAAACCTGAAGTTTGAATAAGAGTTAACCAGATTAAGAAGTATAAGGAAAGTATCTCAAGTAGAGAGAACAGTGTTTGCAAAGTCCTAGAGGTGAGAGAGTGACATGTTTGAGACTGAAAGAAATTTAGTAAAGTTGAAGAGTTTGGCTAGGGTTAGATCAAAGAGGGCCTTGTAAGAGTCTTAAGCCAATTAGAAAGCTAACTGCAGTTTGGAGAAAGAATTAGAATTAGAGTAAGAGTGGAGGCAGGGAGGTGGGTTTTGAAAAACTATAAGCTGTTAGAAAATAATATTTATCTGGGCTCATGGAACCCGTGAAAAAAGTGGTTGGATTCTACACGTACATGGAAAGTAATGAACATGATTTGATGATAGATCTGATATTGGGAGGGTTGCTGGTAAGGCAGCAGTTGGAGACAAGGATGACTGCCAGGTTTCTGGCCTTATGGTGGTGCCATTACCAAGGTAAGGGGGCTGGAGAAGGGAGGGAAAGTATTTGGATAGTTGAGGGAAGTGCTGGGTGGGAAAGATGTTGAATTTAGTCTTTAACATGTTGAATTTGAAATATCTATGTGGCATCCAAGTGTAGATAACAAGTGGCATTTTGAAGAAAGAGGATGAGGTTTGATGCTGAGAATGGGAGAAGAAGCTGATGAAGAAAACATAATAAGAATGCCTGACAATATTGTGAGCTCAAATAGAATTGGTGAACCTGAATTTTCAGTAGCACCAGTCAATCTAAATGTGTGATTTTTTACTCATCAGTGTCTGTCAATCAGGTATGGAGAAGGCGAATAGTTCTAGGATTAAGGTTTTGCCAGGTAGCTGTCAAATAAAGGTAGTTGAGTAACAGGTTTTAGGATATTGACAAAAGAGCAATTAAAATAATGGACCAAGGAATCTAAGCTGGATGATAATGATAATTTCATTTATCATTATTTATTAAGTGCTTACTGTGTACCAGGCACCTAGGAGAGGAGTGAAGAATAGGTAGAGAAAATTAAATTGATTTTTATTAGAAGTGTCATTTGTCTTTTGAGTTTATGATGTTTGGAACCATGCAAAAATGTTTTCATTTTTATGTAGTCAAACTTAACAATATTTTCTTTTATTCATCTGGATTTTGAGTTATAGCTTCTCCCTACATATGCATTATAGAGAAACCTATGCATTTTTTTTCTAGTACTTACATAGTTTCACTCTTTTACATTTAGATCTCTGATCTATTTGAAGTTTATTCTTGTATATGGTATGAAGAGTGGATCTAATCTTTTTTTCAGTTGTCCCAACACCATTGATTAAAAAGTCCATCTTTGTCCTTGTGATTTGAAGTATCGCCTTTATCACATACTTGTGAATTGAGTCAGTTTCTGGACGTGCTGTTTTATTCCATTGGTCTTTCTGTGTACTCATGTGCTGGTACTATGCTGCTTTACTTTTAAAGACTTTGCAAGTTTTATATCTGGTAGTAATTTCTCCTCATAGCTTTCCTTTTTCAGTGTTTTCTTAGCTATTCTTTTGTGTCTGTTTTTCCATATGAACTATAATATCAACTTATCTAGCTCCAGAAAAAAAGCTTGGTATTTTTATTTGGGTTGCATTAAATTATGTTCATTTAGGGAGCACTAAAATCTTGGTGATGTTAAGATATCCTAAGAATGAGATACATCTTTGAACAAGCACTTTTGTTCTTTCCATAGTGTTTTATGGGTTTCTTCATACATTTCTTAAGTTTATTCTGAGTATTTTGCTTTTTTTGTGCTCTTGTAATGGAGTTTTTTCTTACCTAGTCTATTTTGTTAATTTTTTTCAAAGAGCCAGGATTTTAATTTATTAATTTCAATAACTAATTTCTGTTCTCTACCTTATTAATTTCTGCTTTCATCTTTATTATTTACTTTACTGTGTTTTCTTTCTGTTTATTTTTTGTTCTTTTTCTAGCTTTTTGATATGGGAATTTAATTAATTTTCATTATTCTTATTGATATAGGTGTTCAATGCTATGAATTTTTTTCTTTTGAACAGTGCTTTAAATGGATCCTATAGATTTTGATATGTAGTGTTTTGTTGTTATTTTTCAAAATTCTCTAATTTCTGTTTGTATTTTGCCTTTCACTCAAGAGTTTTTTAACAGAAGGCCTTTTCATTTTTAGGTCAAAGGGACTTTTTGTTTCTTTAATTATCTTGCTTTATCAGAGCATGTTGTTTTTAATATTGCTACTTTATGGAATTTGCTGATGTTTTCTGATCACTTTTTGTGAACATTCCATGAGCGCTTGAAAAGAAGATATATTCTCTATTATTAGAGTGTGGTGTTTTAATTATATCAATATCTCCATAAGATCTTATTGATTATATTGTCACATTTTTCTATATCCATTCTTGTTTTTTGTTCACTTCATTTGTCTTTTACTAGGAGTGCTGTTAAAGCTTTCCACTAGTAGTGGTTTCTATCAATTTCTTATTTTATATCCAGGTGTTTCTGCTTTATATGGGTGGTTTTTGTCTTTTTTGCTGAGTAGATATAGAGATCTGTTATGTCTCCTTTTTAATTTTGGCTTTTAGCATTATAAAATATTCTTCTTTGTTTCATTTAATCATTTTCACCAAATTCTGCTTTGTCTGATATCAGGATTGCTTTTTATTTTTTCCATTTGCCTGTTATATCTTTGCTTATTTCTTTATTTTCAGTATTTCTAAATCTCTGTGTTTTAGATGTATATAGCATAGATTTAGATTTTATTATGACCCAATTGAAAATCTTTCTCTTTCAATAAATGAATTAAGCCCATTTCCATTTATTGATATAACTAAAATGTTTGATCTCAGTGCTGTTGTATGAGTATTTTATGTTTTAATTACTGCTGTATTATATTTCCTGGGAGTTTTTCCTATGTCTTTGTTATTCTTTTAAGATTTCTTTTGGTATATGGAAAGGTCTGTTTTTTTGTTCTAGTGATTATTTTTATGTTTATACCTTTTACCATGACCACAATCATCTTTTTTTAACTTAACCTTTTACTTTGTGGTTTGTCAGTTGTAAATGGTATCCTTTGAATCTCACAATTACCTTTACAGTAGTTAATGATCTTATTTTACTGTCCACTTTCTCTGTTCCTTTTCCTCACATAACATATAATATTTCTATACTATTTTAAGTCCTAATTTTTAAAAATATAGAAGCTGTCCCTTTTTAAAAATTGACATGAAATTCACACAACATAAGTACCCATTTTAAAGGATACAGTTTAGTGGCATTTGATGCATCCACAGTGTGTGCAACCACCACCTTACTCTTGTTTTTAGAACTTTTTCATGAACCCAGAAGAATACCCTGTACCGATTAACTCATCTCCCCCATCCTCTGGAAACCTCTAATCTGCTCTTTGTCTCTGTGGATTTGCTCACTCTGGATATTTCATATAAGTGGAATCATACGATATGTGACCTTTTGTGTCTGGCTCCTTTCTCTTAATGTTTATGAGGTTCGTCCAGATTGTAGCATTGTGCCTTTTTATGGCTGAATAATATTACACTGTATGGATATACCACAGTTTATCTACTCATCAGTTTATGGACATTGGATTGTTTCCACCTTTCAGCCATTATGAATAATGCTGATATTATAAACATTTTTGTACAAGCTTCTGGATGGAAATATGTTTTCATTTCTCTCGGATATATACTTAGGAGTGGAATCGCTGGGTCATATGGTGATTGTTTTCAACTTTTTAAGGAACTGCCAAATTGTTTTCTACAGCAGCCACACCATGTTATATTCCCACCAACGATGTACAGGGGTTCCTATTTCTCCACATCCCCTCATCACTTGTTATCTTCCTTTGATTTGATTATAGCTATCGTAGTGGGTATGAAGTGTTATCTCACTGTGGTTTTGATTTACATTTTCTTAATGATCGATGATGTTAAACATCTTTTCATGAGCTTGTTGGTCATTTGTCTGTCTTCTTTTTTTTTTTTTTGTGGTACGTGGGCCTTGCTGTTGTGGCCTCTCCCGTTGCGGAGCACAGGCTCCAGACACGCAGGCTTAGTGGCCTTGGCTCACGGGCCCAGCCGCTCCGTGGCATGTGGGATCATCCCAGACTGGGGCACGAACCCGTGTCCCCTGCATCGGCAGGTGGACTCTCAACCACTGCGCCACCAGGGAAGCCCTGTATGTCTTCTTTATGGCAGCTTTTCTATGATAGTCTAAAAGTTATTATGTCATTAATTTGTGCTTTAAAATGATTTATATGGGAAAATGAACAAAATATTGTTTTGTAAAGAGTGTGATAGACTTGAAATAGATATATTACAAAGATACATGTCATTTTTCAATATAAACAAATGTTTAACTCTGTTTATTTTCTGTACTCTCATGTGGGTGTCCTGGATGATACACTTGTTATAAATAAATGAAAGCAAGATTTAATTCATATAGTACTGTTTTTTATGTTCTTTTATTCTTAAATTATTGATTTAATTTGGTTACTTTAATACATTTTGTTAGGAAGGTTTCAAAAGGCTGTATAATCAGTCTCATATTTATATAGATATTGCTGTATAACGTGACAATATGTAAAATTACTTTCACCAATGAATCATAAATGTAGCAATGTTATAGTGTTTATGTATGCCTTATATGAGCATAGTTACTCCATAAAGATTTATACTAAATTGTATATTTAGTTGATGACATTTATCATTAAGCCTGATAAAGCAGTGTTAGTTTTCAGTAAGTACTTATAGATTATTGTGTTTTTAACAGTTATGTATTTTGAAGAGTTTGTTTTCTTTTGTCACTCCCCTAAGCAGCTGTGACCTTGTAGTGTGTTGCTATAAATTGAAGGGAGAAAAAAATTAGTATAAATACTATAGGACAAGCACTATAAAGATTACAAGAAAAAGTGTCTATTTGGTGTATTATAAAAGGTTTCAATGTCTACCTTTGAGAAACGAGGGTCTACTCAACATTACTTATCCAAGGGAGGCTATCACTGTATATCGCTTTGTCTGCTTCCTTTTAGAGAACCTCATGATGCTCTAGGATATGCAGTTAGCAAAGCTTTGGATCTCACAAAAGCTTGAATACATCTTTGATTGGTTATATATTAAAGGAAATAGCCCACAGCATGGTGCCAGACAAGTGTGGAGCCCAACCAATTTGATCCTTAAGCAGGGAGAAGAATTCTATTCATCATTAAGAGGTTAGACTGTAAAATGTTGTAATTATTTCAGCCTAAATTGGTTTAAAGCTATTTTTTTCCAATAAAACTTCTCTTCAAATTTTGAGGCAAGAAGACAGTTTTCATTTTGACGACCTTTCCTACATTGCGTTTTTCTTCAAGTCCTCCCACCCTACCCTGTGGCCTACTCTGTTTGCTGTTCAAAATCTGAATCATAATGTGCATCTGCAGGGATCCTGAATCATGTGACTGAGTGAAGTGTCTCTTGTCATTTATTAATGTTCTTTGAATATCTAATTTTGACATAGTATTTGGCTATATCATGAAGAAATTTGCTCCTGCTCTTGACTATTTCAGAGGTGGGTGCATATGTAGAATTTTTTTTTTTCTTTTTCATCTATACACAATTGTTTTTGTTTTTGTTTTTTAGTTACAAAATGGAACAAAGAGCACATTGGGCCTTGACAGGGATCCTTTTACTTGAAGGACCACTCCTATAATGAATGATTTTTATTCAAGTGAATATTCATATATTTCTCTGACTCTAATTTGTATGAAATGACAGACCGCAGACCATTTTATTTGATTACAGTCCCTTCACCTTCATTATCTTTTATGTCTATTTAAACTCTGGACTTGCCATATCCATCTTGACCCTCCCCCACATCTCTGTTTTTATTTTCTTTCATTGCAATTTTCCTCTTTTCTCTTCTGTGGGCATTCACAGATTGTTTTTGGAGTTCATTAAAAAGGGAGTGTGTTGTCTGGGTAGAAAATTACATTTGCATGCTTGAGAGAGGCCTAAGGGTTTTTGTGGGGTTTGGCAAGGATCCTGGCTTCTTTTTTCTTTTGGGAGGGAGGAATGAGAAAAGGGGGTAATGATAAGAAGAGATTTTTGGAAAGGAGAAAAGTAAGAGTTGTTGAGGTGATTTCTTTCCTTATTTTTTTCCTTCCCATTTTATATATATCTAGCTCATTTTCATTTTTTTTTTCCTGCATGTATAAACCACTTGACTAACAATGGAAGAGATTAGAAGCCTTTCTTAGAACTGTTTTTGAATGCACAGTAGAGTTCTGCAAAGCAGAAACCTCTCCTATGATGGTAATTGTACATTTTCTAGTGAACCTGGCAAGTTGAAATATGTATACCTATATATTTTTTTCTCCTTTTCTTTGTGGTAAATGCAGGGGGTTTTATATAGGAAAATTGTTTCTTGAATTAATATGACATTTCATTTAAACTGGTATCTACATCTAGTTACGTTTTGAATTAGGATTTCCCACTTTCAAAACAGGTTTTTAGGTATAATATTTAGCACTTTTTGAGGTTGATAATGTTTTTTTATTAAAGGTGATGTCACTTGTTATTTAGAACTTGTCGTTTGTGCCCATTGGGATGTTAGGAAACCATGGAACATTTATAATAAAAGGACTATATTTTATAGCAATGAAAACTCAGAAGAATTTGTCTAAGTTCATAGTTAATACATGTGGGTAGTGTAGGACTGAGGATAGTTGTGTGGGTCAGATTGATCAGGAAACTCAGGGAGTTACTTAGTGCTGTATTGGATATTCATAGGAAAATAAGTTGATTTATTGTAGAGCTGGCCCATAGAGTTGAATTCTTTTTTTTAAAAATCTGACTGACTTATTATGTACTATAACCATTCAGCAAATATTTTTAATTGAATACTGACTCTGTTCCATAGGGATTAGGTCTAAAAAAATGAGTAAGATATAATAGTTGTCCTTAAGGAGCTTATAGTCACTATTACTTTGTATATTTGCAACTGTGTGTGTATGATATCCATACAGTCTGGAAACAGACACTTTTATTTTATATATACATGTTTTTAAGATCCAGGAAGCCCTTGTGAAAGGTATATTTCCCTATGTTTCCAGATTTTATGGTTACCATATGGAGAGAGAGAGAGAGAGAGAGTGTGTGTGTGTGTGTGTGTGTAAACAATTAGTTATAGTATAAGTACTGGAAAAAAGCTGTATGCAAAATAATTTGAACTACATCAACTTTTCATTCTCTATTGGATGTTCCCATTAGCATATAAACATACTTTTATTTCTTGCTTCTTAAAAAATTATCTTCTCTTAACTCTAAATTCTGTCAACTATTGTTCTATTTCTTTCCTATCCTGTTTACTTCTTAATTCCAATTTTTCTCTTCCCATTTTCTCTTAAACCCATTTCAGCCAGTGTTGACCATTCTATTCCAAATCTGTTCTCATCAAATTCACTGATGACCTCTACATTGCTAATTGTCATTTCTCATTCCTTGTCTCACTTGATTATCAGTAATATTTGATATAGATTACTCCCTCATCCTTGATTTTCTTCACATGGTTTCCAGGATACCACACTCTCTTAGTTTTTCTCCTACTTCATTGGTATTTCCTTCTCAGTCTCTTTTGCTCATTCTTCCTCTTTTTTGTTGCTCAACTTTAGAAAAGTATTTTAAAAAATCACATAGTAAAAAAAAATGGACTCTTCTTTCTTTTGATGTATACAGTTCTATGAATTTTAACACATGTATAGATTTGTGTAACCAGTACCATAATCAGGATACAGAACAATTCTATTACCCTAAAAATCTTCCTTGTCATCCCTTTATAGTCACACATTTATCGCCTGGAAACCACTGCTGTTCTCCATCATTATAATTTTCTCTTTGAGAGAATCTCATATAAATGGAATTATACAGTATGTAACTTTTCTAGACTGGCTTCTTTTACTCAGTATAATGCCTTTGATATTCCTCTAAATTGTTGCATGTATCTTTTGTTTCTTCCTCCTTGTTAATCCTTTGTATGGATGTACCACAAATTGTTTATCCATTCACCTGGTGTAAAGGACATTTGAGTTGTTTCCAGTTTGAGTTGTTTTTGGCAGTTGTGAACATAACTGCTATAAACACTGATAATCAGGTTTTTGTGTAACATAAGTTTTCATTCTCTAGGGAGAAATCCCCCCCAGGAGTAGGATTTCTGGGTAACATGGGGGGTATAGGTTTATAAGAAACTGCCAAATGCTCTTCTGGAATGCCTGTACCATTTTGCATTCCCACCAGCAATGAATGAAAGTCCCAGTTGTTCTGCATCCTCTCCAGAACTTGGTATTGTCAATATTTTTTTTCTTTTTCTTGTTTTGCTTTTTGTTTGCTTGTTTTGTCATTGGCCATTCTCATAAGTGTATATCTCATTACTGTTTTAATTTGCATTTCTCTAAGGGCTAATGATGTTGAACATCTTTTCACGTGCTTACTTGTCATTTGCATGCTCTCTTTGGAGAGGTGTTCAAATCTTTTGCCTAGTTTTAAATTGGGCTCTTTGTTTTCTTATTTTGAGTTTTGACAGTTCATTATGTATTCTGGATACAAATCCGTTATTGGATATGTGCTTTGCAGGTATCTTCTCCCAGTCTTTTGCTTGTTTTTTCATCCTTTTAACAGCATCTTTGGCAGAGCAAAGGTTTTTAATATTAATGAAGTCCAACTTATCAGTTTTTTTCTTTTGTGGATTGTGCTTTTACTGACATGTCTAAAAACCCTTTCATATAGAATGGGTAAACAACAGGGTCCTACTGTTTAGCACAGGGAACAATATTCAATATTTGGGGATAAAACATAATGGAAAAGAGTATAAATAAGAATGTATATATGTGTATAACTGAGTCACTTTGCTGTACAGTAGAAATTAACCCAACATTGTAAATCAACTATACCTCAATAATAATAATAAAAAAAACACCTTTGCCTAACCCTAGGTCACAAAGATTTTCTGCTATGTTGTATTCTAAATATTTTCTATTTTTACATTTACTCTGTAATCCATTTTGAGTTAATTTTTGTACAAAATATGAGGTTTAGGTTATGGTTCTTTTTGGGTTTTTTTGCATGTAGATGTTCAGTGTCCAACCCTGTATGTTGAAAAGACTGTCTTTTCTCCATTGAATTGCTTTTGCATCTTTGTCAAAATCAGTTGGTCATATTTGCATGGGTCTGTTTCAAGACTCTATTCTGTTTCATTGATTTATGTGTCAATCCCTTTACTATTACCACACAGTCTTTATTACTGTAGCTTTATAGTAAGTCTTAAAATCACTTAGTGTGATTCTTCTATCTTTATTCTTATCCTTCAGAATTGTTTTAACCACTCCAGTTCCTTTTTGAATCAATATTATATTTAAAAAAATTTTTGCTAGTATTTTGATGTGTATTGTATTAAGCCTATATATCAATTTTGGGAAAATTGAAATCTTTACTGTGTTGAATCTTTAGTCTGTGAACACAGTATCTCTATTTATTTAGATCTTCCTGGATTTCTTTCATCACTCTTTTGTGGTTTTCAGCATACAGATTCTGTACATGTTTTTTCTTTCTTCCTTCCTTCTTCCTTCCCTCCCTCCCTCCCTCCCTCCCTCCCTCCCTCCCTTCTTCCCTCCCTTCCTCCCTTCCTCCCTCCCTTCCTTCCTTCCTTCCTCTCTTTCTCTCTCTCTCTCTTTCTTTCTTCCTTGCTGTGTTGGTTCTTCATTGCTGCGCACGGGCTTTCTCTAGTTGTGCCAAGTGGGGGCTACTCTTCTTTGCGGTGCACGGGCTTCTCATTGCAGTGGGTTCTCTTGTTGTGGAGCATGGGCTCTAGGTGCGTGGGCTTCAGTAGTTGTGTCACGCGGGCTCAGTTGTGGTTCACGGGCTCTAGAGCACAGGCTTAGTAGTTGTGGTGCACCGGCTTAGTTGCTCTGCAGCATGTGGGATCTTCCTGGACCAGGGCTTGAACCCGTGTCCCCTGCATTGGCAGGCACATTCTTAACCACTATACCACCAGGGACAGACCAATATAATTGGATATTAAAAAAAAATTATTTTCCATTTGTTTGCTAGTATAAAGAAAGTTGATTGATTTTTGTATGTTGACCTGTATCCAAGTCCTTGCTAAATATATTGGGTTGGCCAAAATGTTTGTTTGGTTTTTTCTGTTAGATGGCTCTAGTGGTGCTTAGTTGGTGAATTTTTGTGTAGCCATTTTAATATTGAAGATGGAGGAAAACGAGCAACATTTCCGGCATATTATGCTTTATTATTTCAAGAAAGGTAAAAATGTAACTGAAAAGCAAAAAAGATTTGTTCAGTGTATGGAGAAGGTGCTGTGACTGATCGAATGTGTCAAAAGTGGTTTGCGAAGTTTCGTGTTGGAGATTTCTTGCTGGACGATGCTCCATGGTTGGGTAGACCAGTTGAAGTTGATAGGGATCAAATCAAGACATTAATTGAGAACAATCAACATTATACCACACGGGAGATAGCTGACATACTCAAAATATCCAAATCAAGCGTTGAAAATCATTTGCAGCAGCTTGGTTATGTTAATCACTTTGATGTTTGGGTTCCACATAAGTTAAGTGAAAAAAACCTTCTTGACTGTGTTTCCACATGCAATTCTCTACTTAAACGTAATGAAAACGTTCTGCTTTTAAAACAAAGTGTGACGGGCGATGAAAAGTGGATACTGTACAAGAATGTGGAATGGAAGAGATCATGTGGCAAGCGAAATGAACCACCACCAACCACACCAAAGGATGGTCTTCAACCAAAGAAGGTGATGTTGTGTATATGGTGGGATTGGAAGGGAATCCTCTATTATGAGCTCCTTCCGGAAAACCAAACGATTCATTCCAACAAGTACTGCTCCTAATTAGACCAACTGAAAGCAGCACTCAACGAAAAGCATCCAGAATTAGTCAACAGAAAACGCATAATCTTCCATCAGGATAATGCAAGACCGCATGTTTTTTGATGATCAGGCAAAAACTGTTACAGCTTGGCTGGCAAATTCTGATTCATCTGCCATATTCACCAGACATTGCACCTTTAGATTTCCATTTATTTCGGTCTTTCCAAAATTCTCATAGTGAAAAAAATTTCAGTACCCTGGAAGACTGTAAAAGGCACCTGGAACAGTTCTTTGCTCAAAAAGATAAAAGGTTTTGGGAAGATGGAATTATGAAGTTGCCTGAAAAATGGCAGAAGGTAGTGGAACAAAATGGTGAATACGTTGTTCAATAAAGTTCTTGGTGAAAATGAAAAATGTGTCTTTTATTTTTACTTAAAAACCGAAGGAACTTTTTGGCCAGCCCAGTACTTATTAGTCGAGGAGGGTTTTTTGGTAAATTCTTTGGGAGCTTCTATATAGACAATCATGTCATCTTTGAATGGTTTTATTTCTTCCTTTCCAATATATATGCTTTTTTTTCTTCCAGTTTTATTGAGATATAATTGACATACAGTACTGGATAAGTTTAAGGTGTACAGCACAATGATTTGACTTACATGCATTATGAAATGATTATCACAATAAGTTTAGTGACCATTATCTTATATAGATATAAAATTAAAGAAATAGAAAAAAAATTTTTGTGATGAGAACTCTTAGAACTTACTCTCTTAACAACTTTCGTATATAATACATAGCAGTGTTAACTATATTTATCGTGTTGTACATCACATCCCTAATACTTACTTATCTTATAACTGTAATTTTGTATGTTTTGACTGCCTTCATCCAGTTCCCCCTCATGACATTCCCTGCCTCTGGTAACTAAAAGTCTGATTTTTGTTTCTACGAGTTTGTATATTTGTTTGTTTCTTTTTGAAGTATAATTGACCTACAACACTATGTTAGTTCCTGTTACACAACATAGTGATTTTTTTCTATACATTTCAAAATTATCACTATGATAAGTCTAGTTACGATATGTCACCTTACAAAGATAATATTGGTACTTAGTTACTGACTATATTCCCCATGCTGTACATTTCATACTTGAAACTCATTTATTTTGCTACTGGAAGTTTGTAGGTCTTAATTTCCCTCACTTCTCTCCCCTGCCCCAGGTAACCACCTGTTCATTCTCTGTATCTGTAACTCTGTTTCTGTTTTGTTAAAATTGTTCATTCGTTTTGTTTTTTAGATTCCACATGTAAGTGAAATCATACAGTATTTGTCTTCCGCTGTCTGACTTATTTCACTTAGCATTTCACTAGGTCCATCCATGTTGTTGCAGATGGCAAGATTTCATTCTTATTTATGAATGAGTAATATTCTATTATATATATAATATATATGATATATATATATACACACACCACATCTTCTTTATCCATTCATCTATTGATGGGCCCTTGGGTTGCTTCCATATCTTGGCTATTGTAAATAATACTGAGATGAACACAGGGGTGCATAAATCTTTTCTAAGTGTTCTAGTGTTTCTGTTTTCTTTGGATAAATAACAGGAGAGGAATTGCTGGATCACATGGTAGTTCTATTTTTAATTTTTGGAGGAATCTCCATGCTGTTTTCCATAGTGGCTGCACCAATTTACATTCCCATCAGTAGTGCATGAGGGTTCCCTTTTCTCCACATCCTAGCTAACACTTCTTATTTGTTGTCTTTTTAAAAAAATTTATTTTATTTTAATTTATTTTATTTTTGGCTGCACTGGGTCTTTGTTGCCATGCGTGGGCTCTTCTCTAGTTGCAGCAAGCGGGGGCTACTCTTCATTGTGGTGCACAGGCTTCTCATTGTGGTGGCTTCTCTTGTTGCAGAGCACGGGCTCTAGGTGCGTGGGCTTCAGTAGTTGTGGCATGCGGGCTCCAGTAGTTGTGGCACGTGGGCTCAATAGTTGTGGCTTGAGGGCTCTAGAGCGCAGGCTCCATAGTTGTGGCACACGGGCTTAGTTGCTCCACGGCATGTGGGATCTTACCAGACCAGGAATTGAACCCGTGTCCCCTGCATTGGCAGGCGGATTCTTAACCACTGTGCCACCAGGGAAGCCCTATTTGTTGTCTTTTTGATAATAGCCATTTTGACAGGTGTGAGGTGATAGCTCATTACGGTTTTGATTTAAATTTTCCTGATGATTAATGTTGTTATCTTTTCATGTGCTTGTTAGCCCTTTCCAATATGTATGCTTTTTATCACTTTTTCTTACCATGTTATACCAGTTAAGATTTTCCATTCTGATGGTAAGAGTATACATTCTTGCCTTGTTATGGATTTTAGGAGGAAGGCATTAAATCTTTCATCATTTAGTATGATTCTAGCTGGAGGATTTTTGTATATAATACCCTTTATCAGGTTGAGGAAATTTCCTTCTATTCCTGGTTTGCTAAGAGATTTATTTTTTTCTATTTTTTTGTCATGAATGGATGTTGTATTTTGTCAAATGCTTTTTTTTCCTATATCAATTGATATGATCGTTTAAAGGAATCTAGACTGTTAATACAGTGGATTACATAGATTGAATTTCAAATATTGAACCAGCCATGCATTCCCAGGATAAAGCCCACTTTGTTGTGGTATATTATTCTTCTGTATTCAATACACTAACTTTTTTTTTTTAATATACTAACATTTTGATGGGAAGGTTTGTGTCTGTGTTCATGAGGGATATTGGTCTGTAGTTTACTTCCCTTCCTCCCTTTTTCTTACCTTCCTTTCTCTGATTTTGTTTGCCTTTAGTGCCAAATAGTGCTGGCCTCATAAAATGAGTTTGGAAGTATTCCCCCCTTTTCTGTTATCTGGAGGAAATTATATAAAACTGGTGTTATTTCTTCTTTGAATGTTTGGAAGAATTTGCCTGTGGAACCATCTGTTCTTGGAAATTCATTTTTCAGAAGATTTTTTGAAAAAACATCTTTCTTGGAGTATAATTGCTTTACAATGGTGTGTTAGTTTCTGCTTTATAACAGAGTGAATCAGCTATACATATACATATATCCCCATATCTCCTCCCTCTTGCATCTCCTTCCCACCCTCCCTATCCCACCCCTCTAGGTGGTCACAAAGCACCGAACTGATCTTCCTGTGCTATGCAGCTGCTTCCCACTAGCTATCTATTTTACATTTGGTAGTATATGTAAGTCCATGCCACTCGTGCACTTCGTCCCAGCTACATCACCCTCCCCATGTCCTCAAGTCCATTTTGTAGTAACTCTGCGTCTTTATTCCCGTCCTGCCCCTAGATTTCTTTGCATTAATTTATATCCTGCTACTTTACCAAATTCATTGATTAACTCTAGTAGTTTTCTAGTAGCATCTTTGGGATTCTCTATGTATAGTATCATGTCATCTGCAAATAGTGACAGCTTTACTTCTTCTTCTCTGATTTGGATTCCTTTTATTTCGTTTTCTTCTCCAATTGCTGTGGCTAAAACTTCCAATACTATGTTGAATAATAGTGGTGAGAGTGGACAACCTTATCTCATTCCTGATCTTAGTGGAAATGGTTTCAGTTTTTCACCATTGAGAATGATGTTGGCTGTGGGTTTGTCATAAATGACCTTTATTATGTTGAGGTAAATTTCCTCTATGCCTGCTTTCTGGAGGGTTTTTATCATAAATCAGTGTTAAATTTTGTCGAAAGCTTTTTCTGCATCTATTGAGATGATCATATGGTTTTTATCCTTCAATTTGTTAATATGATGTATCACATTGATTGATTTGCATATATTGAAGAATCCTTGCATTCCTGGGATAAATCCCACTTCATCATGGTGTATGATCCTTTTAATGTGATGTTGGATTTTGTTAGCTGGCATTTAGTTGAGGATTTCTGCATCTATGTTCATCAGTGATATTGGCCTGTAGTTTTCGTTCCTTGTGACATCTTTGTCTGGTTTTTGTATCAGAGTGATGATGGCCTCATAGAATGAGTTTGGGAGTGTTCCTCCCTCTGCTATAATTTGGAAGAGTTTGAGAAGGTTAGGTGTTAGCTCTTCTCTAAATGTTTGATAGAATTTGCCTGTGAAGCCATCTGGTCCTGGGCTTTTGTTTGTTGGAAGATTTTTAATCACAGTCTCAATTTCAGTGCTTGTGATTCGTCTGTTTATATTTTCTATTTCTTCCTGATTCAGTCTTGGAAGGTTGCGCTTTTCTACCAATTTGTCCATTTCTTCCAGGTTGTCCATATTATTGGCATAGAGTTGCTTGTAGTAATCTCTCATGATCCCTTGTATTTCTGCAGTGTCAGTTGTTACTTCTCCTTTTACATTTCTAATTCTACTGATTTGAGTCTTCTCCCTTTTTTTCTTGATGAGTCTGGCTAATGGTTTATCAATTTTGTTTATCTTCTCAAAGAACCAGCTTTTAGTTTCACTGATCTTTGCTATCATTTCCCTCATTTCTTTTTCATTTATTTCTGATCTGACCTTTATGATTTCTTTCCTTCTGCTAACTTTGGGGGCTTTTTGTTCTTCTTTCTCTAATTGCTTTAGGTGTAAGATTAGGTTGTTTAGTTAAGGCGTTTCTTGTTTCTTGAGGTAGGATTGTATTGCTATAAACTTCCCTCTAAGAACTGCTTTTGCTGCATCCCATAGGTTTTGGGTAGATGTGTTTTCATTGTCATTTGTTTCTAGGTATTTTTTGATTTCCTCTGATTTGTTCAGTGATCTCTTGGTATCAAGTAGTTTATTGTTCAGCCTCCATGTGTTTGTATTTTTTACAGATTTTTTCCTGTAATTGATACCTAGTCTCATAGTGTTGTGGTCGGAAAAGATGCTTGATATGATTTCAATTTTCTTAAATTTACCACGGCTTGGTTTGTGACCAAAAATACGATCTGTCCTGGAGACTGTTTCATGAGCACTTGAGAAGAAAGTGTATTCCCTTGTTTTTGGATGCAACATCCTATAAATATCAATTATATCCATCTTGTTTAAAATATCATTTAAAGCTTATGTTTCCTTATTTATTTTCATTTTGGATGATCTGTCCATTGGTGAATGTGAGGGGTTGAAGTTCCCTACTATTATTGTGTTACTGTCAATTTCCTCTTTTATGGCTGTTAGCATTTGCCTTAAATATTGAGGTGTTCCTATGTTGGGTGCATAAATATTTACAATTGTTATATTTTCTTCTTGGATTGATCCCTTGATCATTAAGTAGTGTCCTTTTTTGTCTCTTGTAGTAGTCTTTATTTTAAAGTCTTTTTTGCCTGATGTGAGAATTGCTACTCCAGCTTTCTTTTGATTTGCATTTGCATGGAATATCTTTTTCCATCCCCTCATTTTCAGTCTGTATGTGTCCCTAGGCCTGAAGTGGGTCTCTTATAGACAGCATATATATGGGTCTTGTTTTTGTATCCATTCAGCCAGTCTGTGTCTTTTGGTTGGAGCATTTAATCCATTTACATTTAAGGTAATTATCGATGTGTATGTTCCTATTACCATTTTCTTAATTGTTTTGGGTTTGTTATTGTAGGTCTTTTCCTTCTCTTGAGTTTCCTGCGTAGAGAAGTTCCTTTAGCATTTGTTGCAAAGTTGATTTGGTGGTGCTGAATTCTCTTAGCTTTTGCTTGTCTGTAAAGGTTTTAATTTCTCTGTCGAATCTGAATGAGATCCTTGCTCGGTACAGTAATCTTGATCATAGGTTTTTCCCTTTCATCACTTTAAATATGTCCTGCCACTCCCTTCTGGCTTGCAGAGTTTCTGCTGAAAGATCAGCTGTTAACCTTATGGGGGATTCCCTTGTATATTATTTGTCGTTTTTCCCTTGCTGCTTTTAATATTTTTTCTTTGTATTTAATTATTGATAGTTTGATTACTATGTGTCTTGGCATGTTTCTCCTTGGATTTATCCTGTATGGGACTCTCTGCTCTTCCTGGACTTGATTGACTCTTTCCTTTCCCATATTAGGGAAGTTTTCAACTATAATCTCTTCAGATATTTTCTCAGTCCCTTTCTTTTTCTCTTCTTCTTCTGGGACTCCTATAATTTGAATGTTCGTGTATTTAATATTATCCCAGAGATCTCTAGGGCTGTCCTCAATCTTTTCATTCTTTTTTCTTTATTCTGCTCTGCAGTAGTGATTTCCACTATTTTATCTTCCAGGTCACTTATCCATTCTTCTCCCTTAGTTATTCTGCTATTGATTCCTTGTAGAGAATCTTTAATTTCATTTATTTTGTTGCTCATCATTGTTTGTTTGCTGTTTAGTTCCTCTAGGTCCGTGTTAGACGTTTCTTGTATTTTCTCCATTCTATTTCCAAGATTTTGGATCATGTTTACTATCATTACTCTGAATTCTTTTTCAGGTAGACTGCCTATTTCCTCTTCATTTGTTTGGTCCGGTGGGTTTTTACCTTGCTCCTTCATCTGCTGTGTGTTTCTCTGTCTTCTCATTTTGCATAACTTACTATGTTTGGGGTCTCCTTTTTGCAGGCTGCAGGTTCGTAGTTCCTGTTGTTTTTGGTGTCTGCCCCCAGTGGCTAAGGTTGATTCAGTGGGTTGTGTAGGCTTCCTGGTGGAGGGGACTAGTGCCTGTGTTCTGGTGGATGAGTCTGGATCTTGTCTTTCTGGTGGGCAGGACCATGTCCGGTGGTGTGTTTTGGGGTGTCTGTGCCCATATTATGATTTTAGGCAGCCTCTTTGCTAATGGGTGGGGTTGTGTTACTGTGTTGCTAGTTGTCTGGCATAGGGTGTCCAGCACTATAGCTTGCTGGTCGTTGAGTGGAGCTGGGTCTTTGTGTTGAGATGGAGATCTCTGAGAGAGCTTTCACTGTTTGATATTATGTGGAGCTGGGAGGTCACTGGTGGACCGATGTCCTGAACTTGGCTCTCCCACCTCGGAGATGCAGGCCTGACACCCCATCGGAGCACCAACACCCTGTCAGCCACATGGCTCAGAAGAAAAGGGAGGAAAAGAAAGAAAGAAAAAATAAAATAAAGTTATTACGATAACAAATTTTAAATTATTAAAAATAAAAAAATTAAAAATTAATTTAAAAAGAAGAAAAAAAAGAAAGAAAGAGAGCAACCAAATCAATAAACAAATCCACCAATGATAACAAGCACTAAAAACCATACTAAAACCAAAAACGGACAGACAGAACCCTAGGACAAATGGTAAAAGCAAAGCTATACAGACAAAATCACACAAAGAAGCATACACATACACACTCACAAAAAGAGAAAAAGGAAAAAAAAATATGTCTATATATTAAAAAAAAAGGAGGAAGAGAGCAACCAAATCAATAAACAAATCTACCCATGATAATAAACTCTAAATACTAAACTAAGATAAACATAAAGCCAGAAGCAAATTAGATGCAGAAATCAAACCCCAAGTCTGCAGTTGTTCCCAAAGTTCGCCGCCTCAATTTTGGGATGATTCGTTGTCTGTTCAGGTATTCCAGAGTTGCAGGGTACATCAAGTTGACTGTGGAGATTTCTTCCTCTGCTCCTGAGGCTGCTGGGAGAAATTTCCCTTTCTCTTCTTTGTTCGCACAGCTCCTGGGGTTCATCTTTGGATTTGGCCCTGCCTCTGTGTGCAGGTCGCCTGAGGGCGTCTGTTCATCACTCAGACAGGAAGGATGAGGTTAAAGGAGCAACTGATTCGGGGGCTCTGGCTCCCTCAGGCAGGGGGAGGGAGGGGTTCGGAATATGGGGCGAGCCTGCGGCGGCAGAGGCCAGCGTGACATTGCACCAACCTGAGGCGCGCCCAGGGAAGTTGTCCCTGGATCATGGGACCCTGCAGTGGCGGGCTGCACAGGTTACCGGGAGGGGAGGTGTGGATAGTGACCTGTGCTTGCACACAGGCTTCTTGGTGGCTGCAGCAGCAGCCTTAGCATCTCATGCCCGTCTCTGGGGTCTGCGCTGATAGCCGTGGCTAGCGCCCATCTCTGGAGCTCGTTTAGGTGGTGCTCTGAATCCCCTCTTCTCGCGCACCCCACAACAATGGTCTCTTGCCTCTTAGGCAGGTCCAGACATTTTCCTGGACTCCCTTCTGGCTAGCTGTGGCGCACTAGCCCCCTTCAGGCGTGTTCACGCAGCCAACCCCAGTCCTCTCCCTGGGATCTGAGCCTCAGTGCCCAAACCCCACCCACCCCGGCGGGTGAGCAGATAATCCTCTCAGCTGGTGAGTGCTGGTCGGCACTGATCCTCTGTGTGGGAGTCTCTCTGCTTTGCCCTCTGCACCCCTATTGTTGTGCTCTCCTCCATGGCTCTGAAGCTTCCCCCCCACCCACCCACCCACCATCTCCACCAGTGAAGGGGCTTCCTTTCCTAGTGTGTGGAAACTTTTCCTCCTTCACAGCTCCCTCCCAGAGGTGCAGGTCGCATCCCTATTCTTTAGTCTCTTTTTTTTTTCTTCTTTTGCCCTTCCCAGGTACATGGGGAGTTTCTTGCCTTTTGGGAAATCTGAGGTCTTCTGCCAGTGTTCAGTAGGTGTTCTGTAGGAGTTGTTCCACGTGTAAATGTATTTCTGATGTATTTGTGGGGAGGAAGGTGATCTCCACGTCTTACTCCTCCGCCATCTTGAAGGTCCTCTTTTATTCAGAAGATTTTTAACTGCACATTCAATTTATTTAATAACAGGACTATTGTGGTGACTTACTCTTTGGAGGGTTTTGGTAGTTTGAATTTTTGTGAGATTTATTTGTTTAAGCAAATTTGTTGAACTTGTGTGTATAGAATTATCCCTAGTTATTCTTTATTCTTTTAATGTCTGCATGGTCTGTGGTGATAATCTCCTTTATTATTACTGAAGTTGGTAGTTTGTGTCTTCTTTTTTTTCTTTATCGGTCATGGTAGAGATTTACCCTTTTTAAAAAATCTTCCAGAGAAATCAGCTTTTGGCTTTGTTGATTTTTCTCTATTGTTTTTCTGTTTTCAAACTTGCCAAGAGTTTGGAGATTTTCCTTATTTTTCTATTATTTATTTCTAATTTAGTCCATCATGGTCCAAAAACGTACTTTGTATAATTTAATTCTTTTTTTTTTTTTTTGGCCGTGCCGCGCAGCTTGCGGTAATCTTAGTTCCCTGACCAGGGATGAAACCCAGGGCCCCGGCAGTGAGAGTGCCAAGTCCTAGTCACTGGACTGGCAGGGAATTCCTTGTCTAATTTAATTCTTTAAAAAATTGTTAAGCTTTGTTTTATGACTTTGGATATGAATTATCTTTCTTTCCACATATATTTGAAAAGAATGTGTTTTGCTGTTGTTGGGTGGTATTTTATAAATCTTAATTCCATCTGGTTGGTTGACAGTGTTGTTCAGTTGTCTATATCCTTGCCCATTCTCTCTACTAGTTCTACTTGTTACTGATAGAAGAATGTAGAAGTCTCTGATTATAATTGTGAATTTGTGTATATCTCTTCATTTTTTGCTTGTATTTTGAAGCACTGTTGTTTGGTGAATAGACATGTAGGATGGTTATTTTCTTGGTGAGTTTACTCTTTCATTACTACAGAATATTCTTCATTATTGGTAGTATTTTCTTTGTCCAAAGTCTATTTTGTCTTAGGTTACTATAGCCATGCCAGGTTTATTTTGATTAGTATTTACGTAGTATATCTATTTTCTATTCTTTTACTTTTAATCTTTCTGTATGTATCCTTATATTTAAAGTGAGTTTCTTGGGGTCAGTTGGATCTTGTTTAAATCTTATGGAGAATGTTGGTAGCCTAACCTAGTTACGTTCAGGCCCCAAATTCCAACCAGGATTCTCAGGAATCATTTGACAGTGATTGCAATGTCAGTTTCATTTTTAAAGCCAGTATGTGTGCCACTCAGTGACCACCTGGGACTTGGGCAGTGTTCTGTTTGTTAGTTCAGTTCTCAGAGTCTTTCGTATGCTGCATGGAATCAGGTCTATACCTTTTTTGCTTGGGCTGAGCCCATGAGTTCATAAACAACTTTATGGGGTTGCTCTCCTGAGTTTCTCCATCTCTTTATTCTTCCTAGTACTTTCTGGTTATCTGGTGCTCCTCTTTTCGTTCTCCAGCCAGAAGTTTGGGGCACTAGTTAGCCTAGTGACATTATACACAGTGTTCTGCTGTATACTTCCATATCCAGGACCAAGCAGTATGAGAACAGAGAAAGGAGAAAAACAGTGGGAGTTAGTCTTACCCTCTTAGAAGCACAGCTTCACCAAATACAGAAGAAGATACTTTCTTTAGAGTTTTAGCTTCTAATGATTCCCATTACCACCGGTGTTGCTGCTGCTGCCTTTACTGCCATCACTGTAGAACTGCCTGGGAGTTGGGGTGAGAGAATGGAGGAAAAAAAAGAAAAAATGAGGGATTTTCACACTCTGTGTCTGAGCATTAGGAGTTTTCTTTACCACTTTGAGCCAGAACAAGAGAACTTCTCTTGGAGCTCTGTGTACACCAGTACTCACTGCTAGGTTTTTTGATGTGTTGAACTCAGGCTATAGGATACTAGAGGGAAAAAAAGGATAACTTTTAATTCTTGTCTTCCTCAAACTGCCTGCTAATAATGGCTTCTCACAATCCTCAAATACTACTTCATGCATTCAGTCTAGGTGTTTTTTTTTTTCCCCCCCATACACGGGCCTCTCACTGTTGCGGCCTCTTCCGTTGCGGAACACAGGCTCTGGACGCGCAGGCCCAGCGGCCGTGGCTCACGGGCCTAGCCACTCTGTGGCATGTGGGATCTTCCCGGACCGGGGCACAAACCCGTGTCCCCTGCATCAGCAGGCAGACGCTCAACCACTGCGCCACCCGGGAAGCCCCAGTCTAGGCTTTAAGGCTTTCAGTAGGAGAGATAGAGTGAAGTATTACTCTCCAGAACCAACCCTGATCATTTTTTTAAACCTATTTATATTTTAAATGGTTCTTGTAAGCAGCATATCGTTGGGTCTTGCTTTTTTTTTTTTAATTCTTATTAGTCATCCATTTTATACACATCAGTGTATACATGTCAATCCCAATCTCCCAAATCATCACACCACCACCACCACCCCCCGCCACTTTCCCCCCTTGATGTCCGTACGTTTGTTCTCTACATCTTTGTCTCAATTTCTGCCCTGCAAACCGGTTCATCTGTACCATTTTTCTAGGTTCCACATATATGCGTTAATATGCGATATTTGTTTTTCTCTATCTGACTTACTTCACTCTGTATTATAGTCTCTAGGTCCACCCACGTCTCTACAAATGACCCAATTTCGTTGCTTTTTATGGCTGAGTAATATTCCATTGTGTGTATGTACTACATGTTCTTTTATCCATTCATCGTCGATGGGCATTTAGGTTGCTCCCATAACCTGTCCATTGTAAATACTGCTGCAATGAACATTGGGGTGCATGTGTCATTTTGAATTATGGTTTTCTCTGGGTATATGCCCAGTAGTGGGATTGCTGGATCATATGGTAATTCTATTTTTAGATTTTTTAGGAACCTCCATACTGTTCTCCATAGTGGCTGTATCAATTTACATTCCCACCAACAGTGCAGGAGGGTTCCCTTTTCTCCACACCCTCTCCAGCATTTGTTGTTTGTAGATTTTCTGATGATGCCGATTCTGACTGGTGTGAGGTGATACCTCATTGTAGTTTTGATTTGCATTTCTCTAATAATTAGTGATGTTGAGCAGCTTTTCATGTGCTTCTTGGCCATCTGTATGTCTTCTTTAGAGAAATTTCTATTTAGGTCTTCTTCCCATTTTTGGATTGGGTTGTTTTTTTTAATATTGAGCTGCATGACCTGTTTATATATTTTGGAGATTAATCCTTTGTCCGTTGATTCGTTTGCAAATATTTTCTCCCATTCTGAGGGGTGTCTTTTCATCTTGTTTATGGTTTGCTGTGCAAAAGCTTTTAAGTTTCATTAGGTCCCATTTGTTTATTTTTGTTTTTATTTCCATTACTCTAGGAGGTGGATCAAAAAATATCTTGCTGTGATTTATGTCAAAGGGTGTTCTTCCTATGTTTTCCTCTAAGAGTTTTATAGTGTCCGGTTTTACATTTAGGTCTCTAATCCGTTTTGAGTTTATTTTTGTATATGGTGTTAGGGAGTGTTCTAATTTCATTCTTTTACATGTAGCTGTTCAGTTTCCCAGCACCACTTATTAAAGAGACTGTCTTTTGTCCATTATATATCCTTGCCTCCTTTGTCATAGATTAGTTGACCATAGGTGTGTGGGTTTATCTCTGGGCTTTCTATCTTGTTCCATTGATCTATGTTTCTGTTTTTGTGCCAGTACCATATTGTCTTGATTACTGTAGCTTTGTAATATAGTCCGAAGTCAGGGAGCCTGATTCCTCCAGCTCCACCTTTTCCCCTGAAGACTGCTTTGGCTATCCGGGGTCTTTTGTGTCTCCATACAAATTTTAAGGATTTTTTGTTCTAGTTCTGTAAAAAATGCCATTGGTAATTTGATAGGGATTGCATTGAATCTGTAGATTGCTTTGGGTAGTATAGTCATTTTCACAATATTGATTCTTCCAATCCAAGAACATGGTATATCTCTCCATCTGTTGGTATCATCCTTAATTTCTTTCATCAGTGTCTTATAGTTTTCTGAGTATAGGTCTTTTACCTCCTTAGGTAGGTTTATTCCTAGGTATTTTATTCTTTTTGTTGCAATGGTGAATGGGAGTGTTTCCTTAGTTCCTCTTTCTGATCTTTCATTGTTAGTGTATAGGAATGCAAGAGACTTCTGTGCATTAATTTTGTATTCTGCTACTTTACCAAATTCATTGATTAGCTCTAGTAGTTTTCTGTTGGCATCTTTAGGATTCTCTATGTATAGTATCATGGCATCTGCAAACAGTGACAGTTTTACTTCTTCTTTTCCAATTTGTATTCCTTTTCTTTTTCTTCTCTGATTGCTGTGGCTAGGACTTCAAAAACTATGTTGAATAATAGTGGCGAGAGTGGACACCCTTGTCTTGTCTTGTTCCTGAACTCAGAGGAAATGCTTTCAGTTTTTCACCATTGAGAATGATGTTTGCTGTGGATTTGTCATATATGGCCTTTATTATGTTGGGGTAGTTTCCCTCCATGCCCACTTTCTGGAGAGTTTTTATCATAAATGAGTGTTGACTTTTGTCAAAAGCTTTTACTGCATGTATTGGGATGATCATATGGTTTTTATTCTTCAATTTGTTAATATGGTGTATCACATTGCTTGATTTGCATATATTGAAGAATCCTTGCATCTCTGGGATAAATCCCACTTCATCATGGTGTATGATCCTTTTAATGTGTTGTTGGATTCTGTTTGCTAGTATTTTGTTGAGGATTTTGCATCTATATTCATCTGTGATATTGGTCTGTAATTTCCTTTTTTTGTAGTATCATTGTCTGGTTTTGGTATCAGGGTGATGGTGGCCTCATAGAATGAGTTTGGGAGTGTACCTTCCTCTGCAATTTTTTGGAAGAGTTTGAGAAGGATTGGTGTTAGCTCTTCTCTAAATGTTTGATAGAATTCACCTGTGAAGCAATCTGGTCCTGTACTTTTGTTTGTTGGAAGATTTTTAATCACAGTTTCAATTTCAGTGCTTGTGATTGGTCTGTTCATATTTTATATTTCTTCCTCGTTCAGTCTTGGAAGGTTATACCTTTCTAAGAATTTGTCCATTTCTTCCAGGTTGTCCATTTTATTGGCATAGAGTTGCTTGTAGCAGTCTCTTATGATGCTTTGTATTTCTGCGGTGTCTGTTGTAAGTTCCCCTTTTTCATTACTAATTTTATTGATTTGAGCCCTCTCCCTCTTTTTCTCGATGCGTCTGGGTAATGGTTTATCAATTTTGTTTATCTTCTCAAAGAACCAGCTTTTAGTTTTATTGATGTTTGCTATTCTGTGTTTCTGTTTCATTTATTTCTGTTCTGATCTTTATGATTTCTTTCCTTCTACTGACTTTGGGTTTTGTTTGTTCTTCTTTTCTAGTTCCTTTAGGTGTAAGGTTAGGTTGTTTATTTGAGATTTTTCTTGTTTTTTTATTTAGGCTTGTATAGCTATAAACTTACCTGTTAGAACTGCCTCCCATACGTTTTGGATTGTCATGTTTTCATTGTCATTTGTCTGTAGGTATTTTTTGATTTCCTCTTTGATTTCTTCAGTGATCTCTTGGTTATTTAGTAACGTATTGTTTAGCCTCCATGTGTGTATGTTTTTTACGTCTTTTTCCCTGTAATTGATTTCCAAACTCATAGCGTTGTGGTCAGAAAAGATGCTTGATATGATTTCAATTTTCTTAAATTTACTGAGGCTTGATTTGTGACCCAAGATGTGATCTACCCTGGAGAATGTTCCATGCGCACTTGAGGAGAAAGTGTAATCTGCTGTTTTTGGGTGGCATGTCCTATAAATATCAATTAAATCTGTCTGGTCTATTGTGTCATTTAAAGCTTGTGTTTCCTTATTAATTTTCTGTTTGGATGATCTGTCTATTGGTGTAATTGAGGTGTTAAATTCCCCCACTATTATTGTGTTACTGTCGATTTCCTCTTTTATAGCTGTTAGCAGTTGCCTTATGTATTGAGGTGCTCCTGTGTTGGGTGCATATATATTTATAATTGTTAGATCTTCTTCTAGGATTGATCCCTTGATCATTATGTAGTGTCCTTCCTGGTCTCTTGTAACATTCTTTATTTTAAAGTCTATTTTATCTGATATGAGTATTGCTACTCCAGCTTTCTTTTCATCTCCATTTGCGTGGAATATCTTTTTCCATCCCCTCACTTTCAGTCTGTATGTGTCGCTAGGTCTGAAGTGGGTCTCTTGTAGTCAGTATATATATGGGTCTTGTTTTTATATCCATTCAACAAGCCTGTGTCTTTTGGTTGGAGCTTTTAATCCATTCACGTTTAAGGTAATTATCGATATGTATGTTCCTGTTACCATTTTCTTAATTGTTTTGGGTTTGGCTTTGTAGGTCCTTTTCTTCTCTTGTGTTTCCCACTTAGAGGAGTTCCTTTAGCATTTGTTGTAGAGCTGGTTTGGTGGTGCTGAATTCTCTTAGCTTTTGTTTGTTTGTAAAACTTTTGATTTCTCCATGGAATCTGAATGACATTCTTGCCGGGTAGAGTAATCTTGGTCGTAGGTTCTTCCCTTTCATCACTTTAAGTTATCATGCCACTCCCTTCTGGCTTGTAGAGTTTCTGCTGAGAAATCAGCTATTAACCTTAAGGGAGTTCCCTTGTATTTTATTTGTTGTTTTTCTCCTGCTGCTTTCAATAATTTTTCTTTGTCTTTAATTTTTGCCAGTTTTATTACTATGTGTCTTGGCATGTTTCTCCTTGGGTTTATCCTGTATGGGACTCTGCGCTACCTGGACTTGGGTGGCTATTTTCTTTCCCATGTTAGGGAAGTTTTCAACTATAATCTCTTCAGATATTTTCTCGGGTCCTTTCTCTCTCCTCTCCTTCTGGGACCTCTATAATGCGAATGTTGTTGCGTTTAATGTTGTCCCAGAGGTCTCTTAGGCTGTCTCATGTCTTTTCATTCTGTTTTCTTTATTCCGTTCCACAGCAGTGAATTCCACCCTTCTGTCTTCCAGGTCACTTATCCGTTCTTCTGCCTCAGTTATTCTGCTATTGATTCCTTCTAATGTAATTTTCATTTCAGTTATTGTATTGTTCATCTCTGTTTGTTGTTTAATTCGTCTAGGTCTTTGTTAAACATTTCTTGCATGTTCTCAGTGTTTGCCTCCATTCTTCTTCCAAGGTCCTGCATCATCTTCACTGTCATTATTCTGGATTCTTTTTCTGGAAGGTTGCCTATCTCCACTTCATTTAGCTGTTTTTCTGTGGTTTTATCTTGTTCCTTCATCTGGTACATAGGCTTCTGCCTTTTCATCTTGTCTATATTTCTGTGAATGTGGTTTTTGTTCCACAGGCTGCAGGATTGTAGTTCTTGCTTCTGCTGTCTGCCCTCTGGTGGATGAGGCTATCTAAGAGGCTTGTGCAAGTTTCCTGATGGGAGGGACTGGTGGTGGGTAGAGCTGGCTGTTGCTCTGGTGGGCAGAGCTCAGTAAAACTTTAATCCACTTGACTGCTGATGGGTGGGGCTGGGTTCCCTCCCTGTTTTTTGTTTGGCCTGAGGCGACCCAACACTGAGCCTACCCAGGCTCTTTGGTGGGGCTAATGGCGGACTCTGGGAGGGCTCACGCCAGAGAGTACTTCCCAGAACTTCTGCTTCCAGTGTCCTTGTCCTCACGGTGAGACAGAGCCACCCCGCACCTCTTCAGGAGACCCTCCAACACTAGCTGGTAGATCTGGTTCAGTTTCCCCTGGGGTCACTGTTCCTTCCCTTGGGTCCCGATGCACACACTACTTTCTGTGTGCCCTGCAAGAGTGGAGTCTCTGTTTCCCCCAGTCCTGTGGATTTGCAATCAAATCCTGCTAGCCTTCAAAGTCTGGTTCTCTAGGAATTCCTCCTCCCGTTGCTGGACCCCCAGGTTTGGAAGCCTGATGTGGGGCTCAGAACCTTCACTCCAGTAGGTGGACTTCTGTTGTATAAGTGTTCTCCCAGTTTGTGAGTCACCTACCCAGCAGTTATGGGATTTGATTTTATTGTGATTGTGCCTCTCCTACTGTCTCACTGTGGCTTCTCTTTTGTCTTTGGATGTGGGGTATCTTTTTTTGGTGAGTTCCAGTATCTTCCTGTAGATGATTGTTCAGCAGTTAGTTGTGATTCTGGTGTTCTTGCAAGATGGAGGGAGAGCACGTCCTTCTACTCCTCCATCCTGAACCAATCTGTGTCTTGCTTTTTAATCCATCCTGATAATCTCTTCCTTTTTATTGAAATGTTTAGACCATTTTTGAAGATCATTGATGTGGTTGTGATTAAATGTATCAAATACTATTTGTTTTCTCCTTGTCCCATCTGTATTTTGTTCTCTTTTTCTTAATTTTCAGGCTTCTTTTTGGTTTGAGTATCTTTTATGATTTCATTTTGTCTTTTTTGTTGGCATATTAGCTATAACTCTTTTTGTGCTTGTTTGAGGATGTATAGTGTATACCAAGAGTCAGCAAAGTTTTCCTGTAAAGATCCAGGTAGTAAATATTTTTCTGTAAAGGTCCAGACAGACTGTAGTATCACTGTCACAGCTATTTGACACTGTCATTGTTGCACAGAAGCAGCCAGAGACAATATGTAAATGAATGACTGTGGCTGTATTACAATAAAACTTTATTTACAAAAACAGGTGGCAGGGCAGATTAGGTCTGTGAGCTGTAGTTTGCCAGCATATGGTTATACTTTTAATTGAACACAATCTACATTCAAGTAGTACTAAACTTCATCACTTATAGTATTAGAGCCTTACCGCAGTATACTTCCATTTCTCCCCTACCAGCCTTTGTGCTATTGTTTTCATACAATTTACTTTTACGTACGTTACAAACTTTATAATACGTTATTATTTTTTCTTTGAACAGTCAATTATATTTTCAGGAGATTTAAATAAAAACTTAAGTCTTTGGTTTATCTACATTGTTACAGTTGCCAGTATGCTTCATTTTTTGTATGTAAATGCAGGTTTCCATCTGATGTAATTTTCCTTCTGCCTGCAGAACTTCATTTAAAATTTCTGCTGTTGATGAATTCTTTCAGCTTTTTAAGTCTGAAAAAGTATTTCACTTTTATTTTTGAAAGATATTTTTGTTGGGTATATAATTCTAAGTTTATTTATTTTTACTTTCAGTACTCTAAAGATGTTTCTTCATTCTCTTCTGGCGTGTGCTCTTTCTGTCAAGAAATCTATGCTCATCCTTTTCTTTGTTCCTCTGGGTCTCTTTAAGATTCTTTCTCTCTTTCTTTCTTTTTATAAAAGTAACAGCTTTCTTGAGATATAATTCAAATGTCATAAAAGTTACCTTTTTATCAATAGAAAGTTATAATTTAGTGGCTTTTAGTATATTCACAAAGATGCACAACTATCACCGTTAATTTTATTTGTTTATTTACTTTTTTATTTTTATTTATTTTTGGCTGTTTTCGGTCTTTGTTGCTGTGCGCAGGCTTTCTCTAGTTGCGGCGAGCGGGGGCTACTCTTAGTTGTGGTGTGCGGGCTTCTCATTGTGGTGGCTTCTCTTGTTGCAGAGCATGGGCTCTAGGTCCGCAGGCTTCAGTAGTTGTGGTGTGTGGGCTCGGTAGTTGTGGCACACGGGCTTAGTTGCTCTGTGGCATGTGGGATCTTCCTGGACCAGGGCTCAAACCCATGTCCCCTGCATTGGCAGGTGGATTCTTAACCACTGCGCCACGAGGGCAGTCCCACCATTAATTTTATAACATTTTCATCATCCAAAAGAGAAACTCTGTGCTTATTAGCAGTTACTCCCAATACTCCCCCTCAGGCAACCACTGATCTAACATGTGTCTCTGTGGATTTGCCTTTTCTAGGCACGTCATATATATGGAATGATACAATATGTGGTTTTTTGTGACTGATTTCTTTAAGCTGGAACACTGTTTTCAAGGTTCATTCATTTTGTAGCAGAACTTCACTTCTTTTCATTGCCAAATAATGTTCCATTATATGGATTTATCACATTTGTTTATCCACTCATCAGTTGATGGACATTTAACTTGTATCTATTTCTTGGCTTTTATGAATAATGCTCATATAAAAGTTTTTGGTGGGAATGTAAATTGATTCAGCCACTATGGAGAACAGTATGGAGGTTCCTTAAAAAACTAAAAATAGAACTACCATACGACCCAGCAATCCCACTACTGGGCACATACCCTGAGAAAACCATAATTCAAAAAGAGTCATGTACCAAAATGTTCATTGCAGCTCTATTTACAATAGCCAGGACATGGAAGCAACCTAAATGTCCATCAACAGATGAATGGATAAAGAAGATTTGGCACATATATACAATGGAATATTACTCAGCCATAAAAAGAAACGAAATTGAGTTGTTTGTAGTGAGGTGGATGGACCTAGAGTCTGTCATACAGAGTGAAGTAAGCCAGGAAGAGAAAAACAAATACCGTATGCTAACACATACATATGGAATCTAAGAAAAAAAAAGAAAAGGTCATGAAGAACCTAGGGGTAAGACGGGAATAAAGACAGAGACCTACTAGAGCATGGACTTGAGGATATGGGGAGGGGGAAGGGTAAACTGTGACAAAGTGAGAGAGTGGCATGGACATATATACACTACCAAACGTAAAATAGATAGCTAGCGGGAAGTAGCTGCATAGCACAGGGAGATCAGCTAGGTGGTTTGTGACCACCTAGAGGGGTGGGATAGGGAAGGTGGGAGGGAGGGAGACGCAAGAGGGAAGAGATATGGGAACATATGTATATGACTGATTCACTTTGTTATAAAGCAGAAACTAACACACCATTGTAAAGCAGTTATACTCCAATAAAGATGTTAAAAAAAGTTTTTGCGTTAACATGGTTTTTAAAAAATTAATTAATTATTTATTTTTGACTGTGTTGGGTCTTCATTGCTGTGCGCAGGCTTTTTCTAGTTTTGGCGAGCAAGAGCTACTCTTCATTGTGGTGGGCAGGCTTCTCATTGCATGGCTTTTCTTTTTGCAGAGCACGGGCTCTAGGCGTGCAGGTTTCAGTAGTTGTGGGCACGGGCTTAATTGTTCCACAGCATGTGGGATCTTCCTGGGCCAGGTCTCGAACCCATGTCCCCTGCGTTGGGAGGCAGATTCTTAACCACTGCGCCACCAAGCAAGTCCCTTAACGTATGTTTTTATTTCTCTTGGGTAGATACCTAGGAGTGGAATTGCTGGGTCAGTATGGTAACTCTATGTTTAACATTTTCAGAAACTGCCTGTTTCTGGAACTTAACTGCACTATTTTACGTTTCCTTCAGCGTTCCAGTTTCTCCACATGCTTGTCATCACTTACTGTTGGCTCTCTTTTAATTTTAGTCATCCTAGTAGGGGTGAAAGTGGTATCTTATTGTGATTTTGATGTGCATTTTTCCAATGGCTAATGATCTTTAACATCTTTTTTGTTGTTGTTGTTGTTGGCGGTACGCAGGCCTCTCACTGTTGCAGCCTCTCCCGTTGCGGAGCACAGGCTCCGGACGCACAGGCCCAGTGGCCATGGCTCACGGGCCCAGCCACTCCGTGGCATGTGGGATCTTCCCGGACCGGGGCACGAACCCGTGTCCCCTGCATCGGCAGGTGGACTCTCAACCACTGCACCACCAGGGAAGTTCTCTTGAACATCTTTTCATGTGCTAATTAAATATTTGTATATCTTCTTTGGAGAAGCATCTAGTCACATCTTTTGCCCCTTTTTAACATTGAGTTGTCTTTTTATTGTTGAGCTGTAAGAGTTCTTTATATATTCTGTGTACCAGTCCTTTATCCCTTATATGATTTACAAAAAATTCTCCCATTCTGTGTGTTGCCTTTTTATTTTCTTAATAGTATGCTTTGAAGCCAAGAAGGTTTTAATTTTGTTGAAGTCCATTTACCTATTCTTTCTTTTGTTGCTTTTGTTCTTTGTGTCATACATGTCTAAGAAAACATTGCCTAACCCAGGGTCACAGAGACTTACTCCCATGTTTTCCTTTAAGAATGTTGTAGTTTTACAGACTCAAAGACATAGAAAACAAATTTATGGTTACCAAAGGGGGAAGGGGGAGAGTTAAATTAGAAGTATGGGATTAACAGATACAAACTACTCTACATAAAATAGGTAAGCAATAAGGATTTACTGTATAGCACAGGGAACTATATTCAATATCTTGTAATAACCTATAATGGAAAATAATCTGAAAAAAATAAGTTACTGAATCACTTTGCTATACACCTGAAACTAACACAATATTATAAATCAACTATACTTCAATTTAAAAAAAGGATGTTTTAGTTTTGGCTCTTGCTTTTAAGTGTATGGTCTACTTTGAATTCCTTTTTGTGTATGGTATGAGGGCATAGTTCAACTTCATTCTTTTGCATGTGGATATCCAGTTTTCCCAGTGCCATTTGTAAAAAAGACTTTTTTTTCTACATTGAATGGTCTTAGCAGCCTTGTTGAAAACCAATTTACCATAAATGTAAGGGTTTATTTCTATGCTCTCAACTATATTCCATATCTATCTATCTATCTATCTCTTTATGCTAATATCATACTGTCTTGATTACTGTAGCCAAATAGTAAATTTTGAAATTGAGAAGTGTGTGTTCTCCAGTTTTTTTTTTCTTAAGATTGTATTGGCTATTGGGGGTGCTTTGAATTTCTGTATGAATTTTAGAATTAGTTAATTTCTCCAAAAACGACAGCTGGGATTTGGCAGGGATTGTGATGACTGTGTAGATCCATTTGGGTAGTATTGCCATCTGAACAATACAAGACATAAGCAAAAATCCATTTATGGTGCCTTTTATATTTACCTAGGCAGCTACCTTTATCGGTGTTCTTTATGATCATTTGAATTAATGTCTAGTGTCCTTTCATTTCAGTCTGAAGGACTTCCTTTACTATGTCTTATAGGGCAGATTTGCTAACAGTGAATTTTGGTTTTGTTTATCTGTGACTGTCTTAATTTCTCCTTTTTTTAAATGAAATTTTTATTGTGGTAAAATACACATAACAAAATCTACCATCTTAACCATTTTAAACTATACAGTTCAATGGTATTAAATATATTCATGATTTTATGCAACCATCACCACCATACATGTTCATTAAATCTTTTCGGTTTGTAAAACTGAAACTCTGTACGCATTGAACAAGGACCCCCATTCCACCCACCTCCCTAGCCCCTGGCAACCACAGTTCTACTTTTTGTCTGTATGATTTTGACTGCTGTAAGTACCTCATATAAGTGAAAATACACAGTATTTATTTTTTTATGACTCATTTTACTTAGCATTATGTCCTCAAGGCTCATCCATGTTGTAGCACATTGCAGTCTTTCCTTCTTTTTTAAAGTTGAATAATATTCCATTGTGTGTGTGTATGTATGTGTGTGGGTGTGTGTGCATATATATATACGTATATAATACAATATAATATAATATATATGGACACACACCACATTTTGCTTATCTATTTATTGGTCGGTAGACACTTGGGGTGCTTCCATGTTTTAGCTGTTGTGAATAATGCTGCTATGAACATGGATATACAGATACCACTTTGAGAAGTGTAATTGCTGAATAGTACGGTAATTTTTTGTTGTCTATAAGACACTCATTTGAGATAGTTGATATATAGTATTGTATTAGTTTTAGATTTATAACATAATGATTTGAAATATGTATGTATTGCCAAATGAGTAACTAGAATAATTTGTTAAAATCCATCACCACAGATAGTTACAAATTTTTTTTCTTGTGATAAGAACTTTTACTCTCTTAGCAGCTTTCAAATGTACAATACAATTTTGTTAACTATAGTTACCATGCTATACATTACATTCCCAGGACTTATTTATCTTATAACTGGAAGTTTATACCCTTTGACCACCTTCACCCATTTCACCCATTCCCCTTACCCCCTGCCTCTGGCAGCCACCAGTCTGGTCTCTGTATCTTTGAGGTTTGGTTTCTTTTAGATTACACATATAATCATACAATATTTGTTTTCCCCTGAGTTATTTACCTAGCATAATGCCCTCAAGCTCCATCCATGTTGTCGCAAATGGCAGGATTTCCTTCTTTTTATAACTGAATAATGTTCCATTGTGTGTGTGTGTATGTGTGTGTGTGTGTGTATCACATCTTTATCCATTCCTCCATTAACGGACACTTAGTTATATCAGTGTGTTGGCTATTGTGAGTAGTGCTGCAGTGAACATGGGAGCTATCTTTGAGATAGTGGTTTCATCTTCTTTGGATGTATACCCAGAAGTGGAATAGCTGGATTGTAGGGTAGTTCTATTTTAAACTTTTTGAGGAACTTCTCTACTGTTTTCCATGGCGGCTGCACCAATTTACATTCCCACCGGCAGTGCACAAGGGTTCCTTTTTCTCTGCATCCTCACCAACACTTGTTATTTCCTGTCTCTTTGTTAATAGCCATTCTAACAGGTCTCATTGTGGTTTTAATTTGTATTTCCCTGATGATTAGTGATATTGAGCACCATTTCATGTACCTTTTGTCTGTTTGTGTGTCTTTGGAAAAATGTCTATAAAGAGCCCTTGCCCATTTTTTAATCAGATTGAATTTTTGCTCTTGAGTTCTTAATATGTTTTGGGTATTAACCAGATATAAACAATTGCCTTAGTCAATTGTTTTATTATGTATTATAGAATAGTTATTTTTCTAAGTCCATCATTCCTTCTACATTTATCAGCTGGCATTCTGCAAAGAGAATGTTTCCTGATAAGTGCTGGATAGTTCCTACTAAAACATCATTGTTACTGCTAATTTTTTCCCCTTTAATTAAAAAGTTCAGATAAGGACTTGGTGTAATAGTTACCTCCAGTGGTGGCAAATGAGGTTTTTCTTTTTTCTTTTTTTTAAAGTATCTCTATGGATGCATAGGTTTTGTTTTTTGTTTTTTTTTAATAGATATTTATTGGAGTATAATTGCTTCACAATACTGTGGTAGTTTCTGTTGCACAGCGAAGCGAATCAGCCATATGCATACACATGTCGCCACATCCCCTCCCTCTTGAGCCTCTCTCCCATTCTCCCTATCCCACCCCTCTAGGTCATCGCAGAGCACCCAGCCAATCTCCCTGTGCTACGCTGCTGCTTCCCACCAGCCAACTATTTTATATTCGGTAGTGTATATATGTTGATGCTACTCTCATTCGCCCCACCTTCACCCTCCCATCCCATGTCCTCAAGTCCATTTCCTGTGTCTACCTCTTTATTCCTGCCCTGCAACTAGGTTCATCAGTACTTTTTTTTTTTTTTAGATTCCATATATATGCGTTAGCATACAGTATTTGTTTTTCTCTTTCTGACTTACTTCACTCTGTGTGACAGATTCTAGGTCCATCCACCTCACTACAAATAACTCAGTTTCGTTTCTTTTTATGGCTGAGTAATATTCCATTGTATATATGTGCCACATCTTCTTTATCCATTCATCTGTTGATGGACATTTAGGTTGGCTCCATGTCCTGGCTATTGTAAATAGTGCTGCAGTGAACATCGGGGTACATGTCTCTTTTTGAATTATGATTTTCTCAGGGTATATGCCCAGTAGTGGGATTGCTGGGTCATATGGTAGTTCTATTTTTAGTTTTTTAAGGAACCTCCATACTGTTCTCCATAGTGGTTGTATCAATTTACATTCCCACCAACAGTGCACGAGGGTTCCCTTTTCACCACACCATTTCCAGCATTTACTGTTTCTAGAATTTTTGATAATGGCCATTCTAACTGGTGTGAGGTGATATCTCATTGTAGTTTTGATTTGCATTTCTCTAATAATTAGTGATGTTGAACATCTTTTTATGTGCCTCTTGGCCATCTGTATGTCTTCCTTGGTGAAATATCTATTTAGTTCTTCGGCCCATTTTTTAACTGGATTGTTTGCTTTTTTGATATTGAGCTCCAAGAGTAGTTTGTATATTTTAGAGATTAATCCTTTGTCTGTTGTTTCATTTGCAAATATTTTCTCCCATTCTGAGGGTTGTCTTTTTGTTTTGTTTATGGTTTCATTAAGTCCCATTTGTTTATTTTTGTTTTCTTTTCCATTACTCTAGGAGGTGGGTCAAAAAAGATCTTGTTGTGGTTTATGTCAGAGAGTGTTTTTCCTATGTTTTCCTGTAACAGTTTTATAGGGTCTCGTCTTACATTTAAGTCTTTAAGCCATTTGGAGTTTATTTTTGTGTATGGTGTCAGATAGTGTTCTAATTTCATTCTTTTATATGTAGCTGTCCAGTTTTCCCAGCACCGTTTATTGAAAGGCTGTCTTTTCTCCTTTCTATGTTCTTGCCTCCTTTGTCGTAAATTAGGTGCCCATATGTGCGTGGGTTTATCTATGGGCATTCTATCTTGTACCATTGATCTATATTTCTGTTTCTGTGCTGGTATCATACTGTCTTGATTACTGTAGCTTTGTGGTATAGTTTGAAGTCAGGGAGCTTGATTCCTCCAACTCGGTTTTTCTTTCTCAAGATTGCTTTGGCTATTCGGGGTCTTTTGTGTTTCCCTAAGATTTTTAAAATTTTTCGTTCTAATTCTGTGAAGAATGCCATTGGTAGTTTGATAGGGATTGCACTGAATCTGTAGATTGCTTTGGATAGTATGCTCATTTTCACAATGTTGATTCTTCCAATCCAAGAACATGTTATATCTCTCCATCTGTTTGGATCATCTTTAATTTCTTTCATCAGTGTCTTATAGTTTTCTGCATACAGGTGTTTTGTCTCCTTAGGTAGGTTTATTCCTAGGTATTTTATTCTTTTTGTTGCAATGCTAAATGGGAGTGTTTCCTTAATTTTTCTGATTTTCCGTTGTTGGTGTATAGGAATGCAAGAGATTTCTGTGCATTAATTTTGTATCCTGCAACTTTACCAAATTCATTGATTAGCTCTAGTAGTTTTGTGGTGGCATCTTTAGGATTTTCTATGTATGGTATCATGTCATCGGCAAACAGTGACAGTTTTATTTCTTCTTTTCCAATTTGTATTCCTTTTATTTCTTTTTCTTCTCTGATTGCTGTGGCTAGGACTTCCAAAACTATGTTGAATAAGGGTGGTGAGAGTGGACATCCTTGTTTTGTTCCTGATCTTAGTGGAAATGCTTTCAGTTTTTCAGCATTGAGTGTGATGCTTGATGTGGGTTTGTCATATATGGCCTTTTTTATGTTGAGGTAGGTTCCCTCTATGCCCATTTTCTGGAGAGTTTTTATCATAAATGGGTGTTGAATTTTGTCAAAAGATTTTTCTGCATCAGTTTAGATGATCATATGGTTTTTATTCCTTAATTTGTTAATGTGGTGTATCACATTGATTGATTTGCATATATTGAAGAATCCTTGCATCCCTGGGACAAATCGCACTTGATCATGGTGTATGATCCTTTTAATGTGCTGTTGGATTCTGCTTGCTAGTATTTTGTTCAGGATTTTTGCATCTATGTTCATCAGTGATATTGTTCTAGAATTTTCTTTTTTTGTGGTATCTTTTTCTGCTTTTGGTATCAGGGTGATGGTGGCTTCGTAGATTGAATTTGGGAGTGTTTTTCCCTCTGCAATTTTTTGGAAGAGTTTGAGAAGGATGGGTGTTAGCTCTTCTCTAAATGTTTGATAGAATTCGTCTGTGAAACCATCTGGTCCTGGACTTTTGTTTGTTGGAAGATTTTTAATTACGGTTTCAATTTCATTACTTGTGATAGTTCGTTTATATTTTCTAATTCTTCCTGGTTCAGTCTGGAAAGTTGTACCTTTCCAAGAATTTGTCCATTTCTTCATGGTTGCCAATTTTATTGGCATTTAGTTGCTTGTAGTAGTCTCTTATGATGCTTTGTATTTCTGCAGTGTCCGTTGTCACTCCTCCTTTTTCATTTCTAATTTTATTGATTTGAGTCCTCTTCCTCTTTTTCTTGATGAGTCTGGCTAAAGGTTTATCAATTTTGTTTATCTTCTCAAAGAACGAACTTTTAATTTTATTGATCTTTGCTATTGTTTTCTTCGTTTCTATTTCATTTATTTCTGCTCTGATCTTTATGATTTCTTTCCTTCTGCTAACTTTGGGTTTTGTTTGTTCTTCTTTCTCTAGTTGTTTTAAGTGTAGGGTTAGATTGTTTATTTGAGATTTTTCTTTTTTCTTGAGGTGAGAGTGTATTGCTATAAACTTCTGTCTTAGAACTGCTTTTGCTGCGTCCCATAGGTTTGGGTCATCATGTTTTTGTTATTTGTTTCTATGTATTTTTAAATTTCTTCTTTGATTTTTTCAGTGATTTCTTGATTATTTAGTAGGTCACTGTTTAGCCTCCATGTATTTGTGTTTTTTACAGTTTATATCCTGTAATTGATTTCCAATCTCATAGCTGTGGTCAGAAAAGATGCTTGATACGATTTCAAGTTTCTTAAATTTTTTGAAGCTTGATTTGTGACCCAAGCTATGTTCTCTCCTGGAGAATGTTCCATGTGCACTTGAGAAGAAATTGTATTCTGCCACTTTTGGGTGGAATGTTCTATAAATATCAATTAGATCTATCTGGTCTATTGTGTCATTTAAAGGTTGTGTTTCCTTATTAATTTTCTGTCTGGATGATCTGTACATTGGTGAAAGTGGGGTGTTAAAGTCCCCTACTATTATTGTGTTACTGTTGATTTCTCCTTTCATGGTTGTTGGCATTTGCCTTATGTATTGAGGTGCTCCTATGTTGGGTGCATAAACATTTAAAATTGTTATATCTTCTTCTTGGATTGATCCTTTGATCATTATGTAGTGTTCCTCCTTATCTCTTGTAACAGTCTTTATTTTAAAGTCTGTTTTATCTGATATGAATATTGCTACTCCAGCTTTCTTTTGATTTCCATTTGCATGGAATATCTTTTTCCATCTCTTCACTTTCAGTCTGTGTGTGTCCCTAGGTCTGAAGTGGGTCTCTTGTAGACAGCATATATATGGGTCTTGTTTTTGTATTCATTCAGCCAGTCTGTGTCTTTTGGTTGGGGCATTTAATCCATTTACACTCAAGGTTATTATTGATATGTATGTTCCTATTACCATTTTCTTAATTGTTTTGGGTTTGTTTTTGTGGGTCTTCTCCTTCTCTTGTGTCTCCCACTTAAAGAAGTTTCTTTAGTATTTGTTGTAAAGCTGGTTTGGTGGTGCTGATTTCTCTTGGCTTTTGCTTGTCTGAAAAGCTTTTGATTTCTCCATCAAATCTGAATGAGATCCTTGCTGGATAGTGTAATCTTGGTTGTAGGTTTTTCTCTTTCATCACCTTAAGTATATCCTGCCACTCCCTTCTGGGCTGCAGTTTCCCCTGAAAAATCAGCTGATAACCTTATCGGGATTCCTTTGTATGTTATTTTTTTGTTTTTTCCTTGCTGTTTTTAATATTTTTTCTTTGAATTTAATTTTTGTTAATTTGATTAATATGTGTCTTGGTGCATTTTTCCTAGGGTTTATCCTGGACTTGGGTGACTATTTACTTTCCCATGTTAGGGAAGTTTTCAACTATAATCTCTTCAGATATTTTCTCAGAGCCTTTCTTTTTCTCTTCTTCTTCTGGGACCCCTATAATTCAAATGTTGGTGTGTTTAATGTTGTCCCAAAAGTCTCTGAGATTGTCTTCAATTCTTTTTTCTTTATTCTGCTCTTCAGCAGTTATTTTGACCATTTTGTCTTCCAGCTCACTTATTCGTTTTTCTGCCTCAGTTATTCTGTTAGTGATTCCTTCTAGTGTATTTTTCATTTTAGTTATTGTGGTGTTCATCTCTGTTTGTTCTTTAGTTCTTCTAGATCTTTGTTAAACATTTCTTGTATTTTCTCAATTCGTGCCTCCATTCTATTTCTGAGATTCTGGATCATCTTTACTATCATTACTCTGAATTCTTTTTCAGGTAGGTTGCCTATTTCCTCTTCATTTATTTGGTCTTGTAGGTTTTTACCTTGCACCTTCATCTGTGACCTTTTCTTGCCATCTCATTTTTTTTTTTTTTTATGAGTGGGATTGTGTTCCTGTCTTACTCGTTGTTTGGCCTGAGGCTTCCAACACTGGGGTTTGTAGCCTATTGGGTAGAGCTGGGTCTTGGTGCTGAGATGAGGAACTCTGTGAGACCTCACTCCGATGAATATTCCCTGGGGTCTGAGGTTCTCTGTTAGTCCAGTGGTTCGGACTCAGAGCTCCCACCACAGGAGCTTGAGTCCGACCCCAGTCTCGTGAACCAAGATCCCTCAAGCCGCCTGGGGTGGCAAAAATAAATAAATTTTAAAAATAACAAAGTAAAAAATAAAATTACACTAGGAAACTAATAGGTAAGTTAGGAAGAATATAAAAATAAAAATATAGATGAATCAACAACTGGAAGGTACATCAGTACCACAATAGTGAAAAAGAAGAGCAGGGAAAAGAAAGAAAAGGTGGGGGGAAGGCCTTGACTGTGGAGGGTGGGGCCTAAATAAGGGAAAGGTTTGGGTGGTGGGCGGGGCCAATGCTCAGGAACCACAGGGCTGGAAAAGTCCCTCGGGGCTGTGGGGGGTGGAGCTTAGGCTCAAGGAACAGAAGGGGCCCCGGCGTGCCCCCCACCCCTGGTCTCAGAGTGCAGGAGACCTCACCTGGGAGCCCAGCAGGCTTCCTGGGCTCAAGTGGGCAGGGCAGTCGTCCTCTGCTCCTCTCCCACTCCTCCTGGATGGCCCCTACTGCCTGCCACTCATGATCTCCCTGGGTACCCCCAGGACCCACGCAGTCTGGAGGGTCTTTGGAGGGCAGGGGATCAGCCTGGGAGCTCAGCAGGCTCCCTGAGCCCGAGTGGGCAGGGCAGTTGCCCTCCGCTCCTTTCCTGCTGTTCCCAGAGAGTCCCTCCTGCCTGCCTCTCCTGATTTCCCTGGCCTCAGAGGTGCCAGTCCTGTCTGGCCTCCACTTCTCCTCCCCCCTCGGTCCTCCTACATCCTACTGGTTCACTTTGGAGTTCCACCCGTCTCCTTGGGCGTCAGAGTCCCCCACCAGCAGCCAGCAGGCACCCTAGTTGTGGGGAGACGCTAACTCTGCGTCTTCCCACACTGCCATATTGGCTCCGCCTCCTAGGCTTCGACACATAGGTTTTTAAAAATATTTTACAATCATAGTCATTTTTCTTTTTGATATTCATATTGTCCTTTATTTGGCTAATGGAAGTCCTTTCCAGCTGGCTCTCGTCTTCTTTTAACACTTGTCTTTGAGTGCCTCCTTGATTTCAGGCAATAAAAAATGACCCAGAAAAAAATTGGCACCTTCCCTGCCTAGTCCTGGAATTCACCACGGAACTCTGGTTACTTTTGGTGAGAAATGGTTTTTAGAAGCAAAGATCTAGGTGCTTTATATGCTTGTTGCCTCTGTGACATTTTTTCTAGGCCTTTTCACTACGCTGGGAAATAAGTTTTAAAATAATGAATTCACATTGATATTTCTAAATCATATTTAATATTACAGGTTTTTTTCTTTAATTTCTCTAATTTTACATTTTATCTTTTTCTGTTTCACAGAAAAGCTTGGTTCTCAATAACATTAATATGTTTACTTGCTTACTTTATCTCCAGTATACATAAAGAGGTTTTAAAATTTTTGTACCAATATTACTTCTAACAATAAAGTTACTGTGTGAAGATTTCCATACAGTTATTTCTTTCTTTAATTTATATCCTACTATGGATAAATAGAAGGAATTCATGTTTAAAAGTTACTTATGGGACTTCCCTGGTGGCGCAGTGGTTAAGAATCTGCCTGCCAATGCAGGGGACATGGGTTCGAGCCCTGGTCCGGGAAGATCCCACATGCCACAGAGCAACTAAGCCCATGTGCCACAACTACTGAGCCTGTGCTCTAGAGCCCGTGAGCCACAACTACTGAGCCCGCGTGCCACCACTACTGAGCCTGCGTGCCTAGAGCCTGTGCTCCGCAACAAGAGAAGCCACCGCAATGAGAAGAATGTGCACCGCAACAGAGTAGCCCCCACTCATCGCAATTAGAGAAAGTCCACGTGCAGCAACAAAGACCAACACAGCCAAAAATAAATAAATAAATAGTCCTGTCTACTGTTTTTAAAATGATAACTTACCTTCCAATTATTTTTTATCCCCAACCCTAATATTCTTTTTCCTTTTTTTTTTCCTTTGTGTAGCACCTACAATCTTCTAACATACTGCAGTTTACTTATTCATTATTTTTATTGCCATTCTTTTCCTACTAAAGTGAAAACTCCACACAGGACAAAATATTATTTCTTTAGAAATCTTTGAAAGCATCAGAAAATACCAAGGCAGGGCTTCCCTGGTGGCGCAGTGGTTAAGAATCCGCCTGCCACTGCAGGGGACATGGGTTCTAGCCCTTGTCCAGGAAGATCCCACATGCCGTGGAGCAACAAAACCTGTGTGCCACAACTACTGAGCCTGCGCTCTAGAGCCCACGAGCTACAACTACTGAGCCAGTGTGCCACAACTACTGAAGCCTGTGCGCCTAGAGCCCATGCTCTACAACAAGAGAAGCCCATGCACTGCAATGAAGAGTAGCCCCTGTTCGCCACGGCTAGAAAAAGCCTGAGTGCAGCAACAAAGACCCAATGCAGCCAAAAGTAAATAAATAAAATAAATAAAATTTTTAAAATGTTCCATCTCAAAGGTCACCAGACAAATGCAAATTTTTAAAAAAAGAATAAATTAAAAAAAAAAAAACCAAGGCAGTGAGCATTTATGAGGTAGAAGATCTGGTAGAAGAAAGAAGCCAAGGGAGGTGAGCCCAACGTTTGGGGCCACTCAAGGTGATTGCTCTTTTCTAAAGTCAATGGCAAAGAGACTGAGAAGCTGAATAGAGCTTTCAGCGGTCTCATGGTACTAAAAGAACAAAAATTGAAGGGATGCCAAGGAGGAGAGGCCCTGGTAAACACCCCTGGCTTTTGACCTGAAGAGCTACACCCTAGGAGTAAGGGTAAACCAGAAATACACTAGTATTCTATGATCATAGAAGGCTGTGTAGGCTGTAAAGGGTGTATTAAACTGGGACTATTTTCTGATGTACGTGGCTTGGACTGGGATCGTAATAATTTGACCAAAGAGAAGAAGTCAGATTTATGTTATATGTTGGATGTGTGTTGGAGTTAAGAGCAGAAAGGAATTATTATAGTTGTTACCAAAGGTTGATTTCCCTTTTTTGCTGAAAATGCACTATCCTCATTCTTTCTTCTCTATCTAAATCATAACAGTTTCTCAAATACTACTCTTTTCAAGAAGCACCTTACAATTACACGTCACCTTTTTCGACTTTTTTGCTCCCCAGCAAGTATCCAGTGAAATAGATCCTCTCACTGTTCTTTGAACACATCTACTCCCCCAACCCCCAGACACATACTTCCTTATGATGGACATTTTTCAGAATTATTTTAGCTGTCCAGCTGTCCACTTTAGAGGGAAATCCAAATATGTAAAGTTTTAGTTGGAGAGAATAACTCAGAATCCACTTCAGAAGCGAAAAGAGCTGGATTCTTCCTCTTCTTTCATTCCCCTGGCAGCTAGGATGAAGGTCATGATTTAGTCTTAGCCAATCAGTTGTTGCCACCTGAGAATGTGAATAGCAAGCTATAAAGTTTGTGAGGCAAACGTTGTTTTAATTTTAAGCAAATGTAATGCATTTATATGTAACTGAATCACTTTGCTCTACAGCAGAAATTAGCACAATATTGTAAATCAACTATAGTTCAATAAAATAAATTTTTAAAAAGAAGAAAAAATAGAGTAATAAGGGGACTTTTTTTAGTATAAAGATAATATATATCACAATTAGTTCTTTTTTTTTTTTTTGTGGTATGCGGGCCTCTCACTGTTGTGGCCTCTCCCGTTGTGGAGCACAGGCTCCGGACGCGCAGGCTCAGCGGCCATGGCTCACGGGCCCAGCCGCTCTGCGGCATGTGGGATCTTCCCAGACCGGGGCATGAACCCGTGTCCCCTGCATCGGCAGGCGGACTCTCAACCACTTGCGCCACCAGGGAAACCCCACAATTAGTTCTTAATTATGCATTCATGGACTGATCATTCAGTGTATGGATTAACCAGGTAATTTGTTTCTGATTTCCTTTCACCTCCCTTCTGTTGTTTACGCTTTGCTTATTTCATACCTCCAAAAGAGGTTGGGCAGGAAAACAGATCAGATGAAAATCAAAAAGACAGCAATTTTTTTCTGGTTAGCAACTGTGTTCAGAAATTTTATAAGTAAGAATATGAAACTATGACTGAGACTAGTTTTAAAAATTTCCAGTTGTTTTCAGTATTTGCTGCTTTAATATTCATTGCCTAGGTTGTTTCTTATTATAGAAGGAGGGTATTGGAATTTCAGGTTAGTAAAGGAAGACATCAATGATATTCATTATATATCCTTAATTTTTAAAGTTAGAAAATACCAATGCCATATTGTTCTGAAATAAGAATAGGGTGGATTCAGGCAGTTACGAATAATATGATAGCTGTGTTTTTATATATTGCTAATAAATGGAATTTTGATTTATCTTTTCTTTTCATCCCTTCTCTATGTACTATTTTAGCTGAAGGTATTGGTAAAAAGGTTTCTCTTATTCATCTGTGATCTGCCTAGGAGTTACACGTAAAACCTATTTGATAGATTATTTCATTTGTTAGTATCTTACTGTCAAGGGAGAAACTCAGAAGAGCACTAATATCATAGTGAAGGTTTGCCCACCTCAGTGCCACAATTTATATTACCTAGATTATCTATTTTGCCTTTTGCTAATACTTCTATTGCTTAAAGTGTTCTCCCTTTAAAAACATGGCTAGTTTCAAACTTATTAAAAGTGGATCTTAGAAAGTACTAACATTTACTTAGGAATTTCTCCTATAGAGTGTTTGAACTTTACTTTAGATGTAAGATCCTAATACAGCATTTAAAGAAATACTCCAACTGAACTTTCCTCGCTATATTATTCATGTAAGGCATGGCTCTGTAGACCCTTATATAATACCTCCTTCTTTATTTTTATATATCAGTATTTTTATTTTATTACTATGATTTTTAATGAAGTATAGTTGATTTACAATGTTGTGTTAGTTTCAGGTATACAGCAAAGTGATTCAGTGTTTTATATATATATATATATATTCTTTTCCAGATTCTTTTCCATCATAGGTTATAACAAGATATTGAATATAGTTCCCTGTGCTATACAACAGATCCTTGCTGATTATCTATTTTATATATAGTAGTGTGTATCTGTTAATCCCAAACTCCTAATTTATCTCCCCCTTTCCCCTTTGGTAACCATAAGTTTGTTTTCTATGTCTGTGAGTCTATTTCTGTTTTGTAGATAAGTTCATTTGTATCATTTTTTAAGATTCCACGTGTAAATGCTATCATATGATATTTGTCTTTCTCTGTCTGACTTACTTCACTTAGTGTGATCATCTCAAGGTCCATCCATGTTGCTGCAGATGGCGTTATTTCATTCTTTTTTACGGTTGAGTAATATCCCAGCGTGTGTGTGTGTGTGTGTGTGTGTGTGTGTATGTGTGTATGCCATATCTAAATGTTGATGGACATTTAGGTTGCTTTCGTGTTTTAGCTATTGTAAATGGTGCTGCTATGAACATTGGGGTGCATGTATTTTTTTGAATTAGAGTTTTCTTCTTTTCTGGATATATGCCCAGGAGTGGGATTGCTGGATCATATGGTAACTGTGTTTTTAGTTTTTTAAGAAACCTCCATACTGTTTTCCATAGTGGCTGCAGGTGGTGCCATTTCTTGAGGTGGAGAAGAATGGAGAAGGAGCAGATTTGGAGGGAAGCTGTGCCAGGAATTAGGGTTAGGAGAAGGCACAGTAGTACAGAATTGCGAAGTATGATGTGCCTGTGAGGCATCTAAGTGGCGACATCGGGTAGGCAGTTGAATATAAGGATTTCAAGTTTAGAAAAGTGTCCTAAATTATAAATGTAAATAATTGTGGAATAGTCAGTGTAAACCTGGGGCTTCAGTTTAAAACATACAGTTCAGGGCACAGTTGGATAAAACATCTCAGCATACTTGTGTACTTCATCATCAGAAAACTTCCACTCCTGTGACTTAACCTTGGCTTTACTCTGGTTTAACAAGAATTCTTACTTTTCTTCTCACTCGTAGGGATGAAAAGCTAAGAAAAAGTACTGCTCTTAGTTGATCTTCTATTAGTGGGTCCCACTAGAGGCTATTTCTTTCCTGCTACCCTAGCTCAGGTTTTGCTTGCTTCCCCTCATCTTTCAGCATCCTGCTCTTTCCATTTTAAACCAAAAAGAAAGGAAATGATTTTGTTTACATATACACTGTTTTCCTGAGATTACCTTCTGCCACTTTTTCCAGTCTGGATGGAAATTCTTTCTTTTTTTCCCCATGTTTGCTTTATGTCCCTTTGATTTTTTTTTAACATCTTTATTGGAGTATAATTGCTTTACATTGTTGTGTTAGTTTCTGCTGTATAATAAAGTGAATCAGCTATACATATACATATATCCCCATATCCCCTCCCTCTTGCACCTCCCTCCCACCCTTCCTGTGGAAATTCTTTCTTGAATTCTTTTCTGCCGCTTCCTGTCCTTTGAAGGCTGGAACTGTTACAAAAGCTTATTGGCATCAGACACAAAAGATTATTCATTAACTTTTCTCTAAGACCTACAGCTCCCTCCAAGCCTGATTCTAATTTTTTTTAAAGGACCCATCCCTTTCTTTCTTCTGAAGAGGCATTTTAGAATACATTTGAACAGAGTATGCACAATTTTTAAACAATTGCTTTATATGCCATATTTAATTTGAAAGTTATTTCCCATAGAAACAGTATTGTAAATGGTGGTTTGGTTTCCCCAGCTAACTCCAAAGCCTTTTTTAAACTTGTGCCACAGTGGTATTTCATTTATAATTGATAATAACTATATCCTTGTTTCTTGGGCACAGTGACACATTTCACATAAGTTATTCTAGTATTGCATAGAGACAGGACTGTACCTAAACGGCCCCAATAATTTAACTTTGTACACTAGCAGCATAGAATCATAGCCTGTACGAGCTAGAAGGGACTTTAGATATAACACAGTCCAAACTACTTATTTTATGAGGGAGAAAACTGAGATCCTTAGAAACAAAATGACTTGTCCTCAGTGGCATCTTCTTATCTCACATCACTGAAACTTGCATATGTTGATTCCTTCGGTTAGAATTTCCAGATAAACTCCTTAATATCCATCAAAATTCAGTTCTGTGAAACTTTCTGCATCAACCTTTGTCTCTTTGGATATAGTGGGTCACTCTAATCTCTGTGTTGTGTCCATACATTGTATATAGCTTCTATAGCACGAGTTAGCTGCAAGTTGTGTGACCTTGTATAACTCACCAAATATCTCTGTACTTTAGTTTGTTCATCCATAAGATAATAATAATCATACATCATAATACCTCATAGGATTGATATGAAGACAAAATGAGTTAATGTATATAAAGGGTTTATGACAGTGTCCGGTGCATAGTAAATGGTTATAGCTATTATTATTATCATAATGCATTGTGATTTTTTACCTGAATACTTGTTTTACCTTCTGGCCTGTCAACTCATCAGCTCACCAAAGTGAGAAATATTATATATTACTCACTGTGTAAGCATTATATAAGTTTTTAATGAAACTTTTTACTTTGAGATGATTGTAAATTGGCATACACTTGTAAACAATAATATAAAGAAATCCCCTATGCCCTTTACCTAATATCCCCCAGTAGTAAACCTTGCAAAACTATAGTACAATATCAAAACCAGGATATTGACATTGAGACAGTCAAAATTCAAAACATTTCTATCACCACAGGGATCCCACATATTGTCCTTTTATAGCCACACTCACTTCCTTCCCATATCCCTTTCCAAGCAACATTCTTAATCCCTGGCAACCACTGATCTATTCTCCGTTCCTATAATTTCATTATTTCAGGAATATTATATAAAAGGAATAACATAATATGTAACTCAGTATAATTCTCAGAAAATTCATCCAAGTTGTTGCATTTATTAATTATTGCTAAAATTATTGTTGTGTTTGACAGTATGGATATACATACTAAACATGGCATGGATGCTACATGGTATGGATAAATATACTAAAGCTTAACTATTCGTCCATTGAAGGACATCTGAATTATTTCTAATTCCTAGCTATTATGAATAAAGCTTCTCTGAACATTCATAGACAGGTTTTTGTGTGAACCTAAGTTTTTATTTCCCTAGGATAAATGCCTAGGAGTGCAATTGCTAGATCATTCTGGACATGGTGGTTGCATGTTTAGTTTTTAGAGAAACTGCCGAACTGTACCATTTTACAGTCCCACCAACAACTTAACAGGTGATCCATTTTCTCCACAACCTCACCAGCATTTGGTGGTATTGCTATTTTTTGTTTTACCCAGTCTGATAGGTATATAATGATATCTCATTGCAGTTTTAATTTGCATTTCCCTCATGGCATGTGATGTTGAACATCTCTTAATGTGCTTATTTTCCATCTGGGTATGGAAAATATTCAGATATTTTTGCTGAAATATCTGTTCATGTCTTTTTCCCAGTTGATAATTGGATTTTTTTTAACAGTTGAGGTTTAAGAGTTTTTAAAAATATATTCTAAATACTAGTCATTTGTTGGCTATGTGATTTGCAGTATTTTCTCCTAATCTGTAGCTTATTTTTTTTATCCTGTTAACAGGTTCTTTCATAGAGCAAAGGTAATAATTTTGATTAAGTCCAATTTACAATTTTTCCTTTTATGGATTGCCCTAAGAACTCTTTGCCTAGCTCTCAATCCTGAAGATTTTATTTTTTTCTAAAAGTTTTATAGTTTTACATTCACATTTAAGTCCATGATCCATTTTGAGTTAATTTTTGTATAAGGTGTGAGGTTTAAGCTGAAGTTTATTATTATTATTTTTTGCCTGTGGATATCCAAACATATCATTTGTTAAAAAGACTTTCTTTCCCCCATTGAATTGCTTTTGCACCTTTGTGAAAAATAAGTTAGGATTAGAGCGATATTGAAGAAAACAAGGTTAATATACAAAAGTCAGTTTCTTTTCTCTAGACCAGCAATGAGCAATTGGATTGAAATAAAAAATACAACACTATTTACATTAGGAAAGAAAGAGAGAAAGAAACAGAAGGAAAGAAAGCAAAAGAAAGAAAGAAAGAAAGAAAGAAAGGGGGGGAGGAAAGAAGGAAAAAAGAAAGAAAGACTTAGGCATAAATCTAAGAAAATATATACAAGATCTATATGAGGAAAATTACAAAATTCTAAAGAAGGAAATCAAAGAAGAACTAAATAAATGAAGAGAGATTTCATGTTCATGGCTAAGAAGACTCAGTATAGTTAAGATGTTAATTCTTTCCAACTTTGTCTAGATTCAGTACAAGCCCAGTCAAAATCCCAGCAAGTTGCTTTGTGGATGTTGACAAATTGATTCTAAAGTTTATATGGAAAGGCAAAAGATCCAGAAATCTTTAGTTAGAGGACTGACACTACCTGACTTAAGACATACTATAAAGCTACAGCAATCAAGACAGTTTGAGGGACTTCCCTGGTGGTCCAAAAGTTAAGACTTTGCCTTCCAATGCAGGGGGTGCAGATTCGATCCCTCGTTGGGGAGCTAAGATCCCACATGCCTTGTGGCCAAAAAACCAAGACATTAAGGAAAAAAAGAAAACAGAAGCAATATTGTAACAGATTCAATAAAAGACTAAAAAATGGTCCACATCAAAAAAAGAACTTTAAACAAAAATTTTTTTAAAAGTTTGATATTCGCAAAAGAATAGACAAACAGATCAGTGGAACAGAAGAGAGAGCTCAAAAATAGACTCACAGAAATATACTCAGCTGATCTTTGACAAAGGAGCAAAAGCAATTCAATAGAAAAAGGATAGTCTTTTCAACAATTGGTGCTGGAAAACCTGGACATTCACATGAAAGAAATGGATATAGACAATGACCTTATACCTTTCACAAAAACTAAACCCAAGTGGATCATAGACCTAAACGTAAAATGCAAAACTATAAAACTCCTAGAAGTTACATAACAGAAAATGTAGGTGACCTTGGGTTTGGCGATGAGTCTTTAGTTATAACACCAAAAACATGATCTATGAAAGAAAAAAATTGCTAAGATGGATGTCCTTAAATTAAAATCTTCTGTTTTGTGAAAGACACTGTTAAGTGAATGACTAACTAGATAAGCCACAGACTTGGAGAAGATATTTGCAAAAGATATACCTGATAAAGGACTATTATCCAAAAAATACAAAGAACTCTTAAAAGTGAACTGTAAGAAAACAGACAGCCCAATTAAAAAATGGGCAAAAGATCTGAACAGATACCTCATCAAAGAAGATATACAGATGGCAAATAAGCATATGAAAAGATGCTCAACATCATATGCCATAGGCAACTGCAAATTAAAGCAACAATGAGATACTACAGCACACCTATTAGAATGGCTAACATCCAAAACACTGACAGCAACAAATGCTGATGAGGATGTGGAGCAACAGGAACTCTTATTCATTGCTGGTGGGAATGCACTTCCAACAACTTTGGAAAATGTTTTTACAAAGCAAGACATAACTTTATCATACAATCCAGCTATTGTTTTCCAAGGTATTTATTCAAATGAGTTGAAAACTTATGTCCACATAAAAGCTAGTACAGGAATGCTTATAGCAGTTTTTTTCATAATTGCCAAATTTTGGAAGTAACCAAGATGTCCTTCAGAAGGTGAGTGGATAAATAAACTTTGGTATATCTATACAATGGACTCTTATTCAGTATACAAATGAAATGAGCTATCAAGCCATGAAAAAACATGGAGGAGCCTTAAATGCTTATTGTTAAGTGAAAGGGCCAGTCTGAAAAGGCTATAGACTGTATGATTCCAAATACATGACATTCTGGAAAGGCAAATCTATAGAAACAGTAAAAAAAAAAAAAATCAGTGCTTGTCAGGGGCTTGGGGAGTGGTGGTGGCTGGGAAGGAAAGGGTGAATTACTGGAGCACAGGGTATATTTAGGGCAGTGAAACTACTCTTTATGATACTGTAATGATACATACATGACATGATGCATTTGTCAAACTCACAGACCTGTACAACTCAAAGACTGAACCTTAATGTAAACTGTGAATTTTAAAGCATACAAATAAATATCAGTTGGTCATCATATTTGTATGGGTCTATTTCTGGCTTCTCTATTCTGTTCCATTGATTTATGTGTCTGTCTCTCTAATACCACACCATCTGGATTACTATAGCTGTGTAATGTCTTAAAATAGGATAGACTGTTTCTTCCCAATTTATTCTTCTTTGAAAAATTTGTTTTAACTATTCTAGTTCCTTTGCCTTTACATTAAAAGTTTAGAATAATTTTGTCTATATCCATAAAAAATCTTGCTGGGACTTTTATGGGATTTACAGTAACTGCATTTAGGGAGAATTGAAATCTTTACTGTGTTGAGTCTCCCAATCCATGAATGTGGAATCTCCCTCCATTTATTTAGGTCTTTTGTGTTTTCCTTCATCAATGCCTTGTAGTTTTCAGAATGCAAGTCCTGCACATGTTTTATTAGATTTATACCTAAGTATGTCTCTCTTTCTTTCTTTCTTTCCTTCTTTGTTTCTTTCTTGAATTTTATTTTTCTTATAGAGCAGGTTCTTACTAGTTATCTATTTTATACATGTTAATGTATATATGTCAGTCCCAATCTCCCAATTAATCCCACCACCAACCACCCCACCCCCCAACTTTCCCCCTTTGGTGTCCCTATGTTTGTTCTCTACATCTGTGTCCCTATGTCTGCCTTGCACACCGCTTAATCTGTACCATTTTTCTAGATTCCACATATATGCGTTATTATACGATATTTGTTTTACTCTTTCTGAGTTACTTCACTCTGTATGACAGTCTCTAGATCCATCCACATCTCTACAAATGACCCAATTTCATTCCTTTTATGGCTGAGTAATACTCCATTGTATGTATGTGCCACATCTTCTTTATCCATTCGTCTGTCAATGGGCATTTAGGTTGCTTCCACAACCTGGCTATTGTAAATAGTGCTGCAATGAACATTGGGGTACATGTGTCTTTTTAAGTTATGGTTTTCTCTGGGTATATGCCCAGTAGTGGGATTGCTGTGTTACATGGTAATTCTATTCTTAGTTTTTTTAAGGAACCTCCATACTGTTCTCCATAGTGGCTGCATCAATTTACATTCCCATCAACAGTGCAAGAGGGTTCCCTTTTCTCCACACACTCTCCAGCATTTGTTGTTTGTAGATTTTCTGATGATGCCCATACTAACCGGTGTGAGATGATACCTCATTGTAGTTTTGATTTGCATTTCTCTAATAATTAGTGATGTTGAGCAGCTTTCCATGTGCCTCTTGGCCATCTGTATGTCTTTTTTGGAGAGATGTCTATTTAGATCTTCTGCCAATTTTTTGATTGGGTTCTTTGTTTTTTAATATTGAGCTACATGAGCTGTTTATACATTTTGGAGATTAATCCTTTGTCCATTGATTCATTTGCAAATATGTTCTCCCATTCTGAGGGTTGTCTTTTCATCTTGTTTATAGTTTCCTTTGATGTGCAAAAACTTTTAAGTTTCATTAGGTCCCATTTGTTTTTGTTTTTATTTCCCTTACTCTAGGAGGTGGGTCAAAAAAGATCTTGCTGTGGTTTATATCAAAGAATGTTCTTCCTATGTTTTCCTCTAAGAGTTTTATAGTGTCTGGTCTTACATTTAGGTCTTTAATCCATTTTGAGTTTATTTTTGTGTATGGTGTTAGGGAGTGTTCTAATTTCATTCTTTTTTTTTTTTTTTTTGCGGTACGCGGGCCCCTCACTGCTGTGGCCTCTCCCATCACAGAGCACAGGCTCCAGACACGCAGGCTCAGTGGCCATGGCTCACGGGCCCAGCCGCTCCATGGCACGTGGGATCCTCCCGGACCGGGACACGAACCCACGTCCCCTGCATCGGCAGGCGGACTCCCAACCACTGTGCCACCAGGGAAGCCCTAATTTCATTCTTTTACATGTAGCTGTCCAGTTTTCCCAGCACCACTTATTAAAGAGACTGTCTTTTCTCCTTTGTGTATCCTTGCCTCCTTCGTCATAGATTAGTTGACCATAGGTGCGTGGGTTTATCTCTGGGCTTTCTATCCAGTTCCATTGATCTATATTTCTGTTTTTGTGCCAGTACTATATTATCTTGGTTACTGTAGCTTTGTAGTATAGTGTGAAGTCAGGGAGTGTGATTCCTCCAGCTTTGTTTTTTTCCCTCAAGATTGCTTTGGCTATTCGGGGTCTTTTGTGTCTCCATACAAATTTTAAGAATTTTTTGTTCTAGTTCTGTAAAAAATGCCATTGGTAATTTGATAGGGATTGCATTGAATCTGTAGATTGCTTTGGGTAGTATAGTCATTTTCACAATATTGATTCTTCCAGTCCAAGAACATGGTACATGTCTCCATCTGTTTGTGTCATCTTTGATTTCTTTCGTCAGTGTCGTATAGTTTTCTGAGTACAGGTCTTTTACCTCCTTAGGTAGGTTTATTCCTAGGTATTTTATTCTTTTTGTTGCAGTGGTAAAGGGGAGTGTTTCCTTAGTTACTCTTTCTGAGCTTTCATTGTTAGTGTATAGGAATTCAAGAGATTTCTGTGCATTAATTTTGTATCCTGCAACTTTACCAAATTCATTGATTAGCTCTAGTAGTTTTCTGGTGGCATCTTTAGGATTCTCCTTGTATAGTATCATGTCAAATGCAAACAGTGACAGTTTTACTTCTTCTTTTCCAATTTGTATTCCTTTTATTTCTTTTTCTTCCCGGATTGCCGTGGCTAGGACTTCCAAAACTATGTTGAATAATGGTGAGAGTGGACATTCTTGTCTTGTTCCTGATCTTAGAGGAAATGCTTTCAGTTTTTCACCATTGAGAATGATGTTTGCTGTGGGTTTGTCGTATATGGCCTTTATTATGTTGAAGTAGGTTTCCTCTATGCCCACTTTCTGGAGAGTTTTTTTTTTTTTTTTTCGGTACGCGGGCCTCCCACTGCTGTGGCCTCTCCCGCTGCAGAGCACAGGCTCCAGACGCGCAGGCTCAGCAGCCATGGCTTACGGGCCCAGCCGCTCCGCGGCATGTGGGATCTTCCCGGACCGGGGCACGAACCCGTGTCCCCTGCATCAGCAGGCGGACTCTAAACCACTGCGCCACCAGGGAAGCCCCTCTGGAGAGTTTTTATCAAAAATCGGTATTGAATTTTGTCCAAAGCTGTTTTTGCATCTATTGAGATGATCATATGGTTTTTATTCTTCAGTTTGTTAATATGGTATATCACATTGATTGATTTGCATATATTGAAGAATCCTTGCATCCTTGGGATAAATCCCGCTTTATCATGGCGTATGATCCTTTTAATGCATTGTTGGATTCTGTTTGCTAGAATTTTGTTGAGGATTTTTGCATCTATATTTATCAGTGATATTGGTCTGTAATTTTTTTTGTAGTATCTCTGTTTGGTTTTGTTTTCAGGGTGATGGTGGTTTTGTAGAATGAGTTTGGGAGTGTTCCTTCCTCTGCAGTTTTTTGGAAGAGTTTGAGAAGGATGGGTGTTAGCTCTTCTCTAAATGTTTGATAGGATTCACCTGTGAAGCCATCTAGTCCTGGACTTTTGTTTGTTGGAAGATTTTTAATCACAGTTTCAATTTCATTACTTTTGATTGGTCTGCTTATATTTTCTGTTTCTTCCTGGTTCATCTTGGAAGGTTATATCTTTCTAAGAATTTGCCCATTTCTTCCAGGTTGTCCATTTTATTGGCATAGAGTTGGCTGTAGTAGTCTCTTATGATGCTTTGTATTTCTGAGGTGTCCGTTGTCACTCTTTTCTCATTTCTAATTTTATTCATTTGAGTCTTCTCCCTCTTTTTCTTGGGTCTGGCTAAAGGTTTATTAATTTTGGTTATCTTCTCAAAGAACCAGCTTTTAGTTTTATTGATCTTTGCTATTGTTTTCTTTGTTTCTATTTCATTTGTTTCTACTCTGATCTTTATGATTTCTTTCCTTCTACTAACTTTGGGTTTTGTTTGTTTTTCTTTCTCTAGTTCCTTTAGGTGTAAAGTTAGATTGTTTATTTGAGGTTTTTCTTGTTTCTTGAGGTAGGATTGTATTGCTATAAACTTCCCTCTTAAAACTGCTTTTGTTGCCTCCCATAGGTTTTGGATCATTGTGTTTTCATTGTCATTTGTCTCTAGGTATTTTTTGATTTCCTCTTTGATTTCTTCAGTGATCTTTTGGTTATTTAGTAATGTATTGTTTAGCCTGCATGTGTTTGTGTTTTTTATGTTTTTTTCCCTGTAAGTTATTTCTAATCTCATAGCGTTGTAGTTGGAAAAGATGCTTGATATTATTTCAGTTTTCCTAAATTTACCAAAGCTTGATTTGTGACCCAATATGTGATCTATCCTGGAAAATGTTCCGTGTGCACTTGAGAAGAAAGTGTAATCTGCTGTTTTCGGATGGAATGTCCTATAAATATCAATTAAATCTATCTGGTCTACTGAGTCATTTAAAGCTTGTGTTTCCTTATTAATTTTCTGTCTGGATGATCTGTCCATTGGTGTAAGTGAGGTGTTCAAGTCCCCCACTATTACTGTGTTACTGTTGATTTTCTCTTTTATAGCTGTTAGCATTTGCCTTATGTATTGAGGTGCTCCTATGTTGGGTACATATATGTTTATAATTGTTATATCTTCTTCTTTTATTGATCCTTTGATTATCATGTAGTGTCCTTCCTTGTCTCTTGTAACATTCTTTATTTTAAAGTCTATTTTATCTGATATGAGTGTTGCTATGATATGATATGATATTGCTATGATATGATATTGCTATGATATGATCAGCTCTCTTTTGATTTCCATTTGCATGGAATATTTTTTTCCATCCCCTCACTTTCAGTCTGTATGTGTCCCTAGGTCTGAAATGGGTCTCTTGTAGACAACATATATATGGGTCTCTTTTTTTTAAATTTATTTTTGGCTGCATTAGGTCTTTGTTGCTGTGCGCGGGCTTTCTCTAGTTGTGGCGAGCAGGGGCTACTCTTCGTTGTGGTGTGCACGCTTCTCATTGCGGTGGCTTCTCTTGTTACGGAGCACGGGCTCTAGGCATGCGGGCTTCAGTAGTTGTGGCTCACAGGCTGTAGAGCGCAGGCTCAGTAGTTGTGTTGCACGGGCTTAGCTGCTTCGCGGCATTTGGGATCTTCCCAGACCAGGGCTCGAACCCATGTCCCCTGCAGTTGCAGGCGGATTCTTAACTACTGTGCCACCTGGGAAGCCCTATATATGGGTCTTGTTTTTGTATCCATTCAGCAGTGAGCCTGTGTCTTTTGGTTGGAGCATTTAATCCATTCACATTTAAGGTGATTATTGATATGTATGTTCCTATTACCATTTTCTTAATTGTTTTTGGTTTGTTTTTGTAGGTCCTTTTTTTCTCTTGTGTTTCCCACTTAGAGAAGTTCCTTTAGCATTTGTTGTGGAGCTGGTTTGGTAGTGCTGAATTCTCTTAGCTTTTGGAGCATTTGATTTCTTGGTCGAATCTGAATGAGATCCTTGCTGGGTAGAGTAATCTTGGTTGGAGGTTCTCCCCTTTCATCACTTTAAATATATTGTGACACTCTTTTCTGGCTTGTAGAGTTTCTGCTGAGACATCAGCTGTTAACCTTATGGGAGTTCCCTTGTATGTTATCTGTCGTTTTTCCCTTCTTCCTTTTTTTTTTTTTTTCGGTACGCAGGCCACTCACTGTTGTGGCCTCTCCCGTTGCGGAGCACAGGCTCCGGACGTGCAGGCTTAGTGGCCATGGCTCACGGGCCCAGCCGCTCCGCGGCATGTGGGATCTTCCCAGACCAAGGCACGAACCCGTGTCCCCTGCATCGGCAGGCGGACTCTCAACCACTGCGCCACCAGGGAAGCCCTTCCCTTCTTCCTTTTAATAATTTTTCTTTTTCTTTAATTTTTGTCAGTTTGATTACTGTGTGTCTCAGCATGTTTCTCCTTGGGTTTATCCTGCCTGGGACTCTCTGCACTTCCTGGACTTGGGTGGCTATTTCCTTTCCCATATTAGGGAAGTTTTCAACTATAATCTCTTCAAGAATTTTCTCTGGTCCTTTCTCTCTCTCTTCTCCTTCTGGGACCCCTATAATGTGAATGTTGATGCATTGAATGTTGTTCCAGAAGTCTCTTAGGCCCTCTTCATTTCTTTTCATTCTTTTTTCTTATTCTGTTCCACAGCAGTGAATTCCACCATTCTGTCTTCCAGGTCACTTATCCGTTCTGCCTCAGTTGTTCTGCTATTGATTCCTTCTAGTGTAATTTTCATTTCAGTTATTATATTGTTCATCTCTGTTTGTTTGTTCCTTAATTCTTCTAGGTGTTTGTTCTTTAATGCTTCTAGGTCTTTGTTAAACATTTCTTGCATCTTCTTGATCTTTGCCTCCATTCTTTTCCCGAGGTCCTGGATCATCTTCACTATCGTTATTCTGAATTCTTTTTCTGGAATTTTGCCTATTTCCACTTCATTTAGTTGTTTTTCTGGGGTTTTATCTTGTTCCTTCATCTGGTACATAGTCCTCTGCCTTTTCATTTTGTCTGTCTTTCTGTGAATGTGGTTTTCGTTTCACAGGTTGCAGAACTGTAGTTCTTGCTTCTGCTGTCTGCCCTCTGGTGAATGAGGCTATCTAAGAGGCTTGTGCAAGCTTCCTGATGGGAGGGACTGGTGGTGGGTAGAGCTCGGTGTTGCTCTGGTGGGCAGAGCTCAGTAAAAGTTTAATCTGCTTGTCTGCTGATGAATGGGGCTGGGTTCCCTCCCTGTTGGTTTTTTGGCCTGAGGCGACCCAACACTGGAGCCTACCCAGCTCTTTGGTGGGGCTAATGGCAGACTCTGGGAGGAGTCACGCCAAGGAGTACTTCCCAGAACTCCTGCTGCCAGTGTCCTTGTCCCCTCGGTGAGCCACAGCCACCCCCTGCCTCTGCAGGAGACCCTCCAACACTAGCAGGTCGGTCTGGTTCAGTCTCCCCTGGGGTCACTGCTCCTTCCCCTGGGTCCTGATGCACACACTACTTTGTGTGTGCCCTCCAAGAGTGGAGTCTCTGTTTCCTCCAGTCCTGTCAAAGTTCTGCAGTCAAATCCTACTAGCCTCCAAAGTCTGATTATCTGGGAATTCCTCCTTCCATTGCTAGACCCCCAGGTTGGGAAGCCTGATGTAGGGCTCAGAACGTTCACTCCAGTGGATGGACTTCTGTGGTATAATTGTTCTCCAGTTTGTGAGTCACCCATGCAATGGTTATGGGATTTGATTTTATTGTGATTGAGCCCCTCCTCTCGTCTCATTGCGGCTTCTCCTTTGTCTTTGGATGTGGGGTATCTTTTTTGGTGAGTTCCAGTGTCTTCCTGTTGATGATTGTTCAGCAGTCAGTTTGTGATTCCCGTGCTCTTGCAAGAGGGAGTGAGCGCATGTATTTCTACTCTGCCATCTTGAACCTCTTTCTTTCTTTAATTTTAATCAATACTATATTTTAAGTTTTTATTGTTCATTGCTAGTATAGAGAAATACAGTTGATTTTTTAATATTTATCATGTGTTATGTGACATTGCTGAGCTTATTTATTCACCATTACTTTGTAGAATAAGAGTGATGAGAGCTGACATCTCTCCTTGTTCCCTATCTTAGGGGAAAGCATTCAGTCTGTCACTATTAAATATAATGTTAGCTGTAGGGGTTTTATTTTTATTTATTTATTTATTTATTTATTTTGTCTGCACTGGGTCTTTGTTGCAACTCTTGGGCTTCTCTGGTTGTTGTGTGTGGGCTTAGTTGCCCTGCAGCATGTGGGATCTTAGTTCCCTGACCAAGGATTGAACCTTCATCCCCTGCATTGGAAGGCAGATTCTTAACCACTAGACCACCAGGGAAGTCCCAAGACATAGGGTTTTTGTAGATGCTCTATTTTATTGAGGAATTTCTCCTTTGTTGCTACTTTTTTTCCAAGAGTTTTTATCATGAATCTGTGTTGCATTTTGTCAAATACATTTTCTTCATCAATTGATAATGATTGTGTGATTTTTTTTTTGGCCTGTTAATATGGTGGATCACATTAATTGATTTTCAGATATTGAATCATTTTCAAATATTGAATCAACTTTGCATCTCTGGAATTAACTCTTCTTGGTCATGGTGTATAATTCTTCTCATATAGTGCAGAATTCTATGTGCTCATATTTTGTTGAGGATTTCTGTGACATAGATACAAGAGTTATTGGTTTTTAGTTTCCTTTTTTGGTACTGTCTTTGGTTTTGGTATCAGGATAATACTAGCTTAGTAAGATGATGTGTAAAGTGTTCCGTTCTCTTACATCTTCCTTATATAATAGATTGTGTAGAATTGATGTTAATTCATTTTTAAATATTTGGTAGCATTCCCCAGTAAAAACTTTTGGGCATAAAGATTTCTGTCTGGGAGTTTTAAAATTAAGAATCCAATTTTCTTAACAATTATAGGGTTATTTTAGTTATCTGTTTCATATTGGATAGCAGTTTGTGCTTTTCAAGGAGTTGGTTTTATTTCATCCATGTTGTCAAATATATGTATGTAGAGTTGCTCATAGTATTCCCTTATTATCCTTTCGATGTTTGCATGGTCTGTAGTGAAAGTACCTGTTTCACTCCTTATATTGGTATTGTGTCTTCTCTGTTTTTTCTTTGTCAGTTTTGCTAGGGATTTGTCAATTCTTTTGATCTTCTCAATGAACCAGCTTTTTTTTTTTTTTTTACTGATTTTTCTGCTTTCAGTTTCATTCATTCGGCTTTTATCTTCATTATTTCCTTCCTTCTGTTTTTTGGGGGTTTATTTTTCTCTACTTTTTCTAGATTCTTGAGGTGGGAACTTACATTAAGAGTCTTGAGCTTGTTTCTAGATAGAAGAAAGAGCCAATTGAAACAGCAAGAGTAAAGTTACCATATGAGAGAGGATATAATTGATGGAGCATCATCATTTAGGGAATGGGAGGAGACGGGATCTAGATTTCAAGTACTAATTTTGAACTAGATTGCGTAGGGACATGGGTACTTTTTTATTTATTTTTTTCACCTATGTAACAAAAATTTATGATATCTACCATGTAACCATATATCAGTACAACCGTGAACAGGACAGAGTCTTTGCCCTTATGGACCTACTAGTCTAGTGCTAGTGGTGTGATAGGAGTACCATGGTAGTGGAAGTGCAGGATGCATGAAAGCACATAATAGAGACATAATAGAGACCACTATCTTTATCTAGGACTCTGGTATAGCTTCTCAAAGGAAGTGACATTTAGCCATGACTTGAAGAATTAGCCCAAGTTACCCAGGGAAAGGGGTGAGAGGGAGAGAATTTTCCAAGAGAAGAAATAGCTTATGTGATGGCCTGGAAGCAAGATAAAGAGTAGGGTGTTCAGGGAACTGAAAACTATTAGGTAAGCTGGAGCATTGGGTTTTAGGGAGGGAGTGATATGAGAAGATGCTAGGGAAAGGTCAGGCATTTGCAACTGTCACTTTAAGGATTTTGGATTTTGTCTTAAGGGAAAGAGGTTTTGAAAGAGACTGTTGTCACATTTTTCTTTTAGAAAGGGAGGTTGGTAGTATAGAGGGAAGCAAGACCAGAGGCAAGGAGACCAGTTAGGAGACAGTGCAATAATCCAAGCAGGAAATAATGTCTGCCTGGACTAGGTTATTGGCAATGAGAATGGAGAGAAGAGGTCAGATTTGAGAGAGATTTGACATGCTGACTGATTGGATAATGGAAATAAGGAAAAAAGGCATCAAGAATGATTCCTACCTATAAACAAATTGAATGGATAAACAAGTTTGGGATGAAGAAGATGTTTTAAGACTAAGTCTGTCTCTGTAAGTTTAAGTCTCTATGGAAAATCCAAGTGGTGATGAAGTTGGTTATATGAGTTTGGTAAATGAAACCATGGGATCATGAGAGAGAGGTTAAGAGGAGAAGACAACTTAGGACAGAGGAATAGTAAAGGGATAGGCAGAGGAATAAGAGCCTACAGAGGAGACTGTTGAGCAGAAGCCAGTGAACAAGGATAGCTGACTATATGAGAGGAAATAATCCCAAGGGTTAAGGTAAAAGGTGACAGAGGTGGAACGGTTGGCTTTAGCTAGGAAGAGAAACATCTATTTTAATAAAAAGAAAAATGAAAAGGAGGGCTGCAGATGGAGAAAATTTATAAGCTTAGAAGCAGAAAGCTGGTGACTCCTGTTTCTTTGTGAAGTGTGAGGTAATGTCATTTGTCACAAGTGAGATAGGATGTGGGAGGTTGGAGGTTTGAGGATGGTGGAGAGTGTTTGAAACAGCCCCGGGGGAGTAGGATAGAACGCTGGATATGGAAAACATAGAATGGTATGAGGCAGAATTGACGGATTATTTGAGGTTGTAGCTATAATTAATATTTCAGGGTTAATTTGCACAGTTGTGTGATTTTTGACAGCAATGTTCAGCAACTCTGAGTGGATTTAAAAAGGGCAAGCAATTAGATTCATCTAGAGTTGGAGTTTTATCAGTTTGGTAAACTAAAAGGATGGTTGTGCAAAGGAGAGCTTAGGGCAATAGAAAAGGATGGATGTGATAAAGTTAATTTTGTGCTTAGAGCAGTAGGAAATGACTGTTAGCTTCTAATTTCTCTGGGAAATAGGAGGTGAGATTATCAGCTAACAATGAGAAAACCAATAGTTTTGAGGTTCTGAGTGAAAACTGAATTTTAATGTTTAGAAAAGAGTAAAGTGCAGTAACTGAAAGGGTGGGCCTGAGTGCTTATCTTCTGTGCTCAAATACAGGAGCATAAATGGTGGATTATGTAATCATTTCTCAGGGACTCCTGTGATCCAGTGAGCATTATCATAAGATTTGGGATAAGAACAGGGGTTTAGGATGCTGGTGAAGTAAGGAGGACTATGAACTTGGAGAAGAAAAATGGGTAGGGGAAAATGGTCTTAACTCCAGATTCAGCTTTTCTCAGGTTATGATAGATGCTAAAGAATCGCGTCATTTCCCTGTTTAAAGTTCTTGAGTGGCTTTGTTTTGAACTATTGCTACTTTTCTTCTAGTTTCAGTTAAAATATCATCTCCTTAGGCTGTTCTTCAACTATCTAAAGAGGTTACTCTGCTCTCCTCCACTCTGTATAACCCTGAATGTAGAGCACATTGTTTCTTTTATAGAATGTATTACAGGAGGAAATTATTTTATTTGTCTATTCATTTATTGCCTGTCCCTCTCTATTATACTATGAGCTCCATGAGGGCAGGACACTGTCTTATTTTCTACTATATTATACTATGTACCTAAAATAGTGCCTAGCACATAGTTGTGCTCAGTAAATATTTAAGTGATTAATTCATTAATTCAAGAAAATCAGTAATATTTTGCCTGAGTTTTAAATTTTTCTTATACTGAATTAGGATGTTAGTATCAAATTAAGTATCATCTACAAATTACCGGAATACTTAGCAGTGATATAGCCACAAAATGTTTTTAAGGAATGAAATCATCTTTGACTAAAATATATTTCTTAATGGCAATACCTGTGGGGTTAGTTGTACTTTAAAGCATTTAATATAAATAAATCTTCACATGCAAGTATCATAAGATGGATATTGATTTAAAACTTTAAAATCAGTGGTTATATAGATTTACAACAAGAATTTGAAGAGATTTAATGCTGCAAGTGCAGGCAAAGGAGGATAGTAACCTGAGTATTTGAACAAATATATTACTAGTGGGGTTTTTTTTTGCCAAGCAACATATAACAGTGCGAGTTACAAATTGATGGTAGCTGGGAGCCCACTGCAGAGCACTTCATACTTCTCATTCACATAAAATGTTTGATATAAGCTCTCAGTTTCATACTTTGTGAAGGCAAATGAATTATTTTGTTGTTGTGCAGAGGGACTGTATACTTGGATAAGCTGATGAGCTGAACCATCCCTTAAAATACATTTATAGTGATCTTAGACATTTTAAAATACTTGCTTTTGTGAGTAGTATTGACTCAAAGTCCATTGCACATATCTACCTGTCTCTTGTAATTAATAGGGATGGTCCCTCAACCAGCGTTTGAATACTACTCTCCTCTACCTTCAACCAGCACTCCTACCAGTGTCCCTGTGTGACCTGCTCTTAGATACAGCCCTCAAAAAGTGTCTGTCCTAAATGATTTGCATGTGCTTTTTCATACAAGTTGGTTTAGATTGAGCTACCACTCTCTTCTATGAAAGCTACTGAGTGTTTTCTGTGATCTCTGCTGAATTTAAACCAGGCCACTTCAGTTACAGTGACCAGTCTCTATGCCAGTATGCACTCATACAACACAACCCTATTGGTTAAGCTTGTGTAGGAGGTGACTGAGAATGGGATCCCTAAGTTACTTTTATAAGGTGAATTTAAGTGGACAGTCATATAACCAGGGAAAGTTTTATGGGATTTAACCCCTCTATGATACTCTGAATTATCTGCTAATGATCCCCTCTAGCAGTTGAAAGACAGTTTCAAAACCAGTGATTAGTACAAACGGTGACTACATTTCTCACTTCAGTTATTGCCCAACCTTCACCTTCCCACCCCATGCACATTCTTTTGTATCATGCTCCTTCTGATTAGGATCTTAGTCATGAGGATTAGTTATCAAACTTATAAACATCCATTTTCCTGGCTTTTGAGCTTCCTCTGGCCCTCATGCAAATAAAACACAGCCTGCCTTCTGCATACACCTTTCCTATGGATCTCTAACTACTTAATAAAATGACTTGAATTTCCTCAGTGATTCAAATGTTTTTATTAAATGTATTATCTTTGGCTTATTTAGCTGTAAATATTCTTAACTATACTAAATATAACTCCTCAAAATAAAGTTCTTTTATTATGTTCCTTTTTTTTTTGTTTTTGTTGTTTGGGGCGAGCCACGTGGCTTGTGGTACCTTAGTTCCCCTACCAGAGATTGAATCCAGGCCCTTGGCAGTGAAAGCACAGAGTCCTAACCACTAGACTGCCGGGGAAATTCCTGGTTCTTTGGTGTTTTGTACATATTTTTCAAACTCTCCCATCCAAAGGGGGATGTGAACCAGGGTGAGGAGCAAATGTAACATAGTATTCTAACTTATCCCTTGGAATTGATGTTGCCAAGCAGTATACCCTTGCTGACCGCAATGAATAGTGTCATCCTTTTTTTTCTTTTTTAATAGTCCTAGACAGTCAAAGCTAGGAGATAACTAAGTATGTATATATGTATTTATTTATTAAGTTCCCAAGGACACTGCTTATTATATTCAGAGGTTAGACTATTTGTTCAGTGGTTTTTCTACCATACCTTGGTGCCTTGAGTTATATTCTGGCCTTGTCGGAGATGTTTATTCTGCAGCTTAACATTACTGAAGAGAAGCTTTGTCAGTAAATCTTGAAGTGGTTTTGTTTTGTTTGCTGTTTTCATTAGAGCCTACTATCTATACTTGCAGCTTCAGACTCTATACCTGTGTCATTAAATAAGCATTTACTAGTAAGGAGGAGAAAGGAGATAGCTCTTGAGGTGCTTCTCTGGGTAAAAAACTAATTACCATACTGATAGCTCAAGTGCCAGGTATAGATTAAAATCTATGCTGTCTTGGAGAAAGATATGAGGAATTGAAACTAGTTCCTGGGACTTCCCTGGTAGTGCAGTGGTTAAGAATCCGCCTGCCAATGCAGGGGACACAGGTTCCAGCCCTGGTCCAGGAAGATCCCACATGCCGCGGAGCAACTAAGCCCATGCGCCACAACTACTGAGCCTGCACTCTAAAGCCTGTGAGCCACAACTACTGAGCCCACATGCCACAACCACTGAAGCCTGCGCGCCTAGAGCCCATGCTCCACAACAAAGAGAAGCCACCACAATGAGAAGCCCGCGCACTGCAACGAAGAGTAGTCCCCGCTCGCCACAACTAGAGAAAGCCCACACACAACGAAGACCCAACACAGCCAAAAAGAAATAATTAAATAAATAAATTTGTTTAAAAAGAAAATAGTTCCTTATTTCTAATTTTGTAAGTCATGGAAGCAGTAAAACTCATTGCTGTAGTATACAGAACTTCATTGAACAGAATGATACAGGATGAATATGTTTGGCTACAAAAAGAAAAGTCATGGAGTACAAACGTGCTTTGTACAATACTTAACCAGTTGTCAGTTGAAAAGAGAGCAGAACTATGCATTCTTGTTCTACCAGTTATTGATTAAAGAGTATTGAAATATCAAACTAAATTTTTTGATTTGCCCACATCTTCTTTCAATTCTGTCAGTTTTTGCTTCATATACTTTGGAGTACTATTATTAGGTACATATACATTTATGATTTTTTTTATCTCCTGCTGTATTGATCCTTTTTGTCATTGTAAAAATGTCCCTCTTTATCTCTAGTAATACTCCTTGTCTTAAAGTCTATCTTGTTTTATACTAATACAGCGATTCCACCTTCCTTACAATTATACAGAACAATAGGTAATAAACCCAACTTCTACCAGGCAAACTGGTTACTCTCATTATAGCGCTTTTCATGCAATTCTCCTGCCCCATGAATGGTCTTCTCCTCAACCTTCATGCAGAAGGATAATTATTTAGGTTGATTTCTTCAGTGAAACTGGCATCATATGATACTCTGAACTTCCATGACTCTGCACTTGCTCACCACCACTTCCAGGATAGCCTAGAGAAACAGTACATTGATTGCTTGAGTCTTTTCCTCTGTACCTAGGAGTACAGATATACCACTCAAGGGAAGCCCCAGTCCTGGGGTGCCAACATTCTGCATGTATCTTTACTTCAAGGATGTATAGTGGCTTTTGAATGTTTTTCCATTATTAAGGTGAAAATTCTCCATAATTAACACCACCCTTGACTGACATCCTGAAAACAAGGTATGAATTCTCTTGGATCCCATCTATAACTTCAAGATGCTGATGGTCCTTATAATTTCTTCCTCTCTGTAGCTCATCCTGTCCCACAATACTTGCAGATATTTTATAGATGAATATTTTTAGAAATGTGGGGAGAGCAGTTCTTTCAAAGAACTTCCAGAGCAATGGCCTACTGCCCCTTGTATATTTCTCTCACTAATTGATGTGACTGAGTCAGTTATTCTCAACCTATCACATCCAGTATGCCCATTTATGACACATATTTTATAAGGCTCCCTTTATTCTTTTAAAACTGAATTCATAGATAATATAAACTACTTATCACATAATTTCTGAAAAATAAGTATAATATCCCAACAATATATAAAACAAAGATAATTTATAACAAGATGATATATTTCAATATATAAATGCTTGGGCATCTGAAAGACATTCGAAAACATGATAAAGTATTCACATATTTGTACCTATTTATAATTTAATTCATTAGTATATTTAGCACTTACTATGTGCTAAGAATATAGCAGAGAACGAAAGAGATTTAAAAAAAAACGACAAAGCAACCCTGTACTCATGGAGCACACATTCTACTGGGGAGAGATAGATAATAAGAGTAAATGAGGTGATAAGTGCTAAGGAGAAGAAATAGCCCTAATGAGGAAGATGAATTTATAGTTAAAAATCATCCCACTAAAAATTTTGGGTGAACACAAACATTCAATCTATAGCAATACTGAAGAAAATTGAAAGCACGTGTACACACAAAACCTTGTACATGGATGTTAATAGCATCATTGTTCATAATAGCCCCAAAGTAGAAACCACCCTAATGTCCATCAACTGATGAATAAGTAAACAAAATAAGGCAAAAAAATACTGGAATATTATTTAGCAATAAAAGGAATGAAGTGGATACTGTAAGTGAAAACACAATCTGTATAATGGGAGAGAATATTTACAAATCATACATCTGATAAAGGCTTAATATTCAGAATATATAAAGAACTCCTACAACTCAAAACAACAAACCAAAAAACAACCTAATTTTATTTATTTTGTTTCATTTTTTTATTGGAGTATGGTTGATGTACAGTATTATATTTACAGGTGTACAATAAGTAAGTAAGTGATTCATAATATTTTAAGTTTATGTTCCATTTATGGTTATTATAAAATATTCACTATATTCCCTGTGTTATACAATATATCAAAACAACCTAATTTTAGAATGGACAAAGGATTTGAGTAGACATTTGTCCAAAGATATACAAATGGTCAGTAGGCACATGAAAAGATGCTCAACATCGTTAGCCATTAGGTAAATGCAAATGAAAACCACAATGAGATACCACTGCACACCCACTAGAATGGTAATAATAATAATAGTAGGGCTTCCCTGGTGGCGCAGTGGTTGAGAGTCCGCCTGCCGATGCAGGGGACACAGGTTCGTGCCCCGGTCAGGGAGGATCCCACATGCCACGGAGCGGCTGGGCCCGTGAGCCATGGCTGCTGAGCCTGCGCGTCCAGAGCCTGTGCTCCGCAATGGGAGAGGCCACAACAGTGAGAGGCCCGCATACCACAAAATAAATAAATAAATAAATAATAGTAATGGAAATATAAGTGTTGGTGAGTATATGGAGAAATTAGAATATTAATACATCGCTGGTGAGATTATAAAATGATGCATCTCGTACGGAGAACAGTTTGGCTGTTTCTCAAACATGTTAAACATAGAATTGCCATACAACCAGCAGTTCCACTCCTAAGTATTTACCCAAAAGAATTGAAAACAGGGAATCAAATACTTGTAGGTCAGTGTTTGTGCAGCATAGTTCACAATAACCAAAAGGTGGAAACAACCCAAATATCCATCACCTGTTGAATGGATAAACGAAATATTGTATATTCATGCAATCACATATTATTTACACATAAAAAGGAATGGAGTATTGATAAATGCTACAATATGGATAAACATTGAAAACATTATGCTAATTGAAATTATTATGCCAGTCACAAAAGGACAGATATTGTATGATTTCCACTTATTTGAGGTGTCTAAAATAGATAATTTCTGAAGACAGAAAGTAGAATAGAGATGACCAGTAGTTGGAGGGAGTGAGAAATGGTGAGTGATTATTTAATGGGTACGGAGTTTCTGTTTGGTATGATAAAAAGTTTTGGAAATAGGTAGCGGGGGTGGTTGAACAACATTGTGAATGTACTTAATGCCACTGAACTGTCCACTTTAAAATGATGAATTTTATGTTATGTGAATTTTACTTCAGTTTTTAAAAAGGAATGAAGTATTATTACATATTAAAACAAGGATGGGGCTTCCCTGGTGGCGCAGTGGTTAAGAGTCCGCCTGCTGATGCAGGGGACATGGGTTCATGCCCCGGTCTGGGAGGATCCCACATGCCACGGAGCGGCTGGGCCCGTGAGCCATGGCTGCTGAGCCTGCACCTCCAGATCCTGTGCTCCGCAAAGGGAGAGGCCACAACACTGAGAGGCCCGCGTACTGCAAAAAAACAAAAACAAACAAAAACAAGGATGAACCTTGAAAACATTATGCCAAGTGAAAGGCACAAAAAGCCACATATTGTATGATTTCATTTATATGAAATGTCAAGAATAGGCAAATCCACAGAGACAGAAAATGGATTGGTGGTTGCTAGAAGATGGAGGCAGGAGAGACTGGGACTGGCTGTAATAGGTACAGGGTCTCTTTTGAGGGTGTTGGATATGGGGAGGGGGAAGGGTAAGCTGGGACAAAGTGAGAGTGGCATGGACATATATACACTACCAAACGTAAAATAGATAGCTAGTGAGAAGCAGCCGCATAGCACAGGGAGATCAGCTCGGTGCTTTGTGACCACCTAGAGGGGTGGGATAGGGAGTGTGGGAGGGAGGGAGATGCAAGAGGTAAGAGTAATGGGGACATATGTATATGTATAACTGATTCACTTTGTTATAAAGCAGAAACTAACACACCATTGTAAAGCAATTATACGCCAACAAAGATGTTAAAAAAAGAAAAAAAGAATCCGCCTGCCAATGCAGGGAACACGGGTTCAAGCCCTGGTCCGGGAAGATCCCACATGCCACGGAGCAACTAAACCCACGTGCCACAAATACTGAGCCTGTGCTCTAGAGCCCACATGCCACAACTACTGAAGCCTGCGCACCTAGAGCCCATGCTCCGCAACAAGAGATGCCACTGCAATAAGAAGCCTGCGCACCGCAATGAAGAGTAGCCCCCCCTCCCCGCAACTAGAGAAAGCCCACACACAGCAACGAAGATCCAATGCAGCCAAAAATTTTAAAAAAAGTGTGGTGTTGGTGTAAAGATATAAAAATAGATCAGAGGGCTATGGCCCAAGATGGTAGAGTAGAAAGACCCTGAGCTCATCTCCTCTTACAGGCACACCAAAATCACAACTGTTTGCAGAACAACCATTGATGAAAAAGATTGGAACTTAGCAGAAAAGATCTACAATTAAAGGCACAAAGAAGGAACTACAACAAGATGGGTAGGAGGGGCAGGTTTGTTATATAGTCAAGTCCCATACCCCCAAGTAGGTGACCCACAGATGGGAGAATAATTACAATTGCAGAGATTCTCCCAAAGGAGTGAGAGGTCTGAGCCCCACATTGGTCTCCCCAGCCTGGGGCTCCTGCAGTAGGAAGAGAAGCCCCCAGAGCATTTGGCTTTGAAGGCCAGCAGGGCTTACTTTCAGGAGTTTCAGAGGTTTGGGGGGAAAAGACTTCACAAAGAGGGCATACAAAATCTCACATGCTCTGGGGCCCAGGGCAGTAGTGATAACTTGATAGAAGCCTGGGTCAGGCCCAACCTGCTGATCTTGGAGAGTTTCCCAGAGAGGCAGAAGGCAACTGCAGCTCACTGTGGGGACAAATACACTGGTGGCAGCCATTTTGGGGAGATCCTTCTACCCTGTGGACACTGGTATGAAAAAGTACCATTTTGGAATCCTCCCTCTAGCTTATTAGTACCAGGGCCTAGCCCCGCCCTGACCCAGAGGTCTGTAGGCACTCGTGCTGGGACACCTTAGGCCAAGCAACTCACTGGGCATGGACACAGCCCCACCTATCAGCAGACAGGCTGCCTTAAAACCCTCTGAGCCCTCAGCCACTTCTGGACACAGGCTTGCTTCCCAGAGTTTCGAGGACTGGGCCCCACATACCAGTGGGCAGGCACCAACCTCAGAATCCCTGGCCCCCAGCCTTACCCTGCAGGGAGCCTGCTTTAGCATCAGGACAAGCCTCACCTAGCAGGGGCAGACACCAGCCACAAGAAAACCACAGTCTGTGGACCCAGTCTGCCCACTAGTAGACCAGACCCTCCCCTGGGGCTGGCTGGGCTCCAGCCCTGTGCATCAGCAGCCCTGCTGTAGCCTCAGGCCCAGCTCTGCCCACCAGTAGGCATATACCAGCCACAAGAAAACTACAGCCCCACAGCATGTGGACCCAGTCCACCCACTAGCAGGACAGATCCTGCCTTGGGGCCAGTGGGACCCTAGTTCCACCTTCTAGCAAGTCAATGCAAGCTTCAAAACACCAAGGGCCCCACAGCCAACTAACTGTGTCAGTAACCAGCACCACCCATCAGTGACCTGACGTCAGGTCTGAGACCCCTGAGCCCTGCCACCAGACCCCAAGACCCAGCTCTTCCTGCCAGCTGGCCAGCACTAGCCCCAGGACCTAGCTTCACCCACCAGTGGGCAGGCAGTAGCCCCAGGCTCTCCTGGACCCTGACTCTGCCCACCAATAACTCAGCACTAGCCCCGGGGCTGCCTGGGGTTCCACAGTCAGCCACCTAGTGACCTGGTCCCACCTATCAGTGGCCAGCAGCCTCCACACAAGGCAGGACCTAGCAACCAACTGGACTAGGGTCTAACAAAGCCTACCAGACTGTCCACATAGTCAGCCCACCACAACAGAAAGACCCATGCAACCCTCATAGGGAGAACCCCTAGAGCATATAGCTCTGGTGAAGAGAGGGGAGTGCACTGCTGGGATGCATTGGACCTGTCCTACAAAAGGCCACTTTTCCAAGGTTGGGAAACATAATTAACCTATCAGATAGATAAAAATAGGAACAACAAGTTAGGCAAAATGAGGTGAAACAGGAACATTTTCCAAACAAAGGAACAAGATAAAACCCCAGAAGAAGAACTAAATGGAGTGGAGATAGGCAGTCTACCTGAGAAAGAGTTAAGGATAGTGATCATAAAGAGGAGAAGAATGGATGCACAGAGCAAGAGGTTAGAAGTTTTTAACAAAGAGAAAATATAAAGAACAACCAAACAGAGATGAAGAATGCAATAACTGAAAGGAAAAGTACATTAGAAGGAATCACCAGTAGACTAAATGATACAGAGAATCAGATCAGTGAGTTGGAAGACAGAGTAGTAGAAATCACTGATGCTGATCAGAAAAAAGAATGAAAAGAAATGAGGACAGTTTAAGAGATCTCTGGGAAAACAAGTGCACTGATATTCACATGATAGGGTTCCAGAAGGAGAAGAGAGAGAGAAAGGGGCTGAGAGCATAACTGAAGACGTAATAGCTGAAGAATTCCCTAACTCGGGAGACAGACATCCAAGTCCAGAAAGCACAGAGTACCATACAGGATTAACCCAAAGAGGACCACGTCAAGATACATTGTCATTAAAATGGCAAAAATTAAAGTTGAAGAGAGAATGTTAAAAGCAGCAAGGGAAGAGCAACAAGAAACGTACAAGGGAAGTCCCATAAGGCCATGAGCTGACTTTCCAGCAGAAACCCCAGGCAAGAAAGGAGTAGCACAATATATTTAAAGTGAAGAAAGGGAAAAACCTACAACCAAGAATACGCTACATGGCAAGACTCTTGTTCGGATTTGATGGAGAAATCAAAAGCTTTACAGACAAGTGAAAGCTAAAAGAGTTCAGAACCACTGAACCAGCTTTACAAGAAATGTTAAAGAAACTTCTCTAAGCAAAAAGAAAACAAAAAGGCCACAAATAGAAACATGAAAATTACAAAAGGAAAAAGCTCATCTATATCTACAATAAGCAGTTAAGGGATACATAAAATAATTTGATGTAAGATATGATATCAAAAGCACTAATTGTGAGGGGAGGAGAGTACAAATGCAGGGTCATTAAAATGCATTTGAAATGAAAAGATCACTAACTTAAAATAATCATATATATATGGTACTGGCCTACCATACACTACCAAACGTAAAATAGATAGCTAGTGAGATGATTACGTGATTTTTATCTACATTCTATTAATTTGGTTTATTACACATATTGATTTGCATATATTGAACCATCCTTGCATCCTGGAGATAAATACCAGGTACTGGTGATGGTGTATGATCCTTTTAACGTGTTGTCAGATTTGTTTTGCTAATATTTTGTTGAGAATTTTTATATCTGTATTCATCAGGGAAATTGATCTGTAGTTTCTTTTCTTGTAGTGTTCTTATCTGGGTTTGGTATCAGGATAATGCTGGGCTTGCAAAATGAGATTGGGAGTGTTCCCTCCTCTTCAGTTTTTTGGAAGAGTTTGAGAAGGGTTGGCACTAATTCTTCTTTAAATGTTTGGTAGAACTAACCAGTGAAGCTATCTGATCCTGGGCTTTTCTGTGTTGGGAGGTTTTTGATTAGTGATTTAATCGCCTTACTCATTGTTGATCTGTTCACATTTTCTATTTCTTCATGATTCAGTCTGTGGGTTGTGTTTCTAGAAGTTTATCTATTTCTTCTAAGCTATCCAATTTGTTGGCATATAATTATTCACAGTAGTCTGTAATGATCCTGTGTATTTGTGTGGTATGGGCTGTAATGCCTCCTCATTCATTTCTGATTTTATTTATTTGAGTCTTTCTTTTTTCTTAGTGAGTCTAGCTAAAGATTTGTCAATTTTGTTTATCTTTTTTTTTAAGCTCTTAGTTTCTTTGATCTTTCTGTTATTTTTCTAGTTTCATTTCATTTATTTCCACTCTGATCTTTATTTCCTTCCTTCTGTTAACTTTGGGCTTCATTTTTTTTCTTGAGGTATAAAGTTAGGTTTTTTCCTTGAGATCATTCTATTTTCTTAATACATGTATTTTATCACTGTAAAATTCACTCTAAGAACTGCTTTTGCAGCATTCTATAAGTTTTGGTGTATAATTTCATTTTCATTTGTTTCAAGGTATATTTTTATTTCTCTTTCGACCCATTGGTTGTTTAGGAGTAAGGTAGTTTCTACATACTTGTAAAATTTCTAACTTTCCTTTTGATACTGATTTCTAGTTCCATGCCATTGTGGTCAGAATGATTTCAGTCTTCTAAAATTTGCAAAGCAAAATTTGTTTTGTGTCCTATCATGATCTGTCCTGGAGAATGTTCTGTATGCACTTAATGTGTATTACACTGCTTTTTTTTTTTTTGGCCATGCCATGGGGCATGCAGGGTCTTGTTCCCCGACCATGGATTGAACCTGTGCCCCCTGCATTGAGAGTGCCGAGTCTTAACCACTGGACCACTGGGGAAGTCCCTGTATTCTGCTGCTTTTGATAGAATGTTCTATAAATGCTGTTTGGTCCATTTGGTCTAATGTATCATTCAAGTTCAGTGTTTCCTTGTTGATTTTCTGTCTGGATGATCTACTCTTTGCTGAAAGTAGGGTACTGAAGTCCCCTGGTATTATTGTACTGTTGTCTGTCTTTCCCTTTAGATCTGTTAGTATTTGCTTAACATATTTAGATACTCCAATGTTGAGTGTGTATGTATTTATGATTGTTATATCTTCTTGATGAATTGACCCGTATATCCTTATATGATGAACTTCTTTGTCTCCTCTTACCTTTCTTGGCTCAAAGTCTGTTTTGGCTTATTTAAGTATACCTACCCCTGCTTTCTTTTGGTTTCCATTTGCATGGAATAATTTTTCACTTTCATTTTAAGCCTATATGTGTCCTTATAGTTGAAGTGAGTCCCTCGTAGGTAGCATATAGTTGGGTCTTGTATTTTATCCATCCAGCCACTCTGTGCCTTTTGGTTGGTGAATTCAATCCATTTACATTTAGGGTAGTTATTGATATGTAAGTACTTACTAACACCATCTTATTCATTGCTTTCTGGCTGTTTTGTAGTTCCATTGTTACTTTTTTTTTTCTCTGTTTTGTGCCTACTTTAGTAAATTTGTGATTTTCCATGGTGGTATATTCTGATTTCCCTTTCTTTATCTTTGTGAATATACTCTAGGTTTTTGTTTTGTGGTTACCGTGAGGCTTACATAAAACATCTGATAGATAAAGCACTTCATTTAAAGCTGATAGCAATGTAACTTTGATCACATATAAATGCTCTACCCTTATACTCCCCCCTTTTATACTTTTGGTATCACAATTTACCTCTTTCTGTATTGTGTATTCCTTAATAAATTTTAGTAGCTATAGTTATTTTAAAGACTCTTTTCCTTTAAACTTTATGTTGTTAAGTGGCTGACATACCATCCTATTACAGTTAGTATTCTAAATCTGACTCTGTATTTACCTTTACCAGTTTGTTGTGTATTTTTGTATGTTTTTATGTTACTAATAAGTGTTTTTTCATTTCAGCTTGAAGAACTCCTTTCAGCATTTCTTGCAAGGCAAGTCTATTGCTGATGAAGTCCCTCAGCTTTTGTTTGTCTCAGGAAGTCTTTATTTCTCCTTCATTTCTGAATGATAACTTTGCTGGATAGAGTATTCTTGGCTGGCAATTTTTTTCTTTCATTTATTTTGAATATGTCATTCCATTCTCTCCTGGCCTGTAAAGTTTCTGCTGAGAAATCATTTGATGTTCTAATGGGGATTCCTTTGTATGTTACAGCCTTCTTTCCCTTTGCTGCTTTTAGGATTCTCTTTTTGTGTTTGTTTTTTGACAGCTTCATAATGTATATTGAAGAAGGTTGTTTTGCATTGAGATAGTGAACCTAGTTGTCCAATTTTCTCCTCAAATTTGGGAAGTTCTCAGCTATTATTTCTTTAAATAAACATTCTGTCCCCATTTCTCCTTTTGGTACTCCAGTTATTCTAATAACTGAACACTGTTGGTGTCATATGGATCACATAGGCTTTCTTTCCTCTTTTTTCCTGTTGTTCCCTTCTGACTATCCTCTAGATCACTTATTTCTATTCTCTGTTTGGTCTATTCTGCTGTAGATTCTCTCTATTGAATTTTTCATTGCATTCATCGGATTCTTCAGCTCCAGAATTTCTGTTTGTTTCTTTTTTATGATTTCTATCTCTTTGTTAAGTTTCTCATTTTGTTTAGGTATTGTTTTCCTGACTTCATTGAATTATCTTTTCTGTGTTTTCTTCTAGCAAATTTAGTTTCCTCAAAACAGCTATTTTGAATTTTTTATCATTTAGATTGAAGAATTCTGTATCTTTGTATTCAATTATTGTAGGATTATTGTTGTCTTTTAGTGATGACATGTTTCCTTGATTCTTCAGGTTCCTTGGAGTTCTTTTGCTGCTTTCCCATTTGGAGTAGCAGACACCTCCTCAAATCTTTACTAGTTGCCTTCAGGTGGGATATACTGTTTGTTGGTCCTGTTGTATCTGGGGCTTTCTCCGACCTTGAATGGGTACACCTGTTTCACACTTCTTGCTCATTCTTGTGGCAGAATTCTTAAGCTTTTATGTCTTCTCTTATTTTTACAGCTCACAAAGCCAATTACTGGAAACCTCTCTTTTATTTTCCAGAAGGTGGTGCTACAGCTTAAGTTTGTGGTTTCTCTTGCGCACAGACCCTGGTCTTATTATCTGAGTCCATTCCACTGGATCTCACTCTCACTGGGCTCTCATTTGGGAATATGCAGAAGGAGCTAACTGCGGAGATGGGGGCTGTGGGTTTAGCACTTGGGATCTTGGGGTGCCTGTGGGCCAGGTGGGGAGATCATTAGGTGAGGTTCTCCCAGTAGCTCATGGGTGGGCAGATAGCAGGAACCATGTCCCTTTTAAACCCTTTGATATTCTTTTTTTTTTTTTTTTTGTGATACGCAGGCCTCTCACTGTTGTGGCCTCTCCTGTTGTGGAGCACAGGCTCCGGACGTGCAGCCTGAGCAGCCATAGCTCACGGGCCCAGCCGCTCCGCGGCATGTGGGATCTCCCCGGACCAGGGCACAAACCCGTGTCCCCTGCATCGGCAGGCAGACTCTCAACCACTGCGCCACCAGGGCAGCCCCCCTTTGATATTCTTAACTGCCTCTTTCCTAGTCTCCTCCTTATCCCCAGACATGGAGGTCCAACCTCAATACTCTGGGTACTGCTGAAGAGAAACAGGTTTCTCCAGCAGTGTCTGCACAGCTAGAGTAGCTAAGCACTCACTCATCACTGTCCCTTCCCCCTACTGTATCGCCTTGGAAGAGTGATAACACTGGCAAAGTTCTAATTACTCTCTCTGTTGCATCCAAATTTGTTTTTTGTTTTGCTTTGTTTTGTTTTTGCTCCAGTGTAGTTCTGAAATCTCCCCTCAGGAAGTCTGGACTCTGCAAACATTTTCTTATCTGTGGGTGAATTCCACATTAGCACTCTTTGGGTTTTTACCAGCTGTAGCTAAGAGGGTCTGGGACCAGTTTGCAGAACTCCTTATTGAGTTCTGTCTGCCTGTTACCTGATGCACAGGTAGGCGAGACTCCTTCCAGGTCCCTTGGGATATGATGTTGGATCTCACAACTCCCAGAGGTACCTTTATTTGTGGATGGATGCTGACTTTTTCTTGTTAAAAGGGGGAACAAGAAGGAGCAACATCTTATGCTACCATGATGCTGATGTCACTCTCAGGGAAAGTCTTTCGACCTTGAGTTAGGCACAGATTTCTTCAGTACATCAACAAAATCATGATCTATAAAAGAATATAGTGTTAAATTGGACTTTATCAAAATTAGAAACTTGTGCACTTTGAAAGACATGATAAAGAGAATGAAAACAATCCACGTACTGGGAGAAAATATTTGCAAATTGCATACCTAATCAAGGACTTGTATCCAGATAATAGGAAGAACACTCAAACTCACTAATGAGAAAACAAACTACCCAATTATAAAATAGGCAAAATTTTGAGTAGATACTTCACCAGTGAAGATATATGGATTGCAAATATGCATATCAAAAGATGCTCAAGTTTATAAGTTATTTGAGAAATGAAAATTAAAATCACAGTGAGATACCACTAAACCTATTAGAATGACTGAAATTAGAAAGCCTGACTATACCAGTTGCTGGCAAGAACATGGGACTCTTATATTTTGCTGGTGAGAATATAAAATACAACCACTTTGGAAAACAGTTTGGCAGTTTTTTTTTTAATAACTCCTTTCCAAAATTGCACTGGAAGTCCTAGCTAATGTAATAAAACAAGAATAGGAAAAAAAAAAAAAGCTATACGGTTGGGAAGGAGAAGTAAAACTGTCTTTGTTCAGAGATGACATGATCATCTACTTAGAAAATCTGAAAGAATCAATTAGAAAAAAAACCTCCTGTAACTAATAAGCAGTTACAGCAAGGTTGCAGGATACAAGATTAATAACCAAAGTTGATCACTGAACCTGTATACCAGCAATGAACAGTTGGAATTTGAAACTAAACACAAAGTACCATTTCCATTAGCACTCAAAAAAATGAAATACTCAGATTTAAATATAAAAAAATATGTAGGAGATCTATATGAGGACAACTATACAATTCTGATGAAAGAAATCAAAGTAGAACTAAATTAATGGGGTGATATTCCATGTTCATGGATGGGAAGAATCAATATTGTCAAGATGTCAGTTCTTTACAACTTGATCTAAGATTCAACACAATCCTAATCAAAATCTCAGTAAGTTATTTTGTGGGCATTGATGAACTGTTTATAAAGTTTATATGGAAAAGCAAAAGACCTAGAACAGCCAACACAATAATGAAAAAGAACAAAGTTGGGAGAGTGACACTACTCAACAGCAACACTTATTATAAAGCTACAATGTTAAGACAGTGTAGAATTGGTTAAAGTATATAGACAGATCAGTGGAACAGGATACAGAGCCTAGAAATAGACTCACACAAATATAGTCAACTCATCTTTGACAAAGGAGCAAAGTCAATAGAGTGGTGCAAAATAGTCTTTTCAACAAATGGTACTGGAACAACTGGACATCCATATGCAAACAAACAAACAAAACAAAACAAAAAAAAACTAACATGGATATTACACCCCTCACAAAAATTAACTCAAAATGGATCATGGACCTCAGTGTAAAGTGGAAAACTATAAAAACCCTAGAAGATAATGTAGTAGAAAACCTAGGGGACCTCAGGTATGGTGATGACTTGTTAGATAGAACACCAAAAGCATAATTCATGAAAGAAAGAATTGATAAGCTGTTTTTCATTAAAATTAAAAACTTCTGCTTTGTGAAATACACTGTAAAAAGAATGAGAAGGTGAGCCACAGACTGGGGGAAAATATTTGCAAAATATTGAATGCATATTTTAAGAGAAAGAAACCAATCTGAAAAGACTACATACTATGTAATTCCACGTATATGACATTCTGGAAAAGACAAATCTGTGAAGACAGTAAAATGATCAGGCTTTGGCGGGGGGGGTGGGATGAACAGGCAGAACACAGAGGATTTTCAGGGAGTGAAACTACTCTGAAAATAGTAGTATGATACTATGTTATACTATAGTATGATGGTATAATGTGGATACATGTCATTACACATTTGTCAAAACACATAGAATGTACAACACAAGAGTGAACCCTAATATGAACTATGGGCTTTAGGTATAATGTATCAGTGTAGGCTCATCAGTTGTAACAAATTACCACTCTGGTAATTTTAATAGTGGGGGAAGGATTTTAATAGTGCAGGAAGCTTGCATATGTGAGGTAGGGTGTATAGGAGAAATTTCTGTACTTTCTGCTCCATTTTGCTGTGAACCTAAAACTGCTCTAAAAAATAAGGTCTATTTTTTTAAAAAGTTAAACAGACATCTACTGTATGATATAACCATTTTTCTTCTAGGTATTACCCAAGAGAAATGAAAGTATATATCCATACAAAAACTGCCACACAAACATTCAGAGCAGTTTTATTTGTAATAACTGAAGACTAGAAATAACCCAAACGTCTCTCAACAGATAAATGGATAAACAAAAGTGTGGTATTTCCATACAACGGAGTACTTAGTCAGCAGTATAAAGGAATGAACCTTGCTGTTGATACATACATGGATGAACCTCTAAGTAACTATGCTGAGCAAAGTAGACCAGACAAAAAAGAATACATACCGTAGTGGCTCCATTTTTGTAAAATTCTGGGAAATACAAACTAATATACAGTGACAGAAAACAGATCAGTGTTTACCTGCAATCCAAGGAGAGGTAAGGAGGAACATAAGTTAGGTACTACAAAGAGGCATGAAGAAATTTTGAGGGTAATGGATATGTTCATATCTTGATTGTGGTGATGGTTTCACAGATATTTACATGTGTCAAAACTTATCTAATTGTACCCTTTAAATATGAGCATTTTATTGTAGGTCAGTTATACCTCAGTAGAGCTATTAAAAATAAACTTAAAAGTTAGGAATGTTATTAACTTACATTTTTTGAAAGACAGTTGTGTTATAGTATCTGTATACTTGTATTACATATTTTTGTTCTTTAATCCTCACAGTAATCCTCTGAGGTAGTTCTTATTTCCATCTTACAGATGAGAACACTGAGGATAAGGCTAAATTAAAATGTCCAGTCCTGATCACATGCTGACTTCAGACTATACTACAAAGCTACAATAATCAAAACACTATGGCACAGCACAAAAACAGACACATAGATCAATGGAACAGGATAGAAAGCCCAGAAACAAACCCACGCACTTATGGTCAATTAATCTATGACAAAGGAGGCAAGAATATACAATGGAGAAAAGACAGTCTCTGCACTAAGCGGTGCTAGGAAAACTGGACAGCTACAAGTAAGAGAATGAAATTAGAACATTTGCTCACACCATACACAAAAATAAACTCAAAATGGATTAAAGACCTAAATGTAAGACCAGATATACTATAAAACTCCTAGAGGAAACCATAGGCAGGACACTCTTTGACATAAATCACAGCAATATTTGTTTGGATCTGTGTCCTACAGTAATGGAAACAAAAGCAAAAATAAACAAATGAGACCTAATTAAACATAAATGCTTTTGTACAACAAAGGAAACCATAAACAAAACAAAAAGACAACTTTTGGAATGGGAGAAAATATTTGCAAACGATGTGACCGACAAGGGCTTAATTTACAAAACATACAAACAGCTCATACAGCTCAATATCAAAAAAACAAACAACCCAATCAAAAATTAGGCAGGGACTTCCCTGGTGGCACAGTGGTTGAGAGTCCGCCTGCCGATGCAGGGGACGCAGGTTTGTGCCCCGGTCCAGGAGGATCCCACATGCCGCGGAGCGGCTGGACCCTGTGAGCCATGGCCACTGAGCCTGTGCGTCCGGAGCCTGTGCTCTGCAATGGGAGGGGCCCCAATGGTGAGAGGCCCGCGAACCGAAAAAAAAAAAAAAAAAAAAAGTAGGCAGAAGACCTAAACAGACATTTCTCCAAAGAAGACATGCAGATGGCCAACAGGCACATGAAAAGATGCTCATCATCGCTAATTATTAGAGAAAAGCAAATCAAAGCCACAAATGAGGTATCACCTCACACTGGTCAGAATGGCTGTCATCAAAAAGTCTACAAATAATAAGTGCTGAAGAGGGTGTGGAGGAAAGGGAACCCTCCTACACTGTTAGTGGGAATGTAAATTGGTGCAGCCACTATGGAAAACAGTATGGAGGTTCCTTAAAAAAGTAAAAATAGAGTTACCATATGATCCAGCAGTCCCACTCCTGGGCATATGTCTGGAAAAGACAAAAACTCTAATTTGAAAAAATATATACACCCCAATGTTCATAGCAGCACTATTTACAATAGCCAAGACATGTAAGCAACCTAAATGTCCATCAACAGATGAATGGATAAAGAAGATGTGGTATATATACACCATGGCATATTACTCAGCCATAAAAAAGAATGAAATAATGCCATTTGCAGCAACATGGATGGACCTAGAGATTATTATACTAAGTGAAGTCAGACAGAGAAAGACAAATATGATATCACTTACATGTGGAATCTTAAAAAAATGATACAAATGAACATATTTACAGAACAGAAAACAGATTCACAGACATTGAAAACTTATGGTTATCAAAGGAAAGGAGGGAGGGATAAACTAGAAGTTTGGGATTAACATATACATACTACTATACATAAAATAGATAAACAACAAAGACCTACTGTATAGCACAGGGAACAAATAAATTCAATGTCTTGTAATAATCTATAATGGAAAAAAATCTGAAAAAGAAATATATATATGTGTGTGTGTGTACATATACATGTAAAACTGAATCACTTTGCTATACACCTAAAACTAACACAACATTGTAAACTATACTTCATTGTAACTATACTTCAATTTTTTAGAAACGTCCAGTTCTGGACAGTAGAGTAGTCCTAAAATTTCAAATTTACTCAGTCAAAATTAGAGGAGTCAGGATACAAACTCAGGCCACTTTGACTTCAGAATCTGTTTTTTTCATTACACCAACTATTTTTTATTAGTAATAGAACCCTTTTTTTAAAAGATAGCATATTATATAGGACCATAGTATGTAATATCAGTAAAATAAGATCTGCTCTGGTTGAAACAGGGAACTTTCCTGCACCTCCCTTGGCAGCTCTTGAAGCACTTCCTGTGGAAGTCAAAAACTTTAGAGAAAGTAGTAAATACTAAATGAATACTTATTGACCTACTAATTCTGGGTGAGTCACTGTTTTTTAATTAATCAAAGATTAATGAAAAGTGATAGTTGAGTAGGATCCATGTGTTGGCATAATTCTCTCTTCTCCTCTACGGAGTTGAAAATACAAAGAGAGGAAATTAAAGAGACTATCCTCAAACTTAGTTGTGACCTTTCTTATTGATGAGGGAACTCAATTTGTGACTTTTCTGAGATTACTCAGTTAATTAGTGGCAAAGCTTGGATAAGAAATCAGATCTCCTGAATTTTACACATGTTATTTTAAAAATTAATTTCAGATTAATAATAAAATGAGTTCTTACAGTCTCCCTTGATTAAAATATTGAAGACCTTGAAAAAATGTACTGAAAGGTATACCGACATATTTTTAGGTGATTATCATATAATTTACTTCTTACTGTGAAAAAAACTTTCTTGTTCCCTTGTTCTGCAGTAGCTGTAAGAGGGCACAAAAACAAGTGTTTAGTATTAATGAAAATCACCTAACGTAGAAAAATAGTCCTCTGTGTTAATAATTTGGCATTAATTGATATCCAGTCTTATCTATAGAAGTCTTTCTACCTTGAGCAAATTCTTTATTCTTCAATCATTATTTAACAGTTTTATTTTATTGAAAAAGGAACCATAAGTCCATGATTTTTTAAAGTTTAAATCAGTCATACTGGAGATATAGTTTTTATATCAGTTCATTTTGGAAAAGTGGCCTTGTAGCATTCAAGTCAAATAAACTAGTTGTCTTCTGTTTGTGAAAGTAATTCAGTTTCCATAGTGCCTTTATTCTATCTGAGAAGTATAAGGGAGGAGTTTAATACTAGATTAAATATTTGTCGATGCACTTTAGAAGTGTTGTAATTTGGGGGGAAGCAAAGGATGCCGAGTTACTTTTTTTTTGGCTTTTATTCTTAGTTTATTATTTTATAAGCTTCCATGTTATTTAAATGTTACAGCAAGCTGATATTATTATTTTCTTTTTTAAAATGTGCTTTTCCTTTTTTTAAAAAATTGAAGTATAGTTGATTTAGACGTACAAGTACACTGTTTCAGATGTACAGCAAAGTGATTCAGATATAAATATGGAAACATTTGCAGAGGATAGAGCATGTTTTCTATCTTTAAGTGGTTTTATAATTCATTGTTTCTTTGAGATTAGGAGAATAGCTTGTTTAAAATATTGTTGAAATATATTAGCACCAAATATATACAGGACTGAAAGACTAATCTACAAATTGGACTCCACGTTTCAGCAAAAACTAAGCCAGTTTGGAAAATGAGTAGAAAAGAAAGAGGAGATGAGGTGAGGTAGCTGGCCCAGAATCATATTGCTACAGTTAGTTGCAGAAGCAGAACTAGAAGATCTAGCTTCCAGAGACTACCGGTATTCCTTGGCTTACTTCCTCCATTTTTGGAGCCAGCAGCATTGCATCTCTCTGACCTTTTTTCCATAGTCACATCTCCCTTTCTGTCCTCTTCTGTTTCACTCTTTACTTTTAAGGACCCTTGTGATTACATTGGGCACTCCTGGATAATCTCCCCATTTCAAGGTTCTTAATCACATTTACACAGTCCCTTATGCCATGTAAGGCATAGTCACAGCTTCCAGGGATTAGTAAGTGGGCATTATTTGGGGGAGGGGGGCATTATTTTACCCGTTACAATACTCATCACTATCCTATACTTGGTCTTCTTTGATGTTGCAGACACCAGTACTTTCACCTCTAATTCATTCCATTTCAGCTACCCACTTCCATCTCCATTATATTTAACTCTTCCTTTGAAATCTTAAGGTTTTAATAATCATGGTCTCTGGCCATTACCCCCATCCTTTTGTCTTTTCATTGTTTACTCCCACTACATGTATTGTACACTTGGTTAGAGGCACAGGGTTGTAGTGGGGAAAGGATGGACTTTCTGGAAGAAGAATTTTGAAAGGTGTCCTTAGGTTTGATCCAGGCCCTCCTATTTACAAATTATGTGGCCTTGGGAAAGTCACTTAAGTTTACTGAACCTCAAGATATTCATATGGAAAACGATACTAATTATTATGGGGTTGTTGTAAGAAGATAGATAGGTATCTAGCTCATAAAGGACACTCAGTTTAAGGGAGCTCTTATATTTCTTTCACCTTATCAAGTGCTCCATTTTATCCATCTTGTAAAGACTTGCTGTCCGATTAAGATACATGGCCTCCTGAGAAAATACTGGATAGTCAGATGGTAACATGGTTTTATAATCTTTGCTTTAGAATCCTAGTCGTCGGCATATTTTAGACTGTATCAAAACCACTTGAATGGCTTATTTAAAATGCAGACTATAGGCCCCAGGCCAAGAGATTTTGAGTCAGTGTATCTGAAAAGAGCCCTAGGAATATGCATTTTATCCAACACATTCTTGAAATGCAATTAGAGTAGTGGTTTTCAGCAAACCAACCTATCTGGGGGACTTAGATGTGGTCAATGTATTTTCTTAAATTAAGTATTCTGATCTTTTTTCTTTTTATCCTATTCAAAGGAACAGCTACTTAGATGTGGGGAAAGTTTAGTAAATTTTAGTCATAGATATGATGACGCTAAATGAGGGCTAGTCACGCATGCGGCATGTGGGATCTTAGTTCCCTCGACCAGGAATCAAACCTGTGCCCCCTGCAGCAGAAGCGTGGAGTCTTAACCACTGGACCACCCCAGAAGTACCCTGAGGCTAGTCTTAAGGTAGAGTCCAACCTGGCTGAACAAAAAAGCAGAGCTGCCTTAATTAGGATCCAGGGTAGAGTATGTTTGATATGCAGCATGCCAGTTCTTTAGCAAGGGCTTGAGTTTTTGTTTTTTGTTTATTTTTATTGAAGTATAGTTGATTTACAATATTATGTTAGTTTCCAGTATACAACGTAGTGATTCTATATTTTATAAATTATACTCCATTTAAACTTATTATAAAATATTGACTGTATTCCCTGTGCTGTACAATATATCCTTGTAGCTTATTTATTTTATACACATTTGCTTGTACCTCTTAATCCCCTACTCCTATCTTGCCCCTTCCCTTTTCCCTCTCCCCATGGTAACCACTGGTTTGTTTTCTATATGTGTGATTCTGTTTCTGTTTTGTTATTTTCATTCATTTTATTGTTTAGATTCCACATGTAAGTGACAATATATGATATTTGTCTTTCTATATCTGACTTATTTCACTAAGCATAATACCTTCCCAGTCCATCCATGTTGTTGCAGATGGCAAAATTTCATTCTTCTTTATGGCTGAGTAATATTCCATTGTATATATTTACCACATCTTCTTTATCCATTCATCTACTGATGGATACTTAGGTTTCTTCTGTATCTTGGCTATTGTACGTAATGCTGCTATAAACATTGGGTTGCATGTATCTTTTTGAATTAGTGTTTTTGTTTTCTTTGGATATATGCCCAGGAGTGGAATTACTGGATCATATGGTAGTTCTGTTTTTAGTTGTTTTTTTTTTTTTTTTTTTTTTTTTTGCAGTACGTGGGCCTCTCACTGTTGTGGCCTCTCCTGTTGCAGAGCACAGGCTCCAGACGCACAGGCTCAGCGGCCATGGCTCAAGGGCCCAGCCGCTCCGCGGCATGTGGGATCTTCCCAGACCGGGGCATGAACCTGTGTCCCCTGCATTGGCAGGCTGACTCTCAACCTCTGCGCCACCAGGGAAGCCCTGCTTTTAGTTTTTTGAGGATCCTGTTTTCTACAGTGGCTGCACCAATTTACATTCCCACTAACAGTGTTATTAGGGTTCTCTTTTCTCCCCATCCTCGCCAACATTTGTTATTTATGGTCTTTTGATGATAGCCATTCTGACAGGTGTGAGGGGATATCTCACTGTGGTTTTGATTTGCATTTCTCTAATGATTAATGATGTTGAGTGTCTTTTCATGTGCCTTTTGGCCATCTGTATGTCTTCTTTGGAAAAATTGGTATTCAGGTCTTCTGTTCCTTTTTTAATTGGGTTTTTCTATTTTGATGTTGAGATGTATGAGCTGTTTATATATGTTGGATATTAACCCTTATTAGTCATATCATTTGCAAACATTTTCTCCCATTCAGTAGCTTGTCTTTTTATTTTGTTATGGTTTCCTTTGCTGTGCAAAAGTTTTTAAGTTTAATCAGGTCCCATTTGTTTATTTTTGCTTTTGTCTTTTTTGCCTGGGAAGACAGATCCAAAAAAATATTGCTATGGCTTATGTCAAAGAGTGTTCTGCCTATGTTTTCTCCTAGGAGTTATATGGTTTCTGGTCGTACATTTAGATCTTAAATCCATTATGAGTTTATTTTTGTATATGGTGTAAGAAAATGTTCTAATTTCATTCTTTTACATGTAGCTATCCAGTTTTTCCAGCACCACTTATTGAAGAGACTGTCTTTTCCCTATTGTGAATTCTTGTCTCCTTTGTCACAGACTAATTGAACATTGGTGTCTGGGTTTATCTCTGGGCTGTCTGTTCTGTTCCATTGTTCTATGTGTCTGTTTTTGTGCCAGTACCATACTGTTTTGATTACAATAGTATTGTAGTATAGTCCCTGAAGACAGGGAGTGTGATACTTCCAGTTTTGTTCTTTTTTCTTAAGATTGCTTTGGCAATTCAGGGTCTTTTGTGGTTCCATATAAATTTTAGGATGATTTGTTCTAGTTCTGTGAAAAATGTCATGGGTATTTTGATAGAGATTTCATTAAATCTGTAGAGTGTTTTGGGTAGTATTGACATTTTAACAATATTAATTCTTCTAATCCAAGAGCAAGGAATATCTTTCCATTTCTTTGTTATTATCTTCAGTTTTCTTCATAATTGTTTTATAGTTTTCAGAGTATAGGTCTTTCACTTCCTTGGTTAAGTTTGTTCCTAGGTATTTTATTCTTTTTGATGTGATTTTGAATGGGATTATCTCCTTGCTTTCTCTTTGTGATAGTTCATTATTAGCATATAGAAACGCTAATTTTGTGTCCTGTGACTTTACTGAATTCATTTATTAGTTCTAACAGCCTTCTGATGGAGTCTTTAGGGTTTTATATATAGGTACCATAGTACCATGTCATCTGCAAATAGTGACAGTTTTACTTCTTCCCTTCCAATTTGGATGCCTTTTATTTCTTTTTCTTATCTGATTGCTGTGGCTAGGACTTGCTGTTAAATAGAAAGGGCAAGAGTGGGCATCCATACCTTATTCCTGTTTTTAGGGGAAAAGCTTTCAGCTTTCCACCATTGAATATGATGTTAGTGGTGGGTTTGTCATAAATGGCCTTTACTGTGTTGAGATATATTCCTTCTAAACCAACTTTGATGAGAGTTTTTGTCATGAATGAATATTGAATTTTGTCAAATGCCGTTTCTGCATCTGTCGAGATGATCATGTGATTTTTATCCTTCCTTTTATTAATATGGCGTATCATGTTGATTGATTTGTGGTTATTGAACCATCCTGGAATAAATCCCACTTAATCATGGTGTATGATTGTTTTATATAAAACAATTGTTGAACTTGGTTTGCTAATATTTTGTTGATGATTTTGGTGTCTATATTCATCAGAGATATTGTCCTGTAATTTCCTTTTTTTTTGGACTGTCTGTCTGGTTTTGGTATCAGGCTAATGGTGGCCACGAAGAATGTATTTGGGAGTGTTCCCTCCTTTGGGAGTGTTCCCTCCTCTTCAATTTTTTTGTAATAATTTGAGAAGGATAAGTATTAGCTCTTCTTTATATATTTGGTAAAATTCTGCTGTGAAGATGTCCAGTCCTGGACTTTTGTTTGCTGAGAGTTTTATGATTACTGATTCAACAAGGGCTTGAGTTCATTCTACTTCTGAGTGGCCATCCATCATCCAGAGCTCCTTCTAGCTTGCTTTCCCTAATGTCCTTCTTTTCCCCTTTACTTTACATTTTTTACTTCTATGTCTATAAGATGGAGAGGAAACAGTGCTAGACTAAATTCACATTCTCATCCTGCCACTTACTAACTGTGTGACCCCAAGAAAGTTCTTTAATCTCTGTAAACCTTAGTTTTTTCATTTGTTAGATGAAAATAAAAATAACAGTGCAAGTACTTATTGTGTTAGTTCCTTTCTTTTATTTCTTCCTTGCCTTTTTTCTTCTTTTTTCTCTTCTATATACCTCTTAACCTCTTCCCAACCTATAGTTGTGGGTAGTAGCCATCAGTTTAGTCTCCAGTTTGACTGTCATTTATCACCCCTGATTTACAGGAGACTAAAAGAACTCCATATTTAGAAGAAATCTTAGACGTCATCTAGACCATCCGCATCAGAATCAATGCTAAGAGGAGAAATTGTTCTTGTCTTCTTCACTACTGCATTCCCACAGTGCCTGGCACAGAGTAGACAGTCAATAATGTAATTTAAATGAATGAATGGGGACTTCCTGGTTGTCCAGTGGTTAATTAAGAATCCACCTTCCAATGCAGGGACCATGGGTTTGATCCCTGGTCAGGGAACTAAGATTCCACATTGCCACGGGGCAACTAAGCCCACATGCCGCAATGAAGAGCCCGCGCGCCGCAGTGAAGACCCAATGCAGCCAAAATATTAAAAAAAAAAAAAAAATGAACGAATGAAAAAATGAACTTTATCATATGATTCAAAATCTCATTTACTAATCTAAACTTACTATATCCCCTTCAAGTACTAGACAGTGAGATCAATGCTAGGGATTATACCATACTCATCACTATATTTTTAACACTAAGTATTGGATCTTGCATGCAAATGATGATTGGAATTAATAAAATAGGTGGTCACATTTTCTTTAGTATTTCCAATGACAGGGAACTTTTGATCTTTCAAGGTAATCAAATAAAAAGTAACCAGCTATTTCGTTCATTCAGTCTGACATTTCAAACGGTGATGTAGTGATCCATTAGTGTCTGAGTGAAATATGAGGTTTATCCATGGTATTCTTACAACTTCAAGACTCCCAGTCATCTTCTGGTACCCCAGAGCTGATCATAAGAAAGCCCACAGGGATCCCACATGCCACGGAGCAGCTTAGCCCACAAACCACAACTACTGAAGCCCAAGTGCTCTAGGGCCCATGTGCCACAACTACAGAGCCCGCGTGCTGCAACTACTGAAGCCTGCGCACCTAGAACCCATGCTCCGCGACAAGAGAAGCCACCGCAGTGAGAAGCCTGTGCACCACAACGAAGAGTAGCCCCTGCTCACTGCAACTAGAGAAAGCCCGCACGCAGCAATGAAGACCCAACACAACCAAAAAAAAAAAAGAAAGAAAAGAAAGTCCACAGTTTATGTAGAAGACAGATTGAAGCAAAAAAGAACTGTCTGTATAGCAGTTGATCATAAACCAAAAACAGAATAGGCCGACTAGTCATCTGCCACAGAAATTTGAGATACTTCATTGTACTATGGCAGTGAGGCTCAGGGTCAAGAGATGCCCCTAGACCTAGAATTAAGATGATTATTAAAAATTTACGAACTTCCCTGGTGGCACAGTGGTTAAGAATCCGCCTGCCAATGCAGGGGACATGGGTTCGACCCCTGGCCCTGGAAGATCCCACATGCCGCAGAGCAACTAAGCCCATGGGCCACAACTACTGAGCCTGCATGCCACAACTACTGAAGCCCACGTGCCTAGAACCTGTGCTCTGCAACTAGAGAAGCCACTGCAATGAGAAGCCCGTGCACCGCAACGAAGAGTAGCACCCGCTCGCCACAACTAGAGAAAGCCCACACGCAGCAACGAAGACTCCATGCAGCCAAAATTTAAAAAATAACAAATAAATAATTTTTTTTTTAATTTAGAGAATGTTAAATAATGATTTAATGCAGAAGACACCTCTGACTTCTAAGGGCTTAGTCTCCAACTTGGGTTCTTAGAACAGAAAGATGAAAGATTGTAGGAAGAATGGAGCTAAAATAGCACCTATAAAACTTTATTGGTTTTATTTGCTAGATGTCTCCCTAGAGTAGACTGTGCACTCCTTAAAGGCTAGGACTGGCCAAGTGCCAGACACAAAGTATATATTTAGTGAGTGTGTGGATGATTAAGCAAGCCACCCTGATAAGGTGATTAATTAAGCAAGCCACCTTGTAGTTCTTATTCTTTGTAGTGTCTCACCAAGCCTCAACTGCTATGATTCAGTTGCTGTGATGAGGAATACTTTGCTCCAGTCAATAATAACAACACCACCGATAATAATGGCTAACATTTCCATAGTGCTTACTATATGCCAGGCCCTCTACTAAGTGTTTTTATATGCATTAAAACTAATTTAAGGGAATTCCCTGGTGGTCCAGTGGTTAGGACTCCACCCTCTCACTGCCAAGGGCACGGGTTCAATCCCTGGTTGGGGAACTAAGGTTCCACAAGCCGTGCAGTGCGGCCAAAACAAAAAAGAAAAATAACTAATTTAATACTTATAACAACTCTATGAGGTAGTTATTAGTTTTATTCCCCATTTTACAGATGAAGAGACTGAGGCACAGAAGCATAAATAATTTGCCCAGGGTCCCATAGCTAGCAAGCAGCAAGGCTGGAATACAATTTAGGCTTCCTGATTCCAGAGTCTGTCCCTTAACCACCCTTAACTACAATACTATACATCCCTCCAGTTGTGCTTTTTTGCCTGCCCAACATGCTTTCCCTTACCTTGTCTTCTGATAATGCCGTCCTTCATTCTTGTGAGGAAATCATTCCATGTGGTTCAGATAGGGTTGACCACTTCCCTTCTTACCACACATGAGGGTACGTGAGAGGCCCGGCTAATTGAATACCGCACCTCCTGACTAGGATGACTGATTCAGGATTCAATCAAATGCATGTGCTTTTGACTGGTAGTGTTAATCATAAGGGTTCCACAAGTCTAAAGCAGCCAATGGGTATTTATTCCACAGTTAACAAATATTTTTGAATGCCAAGCATTATAGGCACGTAAAATACATTAATGAATAAAGTAAAGGTCCCTTCTCTTGTGGTGGCTTACACTGTAGCAGAGGGAGACAATTATTTATGCATAATAAGTAAATTGCATAGTGTGTTAGAAAGTAAGTGCTGTAGAAAAAAGGAACAGTAGAATAGGGTTTGAAGGAATTTGGAGTGCTGGGATAGCAGTGGGGAGATGGAACATTTTCAGTATTTAATGGGGTGATCTGGTAGACCTCATTGAGAAGGTAACATTTGAGGAGACTTAAAGAAGGGAGGGATATTAGCCAAGCAGATATTTGGAGGGAACGGCTAAAACAAAGGCTTTATGGTAGGACTGTGCCTAATGTTTGAAGAGTATCAAGGACTGCAGCAGAGTAGTAAAAAAAGAAGTCGAAGAAGTAGGTGGGATCCAGATCACAGAGAGCCTGTGTAGACCATTATAGGAATCTCAGCTTTGAATGAAATGGGAAACCATTGGAAGTTTCTGAGTAGAGGAGTGTCAAGGTCAGACATATTTTTAAAGGACCTCTCTGACTGCTGTATGGAGAACAGATTTGAAGAAGGAGTGGAAAGGTAGAACAGGTAGACCTGTTAGAAGGCTAGTGAAATAATCCAGGCTTGGACCAGAGTAGAAATAGTGGAAATGTTGAGAAATGGTCAAATTTTGGAAATATTTTATAAGAAGAAGTATGATTTCCTGATGGATTGGATGTAGGATGTGGAAATCAAGGATGACTGCAAGGTTTTTGGCCCGAGCAATTGGAAGGATGAAGTTTGCCATCAATTGCAATGGGAAGGCTACAGGGGAAACAAATTTTGCATTTGTTAAGTCTGAGATGTTTATTAAGACCTCCAGGTGTTTATGTGGACCTCCAAGTAGGGAGTTGGATGTACGAGTCTGGAGTTTGGGAGAGAAGTTTTTATCTGAGATATAAATTTGAAAGTCATTGGCATATAGATGTTATTTAAAGCAAAGGCACTAATTCAAATAACCAAGGGAGTAAGTCTAACTAGAGAAAAGGACCATGGACTGAGCCCTGGAACATTCTAACATTAAGAATTGGGGACAAGAGGAGGAGTCAGCAAAGAATATTAAAGGGGGGTGGCTCAATAAGATAAAAGGAAAACCAAGACAGTGTGGGGTCCTGGAAGCCCATGAAGAAAGCATATCAAAGATGAGGAAGCTGTTAATTGTGTCAAATGTGAGATAAGGGCTGAGAAATGCCTATTTAATTTAGCAATGTGGAGGTCATTGATGACTTAGATGAAGTCATTTTTTTCACTGGAGAGGTGGGGGCCCCTGATTGGAATGGATTCAGAAAGCATGGAAGGAAAAGAATTGGATACTATAAACAACTCTAGTCTTGCTCCAAAGGGAGCGAAGAAATGGGATGGTGGATAGCAGGGAAAGTAGAGTCAGTAGGAGGTGCTTTTGTTTTTAAAGATGGGGAAAATTACATCAGGTTTTTATGTTGGTGAGAATGATCCATTTTTGCCATCATGAAAGCAGAGTCAAGACAGATTTTTTTCATGACATCATCTGAATCACTGTATCCACCCATACCTATAGTTGGAGTCACCCACTTGAACTTCCTGGTTAAATGAGTGAAGACATTTCCTTTTTTGTTTAAGCAGTGTGAGTTGAATGTCTGTCACTTTCAACGAAAAGAGTCCTAAACTGTTTTTTCTTCCTGTCTTCAAGATGGTCTTCATAATATTTTTAAAGTTAATTTTTCCTGGGTTTCTATTATTATTTATATTATTTATTTGCTACCTATTACTTACATTGATATACATGCACATCTTCTTGTAAATAAAAAATGTTTTGCAGTTTTACAAATTGAAAATGAAATTATTATAGAGAAACTTGGAAAAATCAGCTGCTATCCTCTGTTTAGTTAAAACATGGTATTTTACCATGGTTTTATTTTGTATCGCTCAGTGTTTTATTTCAAAGCAAACATCCATTTAACCACTACCAGAACAAGAAATAGAATATTGTCAGCACCCTGTCTCACTCATGCTGCCTCTCAGTCACTATCTCCACCCTCCACACAAATATAACTACTACCCTGGATTTAATGGTAATCAGTTTCTTGATTTTCTTTGTTTTCCCACTTAAGCATGTAACCCTAAACACTACAGTTTAAATTTGCATGGTTTTTTAAACTTTATATAGGTGTACTCATGCAGTATACTTTCTGTCTAACTTACTTTACTCAGCATTACATTTATGAGATTCATTCATATTGTTAAATGTAGTAATACTGTAGTATAATCCACAGATATCATGATATAGCATATTTTCAAGTCTCCAAAAATTTCTCTCAGGTGGCTTTTTGTCAATTTCCCCACCTGCCAAGAGGCAACCACCGTTTTAATATTTTTCACCTTAGATTAATTTCCCTGTTCTAGAACATCATATAAATGGGATTATGTAACGTGTTGATATTGAGCATTATATTTGTGAGATTTGTTACATTATTCTGTGTATCGGTAGTTCATTCCTTTTTAATGCCAAGTGGTATTTGATTGTATGAATATACCACAATTTATCCATTCTTCTTTGAATAATACTTGAGTTTTTTCAGACTTTTTACTGTTGTGACTGTAGCTGCTATGAACATTTTAATACAAGGGCATGTGAACGTTTTTTTATATTTCTGTTGGCTAAATACCTAGGAGTGCAATTGTTGGGTCAAAGTATACAGAGATGTAAGTAATTATTATTTTGGAATTCATCAGTTTATTTATGGTTATTTCCACTAGCATTATATCAAAGTTGCTCACTTCTTGGCCAACATTTTGTGATGTCAGTCTTTCTAATTTTAGCCATTCTAGTGAGTGTGTTGTGGTATCTAATTATGGGTTTAATTTACATTTGTCTAATGACCAGTGATGTTGAGCACTTTTTCACGTGTTCATTAATCATTTCTATATCTTCCTTCGTGAAGTAGCTGTTCAAATCTTTTGCCCATTTAAAAAAAAATTATTTATTTGGCTGCGCCGGGTCTCAGTTGCCACTTGCGGGATCTTTGTTGCGGCCTGCGGGATTTAGTTCCCTGACCAGGGATTGAACCCAGACCACCTGCGTTGAGAGCACGGAGTCTTAACTGGTAGACCACCAGGGAAGTCCCTCTTTTGCCCATTGTAAAAAGTTGGGTTGTGTGGGGGTTTTTTAAACTGTGTTTTAGGAGTTCTCTATAGATTCTGGATACAAGCCCTTTAGCAGATGTGTTTGTCAGATATTTTCTCCTTGTCTGTGTCTTGCCTGTTCATTTTCTTAGTGTCTTTTGTAGAGCAGAAAATTTGACAAAGTCTGATTTATCAGCGTTTTTCATGATTATTACTTTCTCAATAATGTTTTTATAGTTTTTCTGACAGCCTCATCTATATCTTTAGTTAGATTTATTTCTAAATATTTGAAATTTTTATGCTGTTGTAAATGGTATTTTACAATTGCATTTTCTAATTGCTGCTCTGTCAAAATACAACTGATTTTTATGTATTAAATTGCTATCCAGTAACCTTAAGTTCATTAATTAATTTTTTGTAGATTCTTTTGGATTTTCTACCTCCACAATCATATCCTCTACAAATAATGGGAGCTTTTTGTTTTTCTTTCTAATCATTATGCTTTTATTTTCCCTGCCTTTCTGCACTGGTTTGGACCTCCAGCACAAAGTCAAATAAAAATGGTGCTAGTAGTATCCCTTTCTTATTCAATTATCTTTTAAAAATAACCATCACCACCAACAACAAACTTTCAGCATTTAGTTTGATGTTTAATGCAAGTTTTTATTGATACCCTTTATCAGATTAAGGAAGTTCCTATGTCTTCCTATATGCTTACAGTTTTTATCATGATTACAGATTGAATTTTATCATTAGTTATTCTAAATCAAGAGGTTTTATCTGGACATTTAATTTTCTGTGTTGCCAAATTTACTTAACTAATTTTTAAGTTGTCCTCATAAAATCTTTACTTAAACTATTCCTCCAGGTGTTGATACATGTGGATACTTAGAGTGGGCTGAAGCCTCTGACTTCTGTGGTTGAGATTTTGGTGTCTGGGGTTTTGCTCCTTCTAGGATGTTGCTCCAGCTCAGCTTATTTTTAACCAGATGTACTCCGTGTTACACTTTACTTATGCCTTAGTGTAATCCAGTGAAATAAATAGATTAGTATCATTTAATAGGACAGTATGATGGAAGGAGTAGCTCTCTGATTAGGGCTTGCCTAAGATAACCCAGCTAGTGAGTGGCAGGACCCAGACTTAAATACATAGCTTTTGATTTAAAGCGTAATGTACTTTCCATCATACCACAGCCACCTCTACTTGTGCCTAAGTGTTGGTTAGTTTGGAGAAAAGAGACTAGTTTAGAGATTATTGGAGGTAGTGATCTAGATAAGCAGTAATGCGGTCCTGAACCACTAAAGTGGTTGTAAGGATTAAAAAAGGAAATGGCATGCAACTTGTATTTTTGCCATTCCCTTTACTATTTTTCTATAACTTTTTCTCATTTCTATCATAGGAGTTTTTTACCATGTATTATAATTATCTATTTACATGTCTCTCTTTATTTTTACATTATAATATACTCAAGGACTGTGTCTAATTTTGCATCTTTATTGCTCAACTTTAGCACATTGTTCAGAAGATGTTATTTGATTGTCTATTTGCTTGACAGAGTGAATGAATAGATTATAGAACCATTTTTAGAGAACTTTGTAAACTTTGTATGTAGGAGGCAAGGAAGAGAACAAGTTGTAGAACATTCGACCAAAGTTCAACACTGAATGACCAGGATGTTTTCTTTTTTTTTTTTGCTGTACGCGGGCCTCTCACTGTTGTGGCCTCTCCCGTTGCGGAGCACAGGCTCCGGACGCGCAGGCTCAGCGGCCATGGCTCACGGGCCCAGCCGCTCTGCGGCATGTGGGATCTTCCCGGTCCGGGGCACGAACCTGTGTCCCCTGCATCGGCAGGACTCTCAACCACTGTGCCACCAGGGAAGCCCAGGATGTTTTCTTTAATAGGGTCTGGGAAATCAGAGGAGTATAATTCTGGGGGGAAAGATGATGAGTTCAGTTTGGAACATGTTAAGTTTAAGTGACTTCCTTAGGAGATGTTCAGCAGGCAGTTGCAAATGTAGATCTGGAGCCTAGAAGATTTTTAGAGATAATCCTTTTGGGTGTTCCAGCAAAAAGTAACCATTGAAATTACTTGACACTATCCTAGTTCTCACCATCGCTTCTCTTCTATAAGTAACTTTAACAGCCTCCTAACTAATCTGTCTGCTTCTGTTCCAGCCTCTCTTTCAATTCATCCTCCACATTCCTACCAGAATGATCTTCCTAAAACATAAATCTGATCATGATATTGTCTTATTAAAATAATCTTTTAGGGCTTCCCTGGTAGCACAGTGGTTAAGAATCTGCCTGCCAATGCAGGGGACACGGGTTGGAGCCCTGGTCCAAAAAGATCCCACATGCCACGGAGCAACTAAGCCCATGCGCCACAACTACTGACCCTACGCTCTAGAACCTGCAAGCCACAACTACTGAGCCAGCGTGCCTAGAGCCCGTGCTCTGCAACAAGAGAAGCCACCACGATGAGAAGCCCGCGCACTGCAACAAAGAGTAGCCCCTGCTCGCTGCAGCTAGAGAAAGCCCATGCACAGCAACAAACACCCAACGCAGCCAAAAATAAATTAATTAAATAAATTTATTAAAAAATATAATAAAAATAATCTTTTAATGGCTCTTCCTTGCTTTCAGAAAAGAATCAACACTCTTTACCTGTTTCCTTTTTAGTCTCATCCCTCCTTACCTCTTTGGACACGTCTCTCCATCCTCTTCTTTACACTCTATCCTGGAGCCATACAAAACTGCTCGAAGTCCCATGTAGAGGCCACCATTATAGAAGAATAGATGGTGGAGATGGTGGTGATACTACTACTAATAGCAGTATTTTTTCAACAAATGTCAGGATTGTGCCAGTCATTATTTTAAGGATTTATATATAATAATAAAATAGCTAACACTTAATATAGCACATACCATGTAGCAGCACCTTTCTAAGAGCTTAACACTTTGCCACATCAACCAGAGAAGGGTGTCTTCTTAGGTTCAGTTAAAGATTCAGGCTCAAGAGTGTAATAGGCAAAAAAATGACTGTAATAGGCTACACTTGACATTAATCTACTCAAAAGTATATAGGACATTTCAAAACTTAACTGTAAAGCTACATGAGTCAAAATAGTGTGGTATTGGCATAAAGACAAACATGCAGACCAATGGAATAGAGTATAGATCCCAGAAATAAACCTTCGCATGTATGATCAAACAATTTTTGACAGGGGTGCCAAGACCATTCAATGGGGAAAGGACAGTCTTTTCAACAATTGGTGCTGGGACAAATGGATGTCCACATGCAAAAGAAGGAAGTTGGACTCTTACCTAACACCATATACAAAATTTGACTCAAAATGGATCAAAGGACCTAAATGTAAGACCTAAAACAATAAAACTCTTAGAAGAAATCATACAACAAAAGCTTCATGGCATTGTATTTGGCAGTGATTTCTTGGATGTGACACCAAAGGCACAGGTAATAAAAGAAATTGGATTTCGTAAAAATTAAAAATTTTGTACATCAAAGGACACTATCCACAAAATAAAAAGGCAATGCACAGAATGGGAGAAAATATTTGAAAATCATATATCTGATAAGGAGTTAATATCCAGAATATATAAAGAACTCCTAAAACTCAACAACAAAAGACTAAACAACTTGATTAAAAAATGGGCTAAGGACTTGATAGACATTTCTCCAAAGAAGATATACAAATAGCTAATAAGCATATGAAAAGATGCTCAACATCACTAATCATTAGGGAAATGAATGCAAATCAAAACTCTAATGAGATACCACCTCACACCCAGTAGGATGGCTATTATTAAAAAACAAAAAACAAGTGTTAACAAGGATGTGGAGAAATTGGAACACTCGTATACTGCTGGTAGGAATGTAAAATAGTACAGCCGCTCTGGAAAATAGTATGGAATTTCGTTTAAAAAATTAAAAATAGAATTACCATATGGCCTAGCAATTCCACATCTGGGTATATACCCAAAAGAATTGAAAGTAGGGTCTCAAAGAGATATTTGTTCACCCTTGTTCATAGCAGCATCATTAGCTAAATAGCTAAAATGCATAAGCAGGACTTCCCTGGCTGTCCAGTGGTTAAGACTCTGCGCTTCCACTGCAGGGGGCATGGGTTCGATCCCTGGTCAGGGAACTGAGATCCTGCATGACACAGGGCAAGGCCAAAAAAAAAAAAAAAAAAAAAATGCACAACCAACTCAAGTATCATTGATGGATAAATGGATAAGCAAAATGTGGTAATACATAAAATGGAATGTTATTCAGCCTTAAAAAGGAAGAAAATTCTACAATATGCTGTAATATGAATGAACCTTGAGTGCATTATGCTAAGTGAAATAAGCCAGTCCCCAAAAGACAAATACTGTTTGATTCCATTTATATGAGGTACTTAGAGTAGTTAAGATCATAGAGACACAAAGCACAATGGCAGTTGCCAGGGGCTTGGGGGAGGGAAGAATGGAGAGTTATTGTATAATAAGTACAGAGTTTCAATTTTACAAGATGTAACAAGTTATAAGGATGGATGGTGGTGATGTCTGCAAAACAATGTAAATGTATTTAATACCATTAAACTGCACACTTAAAAATGGCTAAGATGGTATATGTCTCTTTTTGAATTATGGTTTTCTCAGGCCATATGCCCAGTAGTGGGATTGCTGGGTCATATGTACCACAGTGTTCATTGCAGCACTACTTACAATAGCCAGGACATGGAAGCAACCTAAATGTTCATCGACAGATGAATGGATAAAAGAAGATGGGGCACATATATACAATGGAATATTACTCAGCCATAAAAAGAAACGAAATTGAGTTATTTGTAGTGAGGTGGGTGGACCTAGAGTCTGTCATACAGAGTGAAGTAAGTCAGAAAGAGAAAACCAAATACTGTATGTTAATGCATATATATGGAATCTAAAAAGAAAAAAGTGGTACTGATGGGGACTTCCCTGGTGGCACAGTGGTTAAAAATCCACCTGCCAGGGACTTCCCTGGTGGCACAGTGGTTAAGAATCCTCCTGCCAACGGAGGGGACATGGGTTCAACCCCTGGTCCGGGAAGATGGCACATGCTGCAGAGCAACTAAGCCCATGTGCCACAACCACTGAGCCTGCGAGCCACAACTACTGAGCCCACGTGCCACAACTACTGAAGCCCATGCTCAGCAACAAGAGAAACCACCACAACAAGAAGCCTGCGCACTGCAACAAAGACCCAACATAGCCAAAAATTTAAAAAATAAGATAAATAAATTTTTTAAAAGTCAATAGATTGATTAAAAAAAAAAAAGAATCCACCTGCCAATGCAGGGCACACAGGTTCGAGCCCTGGTCTGGGAAGATCCCACATGCCACGGAGCAACTAAGCCCGTATGCCACAATTACTGAGCCTGCGCTCTAGAGCCCATGAGCCACAACTACTGAGCCCACTTGCCACAACTACTGAAGCCCACACGCCTAGAGCCCATGCTTCACAAGAAGAGAAGCCACCACAACAAGAAGCCTGCGCACCACAATGAAGAATAGCCCCTGCTCTCTGCACCTAGAGAAAACCTGCGCAGCAACAAAGACGCAACACAGCCAATAAATAAATAAATAAAATTTTAAAAATGGTACTGATGAATCTAGTGTCAGGGCTGGAATAAAGACGTAGACTTAGAGAATAGACTTGAGGACAAGGGGTTGGGGGGAGAAGCTGGGACGAAGTGAAAGTAGCATCAACATATATACACTATCAAATGTAAAATAGTTAGCTAGTGGGAAGCAGCAGCATAGCACAGGGAGATCAGCTTGGTGCTTTGTGATGACCTAAAGGAGTGGGATAGGGAGGGTGTGAAGGAGGTTCAAGAGGGAGAGGATATGGAGATATATGTATGCATGTGACTGATTCGCTTTGTTGTACAAGAGAAACTAACACAGTATTGTGAAGCATTTATACTCCAATAAAGATCTATTTTTAAAAAATGGCTAAGACGCAATGTTATGTGTATTTTAACACAATTTGAAAGAAAACGAAGTATATAGGATAGGATCCAAAGCTTGCAAGCAAGACAGCATCAGGCATTCTTCTTCAGTGAGAGCTTGTAGCAGTTTATAGAGCTGTCTGTACAGCAGTTCAGGAGCTAATCTTGCCCTCATTCCTCTAGGTGATGCTCAAGTATAAAGAAATGAGATCCACATTGGACAGGTCTAGGAGGTGCCCTGCCTTAAAAGGCTCACGTCCCCAAGGAGTCAGTATCTCTTATAGCAGTTCCATAGGCATCGTGTTTAGGGTTCCCATAAAGGTTGTGCCAAGTTACAAGAGTCACCACTCCAGGGAGCCCAGAGATTTGGCATACAATTAGGTATTTATAATTCTTCCAGTTCTAACCAATCGGGTGTCATTTTTAACCATAATGTTGCTTAGGAACATAGTTGACATTTTACCTTTTCCAGGTTTTCAGGGAACATAGTTACAATTTTAATCAAAGGTCAGGGCTTCCCTGGTGACGCAGTGGTTGAGAGTCCGCCTGCCGATGCAGGGGACACGGGTTCGTGCCCCGGTCCGGGAAGATCCCACATGCTGCCAAGCGGCTAGGCCCGTGAGCCATGGCCGCTGAGCCTGCGCGTCCGGAGCCTGTGCTCCACAACGGGAGAGGCCACAACAGTGAGAGGCCCGCGTACCGCAAAAAAAAAAAAAAAAAAAAAAGGTCAAAGTCTCATGAAGAAAGGGAGTTTTGTTAACCCTTTACCCACACACATATTAACCCATTTATACCTCACTACAACAAAATACAGTAGTTAATATTATTATCCCTTTTTACAGATAAGGAAACTGAAGTACAGAGAAGTAATGCAACTTACTCAGGGTCACACAACTATTAATAAAGATGCTAGAACATGAATCCAGGCACTATGACTCTGGCATGTACACTCTTAATCATTGTGTTAGGCAGAATAATAGCCTTCCAAAGATGACCACCTCTCAGTCACCAGTGGTAAAGAGGAATTAAGATTACAGAGGGTTAAATTTACTCATCAGCTGACCTTGAGATGGGAAGATTATCCTGGATTATCCAGGTAGTCCCAGTGCAACCACAGTGGTCCTTATAAGTGAAAGAGGGAAGCAGGAGATACAGTGTTATATTGACACAGTGGAGGTACAGCCATTACTAATGCTAAAGATGGAGAAAGAGGCCACCAGCCAAGGAAAAGGCAAGAAAATGGATTTTCCCCTAGAGCCTCCAGAAGGGTTGCAACCTTGCAGACACTTTTTTTTGGCCTCACCAAGTGGCATGTGGGATCTTAGTTCCCCAGCCAGTGATCGAACCCGTGACCCCCTACAGTGGAAGCGCAGAATCTTAACCACCGGACCACCAGGGAAGTCCTGCAGACACTTTGATTTTAACCTAGCAAGACCTGTTTTGGACTTCTGACTTCCAGAACTGTAAGATAATAAATTTGTGTTGTTTTAAGCCACCAAGTTTATGGTAATTTGTTACAGCAACAATAGGAAACTAATACAATCACATACATCTCACATACTATACTTCTTGCTGCCAGGCCATCCCACATTGCTGGTTTGCTTCTGCATATGACATTCTGCCTCCTTTGCCCACTTCTGAAAGCCCTTTTCTGGCCCCCTCTTCAGTCTAGATTGGTTGTTTCATCCCTGTGTTTCCATCTCACTCTATAGCACTTCTCATATTGCATGTCAGGTAATGTAGATCTTAGCTACCTGTCCACCTCCTTTTCACCTTTCCAGATTTAACTCAAATGTCACTACTGCCTGGAAGTCTTTCCTGAACCCTAGCCCCTCAGCCTGGACTAGTTGTTCCTGCTCTGTTTTCCTTTAATACCACTTAGTGATCTTTGTCATAACATTTACTTTCTCAATTATAAATGTTTACCTGTCTGCTCTCCCACTAGACACTGTACCTTCTTATCTTAGTATCCTTGGTACCCAGCCTAGTACCTGCACATTTAAGAGCTTAAATAAAGTTTGATGAATGAATCAATGAATCAGTTATTCTATCACTTAGAATTGCCGTTGGAATATTACATTCATCCTGAGGTTGAAAATCTATTTTTTTCTTCATCAGAGTATGAAAAATAAGAAAAATAGCTCACTGTGGCTGCCATCACAAATATGGTAATAACCCTGCTGATCTGAGGTTTATCCCTTTCAGCATTCATTGCCTCAAATGATCATTAAATTTTAGCACTATTTCCCTAGATAACAACCTGATTGTTTTTCTTTTTCCCTTCAGTTTTGCATGAGGAAAAAATCAAATATTTTACCTGGCATAATGTTTTTGGTGTAGACTGGGATTCCACTGTACAGTCTTAGACCTTTGAGCCAAAGAAACTTCTTTGGCTCTTAGTCTTTGTGTACCGTCTATATTTTTATCTTTTAGCTACCTCTCAGGTAAGAGTATTTCTATTCATCTTCCAGGCCTCTGCACTTCCATGCCTACAAAAACATTCTACAGCCCTCTTCTTCACTGTATTCTTGGTTTTGAGAGTCCCGACATGAACCACAGAGGAACTCTTGAATATAGACCTGGGTTATATGGGAGAAAATTTCATCTAGCTTTTTTGTTTCTCCTACAGGCTTCTCAGTAAGCAACTTTGCTGACTCACAGAAGGAAGCTTTTCTTTTCCTTGATGTCTATACCTTCTGAGCTCTAATGTGCTATAATTCTGAGACTAAGCCAGAGTACATTGGACTTTAGCTCAGATCATGACTTTTATAAACAAATTTAAACTCAGTTTAAAGAAGAGAAAAATAAATTACATCACACAGAGCATAAGAACCCATAAATGCACAATTCACAATTTAGATATTCCAAAGGTGATTCAGGGAATCTTTCTAAAGAAGTATACACGAGGAGGAACATTCTGGTTAGCAGTTTTGTTCTCTGCCTTTGGGGTTGGAGCAGCAAAGGAGTTAAAAGTCATATGAGAACAGTGGGGACGGGACTTCCCTGGTGGCGCATTGGTTAAGAATCCGCCTGCCAATGCAGGAGGCACAGGTTGGAGCCCTGGTCCGAGAAGATCCCACATGCTGCGGAGCAACTAAGCCTGTGCACCACAACTACTGAGTCTGCAAGCCACAACTACTGAGCCTGTGTGCCACAACTACTGAAGCCCAGGTGCCTAGAGCCCGTGCTCCGCAACAAGAGAAGCCACTGCAATGAGAAGCCCGCGCACCGCAACGAAGAGTAGCCCCTGCTCACCGCAACTAGAGAAAGCCCGTGCACAGCAACGAAGATCCAATGCAGCCAAAAATAAATATAATAAATAAATAAATTTTTAAAAATTAAAAAACAAAAGAACAGTGGGTGCAAGGAAATGCTGGCTAATTGATGGGATTGTACAGTAAGAATGTAATTTTGATTCAGAAGAGTTGCTGACACTAGGGATTTTTCCAATGGAGAACTGCTCCTTGGATCCAGTGGATGATGTGAATGCATTTAGAACCCTGAGTGAAGACCTAATGAGAATGTCTTCTTTTTGATTGGTGTTTATATGGAATCAGGTTACTGTAGAATGTGGAAAAATGCTTTTCTCCAGTTTCTAAACAAAATGAAAAGCATTGTCCTAATTGAATTTGTTTTGACATCCTTGCTGCCCCACACAGGTCAAGTCTCAAGATGGAACAAAATAATAAAGCTAGAGTGTAATATGAGGCCTTGACCAAAATATTGTAAATGTTAGGAATGGTGTTCTTACTAGCACATGAAACCTTTAAATAAAGAATGTTGTGTGGGATATACATTCATCTCCATATTAAAAAGACCATGTTGGAAATAAAATATCATGGAGTTTAATAAAAATGAGGATTAAGATTGCCTGAAAATTAGTCTTTTGATTGCTGTAAGAATTTGATTACAGTTCAAATGATATTTATGCATAGGCATTTTCTTTAAATCATTTGAGGTTAAGGCTCAGCTCAAAATGAGGGGGTCTTTAGATATTGGAATAAAGGAGTTAACTGCAGTTATAGTTGGAATACTAACATAATAATAACATTTTTTGAGTATTTATGGTATGCCAGACACTATTCTAAGTGCTATATATTACTTCATTTTAGTATAATTTCAGTATATTCTGATGACTTGATTCAGTGTATACAATCTCAAAGAAGTAGCCAGAAGTTTTTCCTCTTGGAAAAGGATATCTGGGTAATTTTTAATGCTTTAATATAAATCTGAATACTCTTTTGAAGACTCTGAAAAATAAACAGTTCATCACTCAATATTGTGGTTGATCAAAAACACCTATGGGTATCCTTTTCTTTTTGTGTTTTGTTTTTTTAAAAAATATATTTATTTAGCTGTGCCGGGCGTCCATTTGCGGCACGCGGGATCTTCGTTGCGGCATGCAAGATCTTTTAGTTGCGGCATGCAGGACCCAGTTCCCTGACCAGGGATCAAACCCGGGCCCCCTGCATTGGAGTGTGGAGTCTTAACAGCTGGAGCACCAGGGAAATCCCTCCTTTTCCTTTTGAAAAACAATTTATTGTTTGATTTTTATTTTCCCCCATTGATGTAGACTACTAAATGGAGTAAGGTAATTTCTGAAATCATTTTACAATTGTATGTTGCCCTTTTCTCTGTTCAAATCAATAACCCAGGTGGTAATTATTAGCCTATAACATCCCTTTTGGCAACATGTGTACCTTGTATATGTACACATTTTTTCTGCGGATAACTGCTTAAGGGGTGTAATATTTTTTCCCAATCTGTGAACTGAGGAGCGCATCTGATCTGCAGTTCTGAATAGATTGATTGTCCATCAATATACAAGACAACTTGTTCTATAAGTCTTCTGCTCCACAGAGTGGTTGGGGTAGGGGGAATGAATTTATCATGAATTTATCATTTTTAAAGTGATTATGTTTTATGCATATTAGATTTGTAAATGAATCTTCCGGACAAATCATTCCCATTTTATTTTTTCTAAATAAAATGTTTCTAAAATAACAAAAAAATAATTTAATCTTTTAAAATATACACCTAATCCCCTTAATAGAGATCCAAGTAAAAGAGTACTGGAAAACTAGGTAATGCACGGGTATCTCTAAGTGAGTACCTGGGCTTGGGAAGCCTCATTGTTCTTTAACTGTGTTGCTGGGACAGATGGAGAGCGGAGACCATTGCTTGCTGAAGCTGATGCTGAGAAGGACCTATGGCTGCTCTTCAGAGGTTAATACAAGGAAAACCTCTTGATTTGCCAGAGGAGTCTGGGAGGGGAGCAGATGGCCACAAGAAGGGCCCTCCAGCTTACTCAGCTGCTCTGAGAAGCTTAGGGTGACCTCTCTAATACAAACAAACCAAATAGCTCTCAGGGTAATAGGGCAGCATCATTTGTATTCCCGAATAACAATACTGCTCCTCACTTTGCAATCTCTTGCACCCTCACCCAGTCTGTGGGCGCCATCTGCTTCTTGTGAACTTATATAGGTGCTGGCTCTGGCCAGTTGGGATCACTATTGAATGATAGCAAACACATTTCTCTGGGAAATGTGTTCTTTACAAATTACTTTCACATGAATCTGGTAGGCATATAAATATTATAATGTCTATTTGCATAATTAAGAAACTGAGGCAAAGAGGAATTGAGGGGTATTGGAATTAGACCTCAAGCACCCTGATTCTTTAGCTCTGTATATAACAGTGTGAGTCCACAGAGCCATTCCAGTGCTCTTGTTTAGGCAGTAGTTACCCAGCTTTTGAGTAAGGTTTTCTAGAAGGGAAATTAGTTATTTTGAGGATGTCACTTGCACTGTTTTAAGCCTTTGTGTGACTACCATTTTGCTAGGTGACAGAAAGGAAAAAGAGTGGCTGCTAGTATACTGCTTTGGCCTTCCAGGAGACAAGAATTAAGTGAGAAAGTCTAATCTATACTATATAGTTTCATCAAAACCAAATTTATTCAAGAGGAAAGCGTTCTCATTCAAAGGAGTTACCTAGTTTGTATATCTGTCTGTGTGTATGCACTTAAACTGACTATAAGAAAAATTATTCTTTTTGTAAACCACAGCTCTCCTTTTCCCTGCCATTGGCTGAAACTACATTCATTTTCATGCATTAGCACCTGCTCAAGGGTCTGGTGAATCAAAAGAGCAATGAGCAAAGTGGTTTTAATTGCCCAAGCTTTACTAGAGGCTTTCTTGCACTCGGAAACACAAAAGACTTTGAATGGTGTCAGAGGGCTGTACTGAGAAGTGCTTTCCTTTAGAACTTTCAGATGATTCACTCACTGTGCTGAGACATTGTCTTGTACAGATAAATTCTTAAACCTATCTTCATTCCAACTGTGAGAGCATCACAGAGCACTTGTCAGTTTCAGTTGACTTGAACAAATTGCCCAGGAAACCAGGCAAACATCAGAGTTTACTGACTTGTCATTAGTGCATCTTTGTAGAACTGTGCTTGCTAATTACTTTTATAAAATTTTGTATACATAATTTAAACTGCATAGTCATATTCCATATATTGTACTAGCTAAGAGTGCAAATCCCAACTCAACCTTTTACAGAATGTGTGCTCTTAGACAAGTTCCTTTACCTCTCTGAGCCTCAGTTTCCTCATCTGAAAAAGGTGACTAATAAATAAACCTATCTTGTAGAGCTGTTGTGAGGGTTTAATTAGTTAATACATGGAAAGTATCAATACTTAGAACACTCCCTGGCACATAGTAAATATACAGTAATTGTTAACTAATAAATTGCTCATAGTTTATATTTTAAAAAAGGGTTTGAAAATTGGCGGAAGCATAACAGCTGTCCATTTGAGGCATAAATATGAATTATGGAAAATAATTTTATGCTTCACTATTATTAACTTGTTACTTTGCTCACCATCTCAGCAAAATTGTTTAATTATTCATTGATTTTTTTTAAATCATAAAATCAAGAATTTTATAAACATGCTTAATTCTCTGTGAATCATGAATGTGGATATATAAAGATTCAGTTTAGTGTTCATGTATTCATTCATCCATAAACAAATATTTATGCAACCCTTAAAATGTGCCTGAAATGAAAATATAGAGGTGAAAAAGACATAACCTCTGCTTTCAAGGAGTTCACAATCTAAAGGGAAAAGGCAAATATAAAAACTATTAATTACACTGATGTCAAGTGCTGTAAGAGATATGACTGATAAAAATTGAGAACTCAAGAAGAAGCATTTAATTCTCCAGGGAGATCAGGGAAGATTCCCCAGTGTAGGTAACATTTGAGTTGAGAATTAAGGATAAGGAGGTGAGAAGGTCACACCTGGTATGGGGACATAGAGGCTAAGAAAACACTGCATAGTCAAGAATCTGCAAGTAGTTTAGTGTGTTTAGTGCTTTGAGAAGTGGCAGGAAGCAAGTCTGAAGAGATATAAAGAGGCCACATCATAAGTTTGAACTTTACCCTATAATCAGTGAGGAACCATTTGAAAGATTTTAAGGAAACATTTTTATAAATGTTTTTTCTATGCCAGACTCTGTGTTAGATACCAAGACTGTGAAATGAATAGGTCACAGTTTAGTAGGAATGACATGATTTTGTTTTAGGAAGATCATTCTGCTGATGTTATGGAAGGTGGGTAGAGGGAATAAGACTTGCAGGCAGGAAGATCAGTTAATCCAAACAGGAGATTATTATGATCTTGGGCTGAGGCAGTGTTAGCGGAGTTAAAGGAGAGGCACTAGAATGGAGAGATACTTAGGAGGCAGAATCCACAGGATTTAGTGACCCTCTTGGATATGGAGCAGAGGCAGGAGCTAGGATGCATCCCAGAGCCATGGCTCCTGCCTGCTTCTCCAGCCTCATTGTATGCTCCTTTACCCCGCTCCCTGTTGGCTTTCCAATGCTGGTCTTCTTTCCGTTCTTTGAACATTCCATGTTCCTCTTGGCCTTAGCACCTCTGCATAGCCTTCTTTTCCCTTCTGCATATGTACTTTTTGTTTTCTACCTGGAGTCCTCTTTACCACTACTCTGCATTCCCCATCCTTTCACCTGGTTAATTCTGATTTATTCTATAAAATTCTGCTCAAAATGCTAAACCAGGTCAGGTCTTCCATATTATATGCTATTCTATCATTCTGTACTTCTTCACAATTAAAATTAAATAATTTTCTGTGGACTTAGTTGTTTAATATCTGTCTCCCCAGCTACACTATAAATGCCATAAAGTCAGGGATCATTTGGTCTTTTCACAGATGTATCCTTGGGACCTAACATAGTAGATCTTAAATAGCTATTAGTTTAATGAATGAATTAACCTTAATATACTTTTTAAAAAGAGAGAAATTAACATCTTTATGTGTTTTGGCTCTTCAAATTTCTTGTAGTCTCTAAGGGGAAGACATGTGCTGTAACTTTTGGGTTACCAGATTGAATACATTTTGCATATTCTCTGCCATTTGTCCCTGTTAGGATTCCATTTTTCTATCAGTTTGGTAACTTAGTATCATAGTAGCTGACTGTATGTAAACAAAGGATGAAAATTGAATTAGTATGATTTAGCAATGTACTAATTTTTACAAAAAAAGTTTAAGGAGCAGTACCAAACATCACTCCGATTTTCCTAAGCCAGGAAAATGAAGTTGGTGTTTGGGAAACACTATAATAGAAATAAAATGTGGTTGTTAGGAGCTTAGACTCTGAAGCCGGAATGCCTGCGTTCAAATCCTAGCTCTGCCACTTACAGGCTGTGTAAACTTAGGCAAATTGAATAATTTCTCTAAGCTTCAGTTTCTTCACAAAAAATGGGGATAATAGTACTAAACACATAACATTGTGGTGAGGATTAAATGATGCAATGTTTGTAAAAACACATGGTAAGTGCTCAAAAACTGTTAGTGATTAAAAGTTATTTATTTTGGTTCTTTTTAGATCAAAATGAGCAATTTGACTGTATTCAGGAAGTATATTAATTTGAAGGAAACTCTTCACAAGTTTATTTTTCCTAGTCTTTAAAGCCTAAAATGTTTCAGAATGTGAATTTATGGTCATTTTAATTTCTGTTATCATGACTATAATCGTGTAAATGATTACAAGCTGCAAATTGCATAACATCTCTGAGCCTGTTCTTCATCTGTGAAATTATTATCTCTTCGGTCCTTTATTAGTTGATTCTGGGTAAAATGCTCTCTTGTGAACTAAACTGTAAGCTCCATAGGCACAAATGTTAAAGTTTCTTCATTTAATATAATTCAGTTTATCACTTTGCTGTACACCTGAAACTATCATAACATTGTTAATCAACTATACTCCAATGTAAAAAACAAAAAAACATGATTCAGTTTAGCAACTGGGGCATCAGATAGAGTTTCATATGGAGGTGATATTTGAGCAAAGCCATGAAGAACATAGGATTTCCTTATTTGGGAAAGAGACATTTTATTTATATTTTCCTCAAGTATAAAACTGGTCCTTGGTACTTTCTGTTTAGTCCAAGGTTGGGTCCAGCCCATGCCCTGGATTCCCCAGCACTGATGCTGGAAAAGAAATGTTAAGTAAACAATTTCAGTCTTTTCAATTTCCTCTTGTGCCACCGTTTAGTTTAGAAGGCAGGAGAGTAAGAGCTCTTAAGATGAGCACTCCTGGAGTTTTTTGCGGGGGCTGCGTTGGGTCTTTGTTGCTGTGCGTGTGCTTTCTCTAGTTGCGGCAAGTGGGGCCTACTCTTCGTTGCGGTGTGTGGGCTTCTTATAGCAGTGGCTTCTCTTGTTGAAGAACACGGGCTCTAGGCGTACAGGCTTCACTAGTTGCAGCACTCAGGCTCAGTAGTTGTGGCGCACGGGCTTAGTTGCTCCACAACACATGGGATCTTCCCGGACCAGGGATCAAACCCATGTTCCCTGCACTGGCAGGCGGATTCTTAACCACTGCACCACCAGGGAAGCCCCCACTCCTGGATTTTTAACAATTTCTTGCTAATCTTGAAGTTCTCAGAGCTCTTGTTGCACATTTAAGCATGACAAGCTCTAGCAAGGACTGCCTGCAAAGAACTCAGTTATTAGGGGCCCATGAGGCCATTTCTGCACACTTTTTGAATCTTTTCCCACTCCTAAATGGTATTTGGAGCATGTTGAAGGCAAGGAAAACATGGCACACTTATAGGATAACATTCTGGTAGGGGCTTACCTCATAGCAGGCATTTATAGAAGGTCATTTTTTTCCTGGAAGCTGAGACATCAGAGCCATTGTGATATGTAGTGGAGTACTGCAGTACAATTTTATTCTAAAATTTCTAAACAGTGTAGAGGCCAGGTAGGAAAGGTGCCTCAGCCACAGAACAGGAAGTTGAAATTTTTTCAAATCTTTTTCTCAGGGCAAAGCTAGCTTTGTGATTTGGGGGTGGGTTGGAGGGATGCAGTGCTTGCAAAACTAAACAGGAACTCCTTGAAAGTATATGGTGCATTCAGGGCTCACTCAGTGTTAAAGCACTTGAGGTTTTTTTTCCCCCTGTGTATGAAGTTGATAGAGCCACAAGGGGAGCAGCTGCCTGATTGACTGACTGTTTCTTCAAAAAGCCAGGTCTCTACTAGACCCACCATCCCTGACTGCTTTGCACCAAAAGACATGCTGTAAGGAAGAAGGAAATATGGGCATTTGACCTTTACGGCCTACGGGAGCCACTAGTGAAGCAAGCACATGTTGCTTCCCTATGTGCCTGACTACTCCCTCTCCCACCAGTCCATCCATTACCTTAATCATTTCAAGACTTACAAATGATAAAAAGAGACTGTTATAAAGTCTTTGGGGCATTTTGATAAGCAGGATGATTTGGGCATTTTGATAAGCAGGATGATTTCACAATATATGTGTTTTCTTTTTATATTTTAAGAAAATGTGAATGAAGGATCATCACAAAGCTGATATTCAGGAAAACTTTGTCTATAAAGTAGTTGTTTTTCCCATGAGTTCTAAGCAATTTTTGTGGTTGTTTCTGTCACTTTTTTTGTTAAAAGCCCACCATGTTCCAGGCACTGAGCTAGCCATTTTATGTTTTTTTCCTTATTTTACAGTTTAGGGTGTTAAGAGTCAGAGAATGTGAGAGAGCCAAATTTCTTTTTTAAAGTAAAGCCACCCAAGTGAAATAATATCAATAGATCAAGGCAATGATCATCAATGACTACTAAAACTGTTAGATGAAAAGTTGATGAGGAACTTTATAATGGATGGAGCAGGCTAACAACACCTGAACCCAGTGCTGAATTCTAACAGCACAGGATGAAAGATCATCGGGCATGATGTGTCTCCTGATGTGATGTATTAGAAAGTATGCAACACAACCTGTGAAGTAATTTTACCAAAACTCTGAATCTGGTCAAGTCTCTCTAGAGCTAACTATTATTTTTCAGTAAATAATTGAAGGGGAAGAGGAAGGAGAAGGAACTTGTAGCTTAAGAGACATTATCAACCAAGTGTAATATCTGGACCTTGTTTGTATTCTGATTTGAACAAACTTTTCCTGTTTTTTGTTCTGTTTTGTTTTTGAAGTCAGTTGTGGAAATCTGAATACTGGCTATTTGATATTAAGGAATTATTAATTTTTAGTTCTTGTGGGACTTCCCTGGTGGTCCAGTGGTTAAGACTCTGTGCTTTCAATGCAGGGGTAGCAGGTTTTTGATCCCTGGTTGGGGAACTAAGATCCCACATGCTGCACGGGGTGGCACACACACAAAAAATAAGTTCTTGTCTTTTAGAAATGTATACCGAGGTATTTACTGATGAAAGGATATTTATGGGATTTACTTCAATATAATTAATTGAGGAGGACAGGGAAGGAGCTGGGAGAGGGTAAAGGTTAAACAAGTTTACCTTTATATTGATAATTGTTGAAGCTGAGTGATGGATGTAGAGGAGTCATTATATAGCGTTCCCTCTACTTCTTTGTTTGAAAATCTCCAAATAAAAGAGTTAAAAGGTAAAAAGAGCACACAGTGGATATTCAATAAATACATGCTGATTCAATAGAAATTTTTTATTATTTATTTATTTGTTTTTTATATAATGCAATGTTTCTTTTTTTTTAACATCTTTATTGGAGTATAATTGCTTTACAATGGTGTGTTAGTTTCTGCTTTACAACAAAATGAATCAGTTATATATATACATATGTTCCCATATCTCTTCCCTCTTGCGTCTCCCTCCCTCCCACCCTCCCTATCCCACCCCTCCAGGCGGTCACAAAGCACCAGGCTGATCTCCCTGTGCTATGCGGTTGCATCCCACTAGCTATCTACCGTACGTTTGGTAGTGTATATATATCCATGCCTCTCTCTCACTTTGTCACAGCTTACCCTTCCCCGCCCCCATATCCTCAAGTCCATTCTCAAGTAGGTCTGTGTCTTTATTCCTCTTTTACCCCTAGGTTCTTCATGACATTTTTTTTTCTTAAATTCCATATATATGTGTTAACATACGGTATTTGTCTCTCTCTTTCTGACTTACTTCACTCTGTATGACAGACTCTAGGTCTATCCACCTCATTACAAATAGCTCAATTTCGTTTCTTTTTATGGCTGAGTAATATTCCATTGTATATATGTGCCACATCTTCTTTATCCATTCATCCGATGATGGACACTTAGGTTGTTTCCATCTCCGGGCTATTGTAAATAGAGATGCAATGAATATTTTGGTACATGACTCTTTTTGAATTATTGTTTTCTCAGGGTATATGCCCAGTAGTGGGATTGCTGGGTCATATGGTGGTTCTATTTTTAGTTTTTTAAGGAACCTCCATACTGTTCTCCATAGTGGCTGTATCAATTTACATTCCCACCAACAGTGCAAGAGGGTTCCCTTTTCTTCACACCCTCTCCAGCATTTATTGTTTCTAGATTTTTAGATGATGGCCATTCTGACTGGTGTGAGATGATATCTCATTGTAGTTTTGATTTGCATTTCTCTAATGATTAGTGATGTTGAGCATTCTTTCATGTGTTTGTTGGCAGTCTGTATATCTTCTTTGGAGAAATGTCTATTTAGGTCTTCTGCCCATTTTTGGAGTGGGTTGGGTTTTTTTTTGTTATTAAGCTGCATGAGCTGCTTATAAATTTTGGAGATTAATCCTTTGTCAGTTGCTTCATTTGCAAATATTTTCTCCCATTCTGAGGGTTGTCTTTTGGTCTTCTTTATGGTTTCCTTTGCTGTGCAAAAGCTTTTAAGTTTCATTAGGTCCCATTTGTTTTTTTTTGGTTTTATTTCCATTTCTCTAGGAGGTGGGTCAAAAAAGGATCTTGCTGTGATGTATGTCATAGAGTGTCCTGCCTATGTTTTCCTCTAAGAGTTTGATAGTTTCTGGCCTTATATTTTGGTTTTTAATCCATTTTGAGCTTATCTGTGTGTATGGTGTTAGGGAGTGATCTAATCTCATACTTTTACATGTACCTGTCCAGTTTTTCCAGCACCATTTATTGAAAAGGCTGTCCTTTCTCCACTGTAGATTCCTGCCTTCTTTATCAAAGATAAGGTGGCCATATGTGCGTGGGTTTATCTCTGGGCTTTCTATCCTGTTCCATTGATCTTTCTATTTTTGTGCCAGTACCATCCTGTCTTGATTACTGTAGCTTTGTAGTATAGTCTGAAGTCAGGGAGCCTGATTCCTCCAGCTCCATTTTTCGTTCTCAAGATTGCTTTGGCTATTCGGGGTCTTTTATGTTGCCATACAAATTGTGAAATTTTTTGTTCTAGTTCTGTGAAAAATGCCAGTGGTAGTTTGATAGGGATTGCATTGAATCTGTAGATTGCTTTGGGTAGTAGAGTCATTTTCACAATGTTGATTCTTCCAATCCAAGGACATGGTGTATCTCTCCATCTTTTTGTATCATCTTTAATTTCTTTCATCAGTGTCTTATAATTTTCTGCATACAGGTCTTTTGTCTCCTTAGGTAGGTTTATTCCTAGATATTTTATTCTTTTTGTTGCAATGGTAAATGGGAGTGTTTTCTTGATTTCACTTTCAGATTTTTCATCATTAGTGTATAGGAATGCCAGAGATTTCTGTGCATTAATTTTGAATCCTGCTACTTTACCAAATTCATTGATTAGCTCTAGTAGTTTTCTGGTAGCAACTTTAGGATTCTCTATGTATAGTATCATGTCATCTGCAAACAGTGACAGCTTTACTTCTTCTTTTCCAGTTTGGATTCCTTTTATTTCTTTTTCTTCTCTGATTGCTGTGGCTAAAACTTCCCAAACTATGTTGAATAATAGTGGTGAGAGTGGGCAACCTTGTCTTGTTCCTGATCTTAGTGGAAATGCTTTCAGTTTTTCACCATTGAGGACGATGTTGGCTCTGGGTTTGACATATATGGCCTTTATTATGTTGAGGAAAGTTCCCTCTATGCCTACTTTCTGCACAGTTTTTATCATAAATGGATGTTGAATTTTGTCAAAAGCTTTCTCTGCATCTATTGAGATGATCATATGGTTTTTCTCCTTCAATTTGTTAATATGGTGTATCACGTTGATTGATTTGCATATATTGAAGAATCCTTGCATTCCTGGAATAAACCCCACTTGATCATGGTGTATGATCCGTTTAATGTGCTGTTGGATTCTGTTTGCTGGTATTTTGTTGAGGATTTTTGCATCTATGTTCATCAGTGATATTGGCCTGTAGTTTTCTTTCTTTGTGACATCCTTGTCTGGTTTTGGTATCAGGGTGATGGTGGCCTCATAGAAGGAGTTTGGGAGTGTTCCTCCCTCTGCTATACTTTGGAAGAGTTTGAGAAGGATAGGTGTTAGCTCTTCTCTAAATGTTTGATAGAATTCGCCTGTGAAGCCATCTGGTCCTGGGCTTTTGTTTGTTGGAAGATTTTTAATCACAGTCTCAATTTCAGTGCTTGTGATTGGTCTGTTCATATTTTCTATTTCTTACTGGTTCAGTCTCAGAAAGTTCTGCTTTTCTAAGAATTTGTCCATTTCTTCCAGGTTGTCCATTTTATTGTCATAGAGTTGCTTGTAGTAATCTCTCATGATCTTTTGTATTCCTGTAGTGTCAGTTGTTACTTCTCCTTTTTCATTTCTACTTCTATTGATTTGAGCCTTCTCCCTTTTTTTCTTGATGAGTCTAGCTAGTGGTTTATCAATTTTGTTTATCTTCTCAAAGAACCAACTTTTAGTTTTATTGATCTTTGCTATAGTTTCCTTCATTTCTTTTTCATTTATTTCTGATCTGAATTTTATGATTTCTTTCCTTCTGCTAACTTTGGGGGTTTTTTGTTCTTCTTTCTCTAATTGCTTTAGGTGCAAGTTTAGGTTGTTTATTCGAGATGTTTCCTGTTTCTTAAGGTAGGATTGTATTGCTATAAACTTCCCTCTTAGAACTGCTTTTGCTGCATCCCATAGATTTTGGGTTGTCGTGTCTCCATTGTCATTTGTTTATAGGTATTTTTTTATTTCCTCTTTGATTTCTTCAGTGATCACTTCGTTATTAAGTAGTGTATTGTTTAGCCTCCATGTGTTTGTATTTTTTACAGATTTTTTCCTGTAATTGATATCTAGTCTCATAGCGTTGTGGGCAGAAAAGATACTTGATACAATTTCAATTTTCTTAAATTTACCAAGGCTTGATTTGTGACCCAAGATATGATCTATCCTGGAGAATGTTCCATGAGCACTAGAGAAAAATGTGTATTCTGGTTTTTTTTGGATAGAATGTCCTATACATATCAATTAAGTCCATCTTGTTTAATGTATCATTTAAAGCTTGTGTTTCCTTATTTATTTTCATTTTGGATGATCTGTCCATTGGTGAAAGTGGGGTGTTAAAGTCCCCTACTATGAATGTGTTACTGTCGATTTGCCCTTTTATGGCTGTTAGCATTTGCTTTATGTATTGAGGTACTCCTATGTTGGGTGCATAAATATTTATAATTGTTTTTCTTCTTCTTGGATTGATCCCTTGATCATTACGTAGTGTCCTTCTTTGTCTCTTCTAATAGTCTTTATTTTAAAGTCTATTTTGTCTGATATGAGAATTGCTACTCCAGCTTTCTTTTGGTTTCCATTTGCATGAAATATCTTTTTCCATCCCCTTACTTTCAGTCTCTATGTGTCTCTAAGTCTGAAGTGGGTCTCTTGTAGACAGCAAATATATGGGTCTTGTTTTTGTATCCATTCAGCCAATCTGTGTCTTTTGGTGGGAGCATTTAGTCCATTTACATTTAAGATAATTATTGATATGTATGTTCCTATTCCCATTTTCTTAATTGTTCGGGGTTTATTATTGTAGGTCTTTTCCTTCTCTTATGTTTCTTGCCTAGAGAATTTCCTTTAGCATTTGTTGTAAAGCTGGTTTGGTGGTGGTGAATCCTCTTAGCTTTTGCTTGTCTGTAAAGGTTTTAATTTCTCCATCAAATCTGAATGAGATCCTTGCTGGGTAGAGTAATCTTGGTTGCAGGTTTTTCTCCTTCATCACTTTAAATATGTCCTGCCAGTCCCTTCTGGCTTGCAGAGTTTCTGCTGAAAGGTCAGCTGTTAACCTTATGGGGATTCCCTTGTGTGTTATTTGTTGTTTTTCCCTTGCTGCTTTTAATATGTTTTCTTTGTATTTAATTTTTGACAGTTTGATTAATATGTCTTGGTGTATTTCTCCTTGGATTTATCCTGTATGGGACTCTCTGTGCTTCCTGGACTTGATTAACTATTTCCTTTCCCATATTAGGGAAGTTTTCAACTATAATCTCTTCAAATATTTTCTCAGTTCATTTCTTTTTCTCTTCTTCTTCTGGAACCCCTATAATTCGAATGTTGGTGCGTTTAATGTTGTCCCAGAGGTCTCGGAGACTATCCTCAGTTCTTTTCATTCTTTTTTCTTTATTCTTCTCTGCAGTAGTTATTTCCACTGTTTTATCTTCCAGGTCACTTATCCGTTCTTCTGCCTCAGTTATTCTGCTATTGATCCCATCTAGAGTATTTTTCATTTCATTTATTGTGTTGTTCACCATTGTTTGTTTCATTTTTAGTTCTTCTAGGTCCTTGTTAAATGTTTCTTGCATTTTGTCTATTCTATTTCCAAGATTTTGGATCATCTTTACTATCATTATTCTGAATGTTTTTCAGGTAGACTGCCTATTTCCTCTTCATTTGTTAGGTCTGGTGGGTTTTTACCTTGCTCCTTCATCTGCTGTGTGTTTTTCTGTCTTCTCATTTTGCTTATCTTACTGTGTTTGGGTTCTCCTTTTTGCAGGCTGCAGGTTCGTAGTTCCTGTTGTTTTTGGTGTCTGTCCCCAGTGGCTAAGGTTGGTTCAGTGGGTTGTGTAGGCTTCCTGGTCGAGGGGACTAGTGCCTGTGTTCTGGTGGATGAGGCTGGATCTTGTCTTTCTGGTGGGCAGGTCCACGTCTGGTGGTGTGTTTGGGGTGTCTGTGGACTTATTATGATTTTGGGCAGCCTCTGTGCTAATGGATGGGGTTGTGTTCGTGTCTTGCTAGTTGTTTGGCATAGGATGTCCAGCACTGTAGCTTGCTGGTCGTTGAGTGAAGCTGAGTACTTGTGTTGAGATGGAGGTCTCTGGGAGATTTTCGCCATTTGATATTATGTGGAGCTGGGAGGTGTCTTGTGGACCAGTGTCCTGAAGTTGGCTCTCCCACCTCAGAGGTACAGCACTAACTCCTGGCTGCAGCACCAAGAGCCTTTCATCCACACGGCTCAGAAGAAAAGGGAGAAAAAGTAGAAAGAAAGAATTAGTAGAAGTAGGAAGAAAGAAAGAAAGGAGGGAGGGAAGGAGGGAGGGGGGATGGAAGGAAGGAGGGAAGGAAAGATAAAAAGAAAGAAAGAAGATTAAAGTAAAATAAATTAAAGATAAAATATAATAAAGTCATTAAAATAAAAAAATAATTATTAAGAGAAAGAAACCAAAAAAAAAAAATAAGAAAAAAAAAACGGATGGATAGAAAACCCTGGGGCAAATGGTGGAAGCAAAGCTATACAGACAAAATCTCACACAGAAGCATACACGTACACACTCACAAAAAGAGGAAAAGGGGAAAAAATCATAAATCTTGCTCTTGAAGTCCACTTCCTCAATTTTGGATGATTTGTTGTCTAAAGGAGGGAAGGAAGGAAAGAAAGAAAGAAGATTAAAATAAAATTAAGTTATTAAAATAAAAAGTAATTATTAAGAAAAAAACTTTTTTAAAAAACAGACGGATAGAACCCTCGGACAAATGGTGGAAGCAAAGGTATACAGACAAAATCTCACACAGAAGCATGCACATACACACTCACAAAAAGAGGAAAAGGGGAAAAAATCATAAATCTTGCTCTCAAAGTCCACCTCCTTAATTTGGGATGGTTCGTTGTCTATTCATGTATTCCACAGATGCAGGGTACATCAAGTTGATTGTGGAGCTTTAATCTGCTGCTTCTGAGGCTGCTGGGAGAGATTTCCCTTTCTCTTCTTTGTTCTCACAGCTCCCAGGGGCTCAGTTTTGGATTTGGCCCCGCCTCTGCGTGTAGGTCGCTGGAGGGCGTCTGTTCTTCGCTCAGACAGGAAGGGGTTAAAGGAACCGCTGATTCAGGGCCTCTGGCTCACTCAGGCCTGGGGGAGGGAGGGGCACGGAGTGCGGGGCGAGCGTGCGGCGGCAGAGGCCGGCGTGACGTTGCACCAGCCTGAGGCGCGCCGTGCGTTCTCCCGGGGGAGTTGTCCCTGGATCACGGGACCCTGGCAGTGGTGGGCTGCACAGGTTCCCCGGAAGGGGGTGTGGATAGTGACCTGTGCTCGCACACAGGCTTCTTGGTGGCGGCAGCAGCAGCCTTAGCATCTCAAGCCCGTCTCTGGGGTCCGCGCTGTTAGCCGTGGCTCGCGCCCTTCTCTGGAGCTCCTTTAAGCAGCGTTCTTAATCCCCTCTCCTCGCGCACCAGGAAACAAAGAGGGAAGAAAAAGTCTCTTGCCTCTTCGGTAGGTCCAGACTTTTCCCCAGACTCCCTCCCGGCTAGCCGTGGCGCACTAACCCCCTGCAGGCAGTGCTCACGCCGCCAACCCCAGTCCTCTCCCTGCGCTCCGACTGAAGCCCGAGCCTCAGCTCCCAGCCCCGCCCGCCCCGGCGGGGGAGCAGAGAAGCCTTTCGGGCTGGTGAGTTACGGTCGGCACCGATCCTCTGTGAGGGAATCTCTCTGCTTTGTCCCCCGCACCGCTGTTGCTGTGCTCTCCTCCGCGGCCCCGAAGCGTTCCCCCTCCACCACCCGCAGTCTCCGCCCACGAAGGGGCTTCCTGGTGTGTGGAAACCTTTCCTCCGTCACAGCTCCCTCCCACTGGTGCAGGTCCCGTTTCTATCCTTTTGTCTCTGTTTATTCTTTTTTCTTTTTCCCTACCCAGGTACTTGCGGGGTTTCTTGCCTTTTGGGAGGTCTGAGGTCTTTTGCCAGCGTTCAGTAGGTGTTCTGTAGGAGTTGTTCCACGTGTAGATGTATTTTTGGTGTATCTGTGGGGAGGAAGGTGATCTCTGCGTCTTACTCTTGCCAGAAATTTTTTAAAATTAGGCTTCTACATGTTTGCTTAAATCAGCAGATTATTGATGGCAGTTAGGTTTGCAATGGGAAAGAAATACTACATTGAACCTCTATGTAGCTTTATTCTCAGGAGTAATTAATCTTGAAAAAAGTGTTACTAGGTTATAATAAGGGAAAAAGGAACTCCCAGCAAGGAAACTTCCACGGAGCCACCCAGAACCTTCTGCCTTTCAAATGGGCTTAGGCCTGGAGCATGAGCTATACCACTGTTAATACAGCTGGTGGAGCCCAAAGATTTACCTAACTCAAATGCACATGATCCCAAGAGCATCATGGGCCTTAATCAAAGCCTCTAGGAAGCCATGTCTAACTAGCTTTTGAAAAATATTTTTCAGAAAGTTTCTCAGTTGTTTTAACATTGACCTGCTGTGGAGACAGATGGAATCTAAATTGATATTCAACATTTTGTCTCTAATTCCAGATTAACCTAGAAGTTCAAACCATTACCAATGCTATAAAAATTGAAATTGTAGAATTTCAGTAAACATAGAAGTTATTTTCTAATAATGTTTCTAGTTTTATAGTTGTTTTACAGTTTATATAAATGTGGTATTGATTGCCATACAACACAGTATTATACAGAGACAGTATAATGTAATAGTTCAGAGTATGGGCTTTTGAGCCAGACTGCTGGCTGTGTATCTTGGCTTTGCCACTTACTAGCAGAATGACCTTGAGCAAGTTACTTAACCTCTCTGTGCTTGTTTCCTCATACATAAAATGGGAATAATAATGGTAACCAGTCAGGGTTTTCCAGAGAAACAGAATCAGTAGGAGATAACTGTATATACATATATAGTATACGTTTCCAGGCCATCAGGCTGGAAATTCTTGGTCAGAATCTGATGCTATAGTCTTAAGGCAAAATTTCTTCTTTCACAGAGAAACCTCAGTTTTGCCTATAAGGCCTTTCAGCTGATTGAACAAGACCCACCCACATTATTAAGGATAATTTCCTTTAGTTAAAGTCAGCTGATTGTAGATGTTAATCACATCTACAAAACACCTCCACAGCAACACCCAGATTAATTAGTATTTGATTGAATAACTGGGTTCTGTAGCCTAGTCAAATTGACACATAAAGCTTACCATTATACCTACTATCAAATTCATAAAAATTGTGAAAATTTAATGAGTTAATGCATGTAAAGTACTTAGAACAGAGCCGAACACATAGGAGGCACTCATAAAGGTTAGCTATTATTATATACTCTTTAAATCCCAAAAGTACTCTGGTTCTAGAAAAGATAATAAGATTTAGTGATAGTTACTATGAAATCATAATATATCTGTGCTAGATAGAACCTTGGAGGTCTTCTAGGCCAGCCTCTCATCTTAAAAATATGGAGGCCGAGGTCCAATCTGTTTTTTGTTTGTTTTTTTTCCATAAATTTATTTATTTATTTATTTTTGCCTGTGTTGGGTCTTCGTTTCTGTGCGAGGGCTTTCTCTAGTTGCAGCGAGCGGGGGCCACTCTTCATCACGGTGTGCGGGCCTCTCACTGTCGCAGCCTCTCTTGTTGTGGAGGACAGGCTCCAGACGCGCAGGCTCAGTAGTTGTGGCTCACAGGCCCAGTTGCTCCGCGGCATGTGGGATCTTCCCAGACCAGGGCTCGAACCTGTGTCCCCTGCATTGGCAGGCAGATTCTCAACCACTGCGCCACCAGTGAAGCCCCGATCTGTTTTTCATAGTGCAGCCATAGTGATTTTGCTTTTTCACAGTAAGCAGTATACAGAGAAAGCCCTCATGTGGCTTACATCTTAATAAGATACCCATAGTTTCTGTCTCAACTCTAACCAATATTCTTATTCATTTTCATGCAGGAAAGGAATGAGAGAATTGGGTTCAGAGACTGTGCTACAGGCCAAGTGCCCCCAAACAAGTAGAAATGTTTATACTCAACTTTTAGATTCAAAGGCTTGGAACCTAACGTTTTCCCACATTGGCATCATTATCTTATTTGAAATTTTAAAGTAGTTCTTCTAGGGACTTCCCTGGTGGCGCAGTGGTTAGGAATCCGCCTGCCAGTGCAGGGGATGTGGATTCTAGCCCTGGTCTGGGAAGCTCCCACATGCCACGGAGCAACTAAGTCCATGCACCACGACTACAGAACCTACACTCTAGAGCCCGTGAGCCACAACTACTGAGCCCGCGTGCCACAACGACTGAAGCCTGTGCTCCTAGAGCCCGTGCTCCACAACAAGAGAAGCCACTGCAATGAGAAGCCCACGCACCACAACGAAGAATAGCCCCCGGCTCACCGCAACTAGAGAAAGCCTGTGCGCAGCAACGGAAGACCCAACACAGCCAAAAATTAATTAATTAATTTAAAATAAAAGTAAAAAAATAAAGTAGTCCTTCCATTGGGTCTCTTTTCATCAGGACTTAAGTCATTTCTCAAGAATATACTAAATACTCCTGAGGGCCTGAGGGAAATAAAAAATGTACTTTCTTAGCCCCTGATTTTCAACCACTGTGAAACTTGGCCACTGGGGAAGTTGTCTCATGCCCTTGACATGAAGACCCATTAACAAAAACTGCATAAAAGCATGAATAATAAATCTGTAGGACATTTACAGTTTGACAAAGCACTTTTAAGAGCTAGGCAGAGCAAGGATTATTATCCCCACCTTATTAAGGAGGAAGCTTAGGCTCAAAGTTGTAAAGTGAGTCAGTCGCCCAAAACTACATAGTAAATAACCGATCGTGGCTGCCTAATTCGTAGTGTAATGTGCTCTCTGTTGTGTTATTCTACTGGCTATGTCCAGGGGATAGAAATCTGGAGAAGAGTTACTTCTCAACTCTGCAGAAGGTTCTCTTCCTTAGTTCTAAAGTGAAGGCAGTCTTTAGCCATACTTAATCACATTTGAATATAACTTTTCTACTTTGCTTTGAACAAATGACAATCAGTATTTTTAAATCTGCAACTAAATTTAACTGAGAAAAAGCCTCTGTGAAGTTTTAAAAATATACCTGAAAGCTATGAAGTTAGCAAATTAATTTTGATATTTTTCTTACTCTGGAAATTAATATTAACTTTTTCAGTAATGTGCACCTTTCTTTGGATTGGACCTAAATATGCCTTTAGTAATGTTAATTTTGCTAGATTTTATGGGTATGCTTATAAATTTAGGACTTATTCTTACTTTAATTAGCCATAATTATCTGAAACTTGAACTTTGGAATGTTTTTTCTCCTCATTTTTTAATTCCGCCAGGTCACGATGGTAGCTCTGAAACTAACATATGCACCTGTTATTATTTGGCAAATATTTCTCCAGCAAATATAAGATTATTTTAAATTGCTTTCCTATTCACAGTGTGGAGTGCAGTAAAACAAGAAAATCTATGAAATTAGCTTCACCTTTGTTCCTGTCTCTACTATACCATTTGGTATATTATATTGTAATCATTTATTTGTCTGTGGTTTTTGAGGATAAGGACTTTGTCATGGCATTTTCAGAGGTAGTGTAGTATAAATAAAAGAAAATAAACTTTGGAGTCAGTCAGACCTGGTTCCAAATCCTAGGTCTATCACTTTCCAGCTGAGGGCCCTTGGGCAAATTCCTTCACCTCTGAGCCTCAGTTTACATACCTTTAAAATAAGGAAAATAATACCAACTTCATAAGGTTGTTATGACAAATTATTAAAAGCACCCAACACAGTTCTGCTACATAATAGGTGCTTCACGAATATTTGATATTCCTCTCCTTTTCGTGTTAGCATCCCTAGGCTAACAGGGATACTTAAAAAAAAGTTTGTTACTGGGCCTTCCCTGGTGGCGCAGTGGTTGAGAGTCCGCCTGCCGATGCAGGGGACGCGGGTTCGTGCCCCGGTTGGGGAGGATCCCACATGCCGCGGAGCGGCTGGGCCCGTGAGCCATGGCCGCTGGGCCTGAGCGTCCGGAGCCTGTGCCCCGCAACGGGAGAGGCCGCAACAGTGAGAGGCCCGTGTACTGTAAAAAAAAAAAAAAAAGTTTGTTACTTAAAGTCTTATTAAACTTTTGTTGAATGATTGTTTGAATACATATTTTGTCAAAGAAGAATCATATTTAAAGAATAAACAGTTATTATAGAATGAATTTTCTATTGAATTTAACTTTTTTCAATTTAGTTGTAACTTAAAAATGTATTCTCTCTACATTTCAAAATTATTGGTGCTGTGTGCTAGTGAGTGGAGGTTAACACCGCATAGTCTCACTGCACCAAGCTCTCTGCTTTCTACGTCTTATGAGGCTTCTTGCCTTTTAAGTATTCCACGTGGTTACCATTTTGGAAGTGTTTGTTTTGAGGAAGAAATGTTGCCCTTATCTTCCTTGTCTTTCCTTGTGGCATTCTTTTGATTTCTCTCGTTTATAACGCTCACCTTACTCTAGATTGTACTGACATTATTTGTAGACTTGTCTTTGGCCACAAAGAGCTCAAAATCTACTACCGAGGTTCTTAACTTATTCAAGGTTCTTGAATAATCTTTTTGAGACTATGATAAAAGGTATGAAATGTACTCCCAGAAGAATGTACATATGTACAAACAAAAGTTTTCTTATTAGTTCTGGAGGTTCATGGACTCCAGGGTAAAGACTCTTTTTCTAGATTGTGTGTTTCTTAAGAGCAATACCTGGGGGGACTTACCTGGTGGTCAAGTGGGTAAGACTCCGCACTTCCAATGCAGGGGGCCCGGGTCCGATCCCCGGTCACGGAACTAGATCCCACGTGCCTGCCGCCACTAAGAGTCCACATGCTGCAACTAAGAAGCCTGCAAGCCACAACTAAGAGCCCGCATGCCTCAACTAAGACCCGGTGCAGCCAAAACAGATAGATAGATAGATAGATAGATAGATTTTTTTTTTTAAAAAAAAGCAATACCTGGGTTTCATTGACCTTTGACAGAGCCTACTGTGTATGTAGGAGATACTCAGCAAATAGTTTCTGAATTTATGAATTTAAATGCAAAATGAAAACCTTCAGGTTTCTTACTACAGAATCTCTAAACATGTCTTTTTTGTTTCCTTAGGCTTCCATCTCAGTGGCACAGTAACTGAGCCGGCCACTACTTCTGAACCAGCAGTGACTTATAAAGTTGCCATCAGTTTTGATCGTTGCAAAATCACTTCAGTGGCGTGTGGCTGTGGGAACAAAGACATATTCTACTGTGCCCATGTGGTAGCGCTCTCACTCTACAGGATCCGTAAACCAGACCAAGTCAAACTGCGTCTTCCTATCTCAGAAACCCTTTTCCAGATGAATAGGGACCAGCTACAAAAGTTTATTCAGTATTTAATCACGGCACACCACACTGAAGTTCTTCCTACTGCACAGAAGCTGGCAGATGAGATTCTATCCTCCAACTCCGAAATCAACCAAGTAAACGGTAATTGTACAACATTTTTATTGCTAAAAATATATTTTGTTGCTTTATTGCATGTTTAGAGATTGGGATACATTTGCCATTGTAATCACTCAACCTTAATCAGTTCATTCTATCCAAACTATTTATTAACTCTGTTTCTTAAAGCAATCCAATTGTCCACCTCATAAAGGTTTGGCAAAAAAGGACAGAGAATGTTAGAGTTACATGTTGATCTAGTTTATGGACTTCATTTGTCCTTACAATCCCTGCCCCAGGAGCCTGGGATATTCAGGAGTGAGAGAAAGCATAAAATAATTAGTGCCATTCAGTGAACTGAAATGGATATGAGAATTCCTTAACATTTCAGGAACCTGCATAGCATCAGGGTTATTCCAAAGAGCATCTGCTAGCATTGTGTTTATGAGCTATATAATGGGAGGGTTTATGAATGGAGAAAGATATTATGTTCACTTACTCATTCAACAAGGATATGTTGAGTACCTACACTGTGCAAGTGGTAGCGCTGATTGTTGAGAGCATAAAACAGACATGGTTCCTGCCTTCAAATAGCTTATAATCTAGTAGAAAAGACAGCTAAGTCTGAAATAAATGCTTGCATTTATTATGAAGCCAGGTTGTAGATATTTAATCACAGGAAACTGTTGAAGAATTTTGAGAAGAGGAGCTATATGAGCCAATTTTTCATTTTGTTGGTTAGGTCCTACTATGTTCCAGGCATCATGCAAGAGATTTTATACATGTTTATATATGTTAATTCATTTAGTTTTCAAAACTACTCTGTGAGGTAGGTATTATAACCATTTCCATTTTATAAATAAGGAAATTATTTATAACCTAGGCTCACCTGATTTCAGAACTCAGGTTTTTAATGCTTCTCTATACTACCTCTCTATTTTTAGAAGAAACTTTGGTATTAGTGTGAACAAGGCAGTGAGGCCAGATGAATGGCCTGTATAATACTATAGTATGTGCCAAAGGGCCTGCTTTTCCCAGTTGCCCAATAGAGCTAATCAAGTCCTACACGCAGCCTCACCACTCCTCAGAAATAAGGATAGTCAGACAGGCTTCCAGGAACTCTCGCTAACTAGCCGAAATAATCTTCTGTTGTTTTATCCTCAAAGTTGTAGTGTTTACATGGTAACTGAGCTCTATTTGAGAGATACTATTAAAGAGTAACTATATATATATATATATATATATATATATCTTCTTATCCCACATAGGGAGCCTGTTCTATTTCTATGACCTCCTTAAGTCTAGAGTTCTTAGGGACCTGAGTTCAGCTCCAGGTCTGTAACACCACAGCTGGGTTATGACCTACTTTCATGCATCATTCCCACTAGCTCTTTCTCAGAATTTTTGCCTATATCCAAGCTCTCTTGCCTTTTTCTTGAACTAACCACCTTGGTTGAGTGCCTGTATTGCACCTGCCTTGTTCATCACCACTGTCACCAAAGCAACCCTCTTTCCCCTTTACCACTGTGCTGAAGCAATCTTTATTCCTCGTTATACCTCCCATCTCAGCATCTTATTATATGTCTGAAATTAGTCTAAGTTGCCAGAGTGAACTTGAGATGTTATTCTCAACCTTCCCCAGGAACTACTACTTCTGTACCTGTGTTTATTCCAGACTAATATTAGCTTTCTACCCCAGGTTCCCTAGTTTTCCACAAGGTCTTTCTTAATATATTTCTAATAACCAGTGCTGATATAGGCAATGATACTGAAAATGATGAGGGCGAGGAGTGGAGATATCTTAGAGGCAAGGTGGACTGGATTCAACATCCAGGTGTGTAGGATGGGTGGGGAGTGAAGAAGAGGAAGATGAGAAAAAACTCAGTTCCAGAATGTCCAGCTACGATGGCTGGATTTGACAATAATGTTGCCATTCACTTAGGGAACGTAAGGGGAGGGATGAATTTAGGAGGAAGACAAATTCAGTTTAAGTTTGAGGTGCTTGTAGAACACTTAGGTGAAGATTTCTGATACAAAATTGGGTATTGGATCTGGAGCTAAGGACAAAAGTCAGAATTTTGGAGTTATTAGCATAGAGATGATCTTTGAAGTCCTGTTTCTGTTCCCTGCTAAATCTAAAAACACCTAGAACATCTTCCCTCTCCTCTCTCTCAAGCCCTACTCTTCACCAAAACAGACTTTAAAAAGCAGGAATAAAATTTCTAAAACTGCTAGCTACCTGCTTTTTTTTTTTTTTTAATTTTGGTTGTGTTGGGTCTTCGTTGCTGCATGTGGGCTTTCTCTAGTTGCGGTGAGCAGGGGCTACTCTTTGTTGTGGTGAGTGGGCTTCTCATTGCGGTGGCTTCTCTTGTTGTAGAGCACGGGCTCTAGGCACATGGGCTTCAGTAGTTGTGGCACACGGGCTCAGTAGTTGTGGCTCATGGGCTCTAGAGTGCAGTCTCAGTAGTTGCGGCGCATGGGCTTAGTTGCTCCATGGCATGTGGGATCTTCCCAGACCAAGGCTCGAACTCATGTCCCCTGCATTGGCAGGCGGATTCTTAACCACTGTGCCACCAGGGAAGCCCTAGCTACCTGCTTTTAATCCCAGGAATGGATCCAGGTATTGCTCTGCTCCTCATGTCCCTGAAAACTTTTATTAGTCCCTGTAAGTGGTTTTAGCTAGACTTTGCCTTGTCCCCTTTGGATTGGTGATTCAATTTGGACTATCTTTCCAACTCTTCATCTAGCACTGCTCCATGCTCTGTTTGTGATTGTCTCTGGTAACTCCATACCCCGAGATTCTCTGGCATATAGCATCCAGGCTAGGTCTTCAGTTGCTGTTTATCCATACAGAGAGTTTGGATACCAAGAGAAAATTATGATTACTTGAGGAGTTAGGTCAGGAACCATGTCTTACAAATTTCTGAGTCTCCATCACCAAGCATGGTACCTGGAAAATAATAAGGATTTGTTGAATGAATACAACAAATCCTTATTATTTGTTGTATTCATGCATATACAGGTGATGAAACAGGGGCCAGTGTAGGAATTAGCAAAGTAGAATGAGAAATGAGGAGAAGGTAGCAAGTAACTATAAAATTGAGTTTTAAGTATAAAATTGAGTTTTAGGAAGTAAATGGTCAACAATGTTGAATATTGTGGAAGATACAGACCAGAACTAACAAACATAGAACAGCAATTTGGGGGAAATAGAGACTATGCAGAGAGAAGAAAACCTTGAAAAATTATTATTAATATCATCATAGGAATAGAAGATATTTTAACCATGAAATAAAAACTGGATACTATAAAAAGAAATTCACAAAACAGAAAGAACTAATGAATATTACCAATATAATGGCAAAAAATATATAAAACTAAGTGAAGGAAAATAAAGGTAAGGAAAGTTCCTATAGAGTAGAGCAGAAAGACAAAGAGATTTTTTTTAAAAAAAGAAGATGAAGAGATGAAAAATAGGAAGAAAAAAGGCTGTTAAAAATTAAGAGAATGGGGCTTCCCTGGTGGCACAGTGGTTGAGAGTCTGCCTGCCGATGCAGGGGACATGGGTTCGTGCCCCGGTCCAGGAAGATCCCACATGCCGCGGAGCGGCTGGGACCGTGAGCCGTGGCCGCTGAGCCTGTGCGTCCGGAGCCTGTGCTCCGCAATGGGAGAGGCCACAACAGTGAGAGGCCCAAGTACTGCAAAAAAAGAAAAAAAAAAAATTAAGAGAATGAGTCCTGGAATTCCAATGTTTGAAAAATAGGGATTCCAGAAATAGAAAACAGAGGTAAGGAATTCATCGATAAAATAATTAAAGAATGTTTTCTAGAACAAAAACGTGTGAGTTTCCAAAGTGAAAGGATTCTACTAAATGCCCAGCAATGGGAAAAGAAGAATCTTCTGAATAAATAAGGCTGGATCAATTGGAAATTCATTCTGGGGAAAAAAAACTTGATTCCTACCTCATGCGATACAGAAAAATTAATTGCCATTGAATTGCAGACATAAACGTGAAAAGTAAAACAATAAAGCATATAGGAGATAATATGAAAAAATATTTTCATGTTCTTGAGGTAAAAAAAAAATTTAAGTAGGAGAAGATTGATAAATTGAACTACATTAAAATTTTTAAACTTCCGTTTATCAAAAGGCACCATTAAGAGACTAAAAAGGCACGCAAATAGTGGGAGAAGATATTTACAATACATACAGCTGACAAAGGGCTTGTATCCTAAATACCTTAAGAACCCTTACAAATAGTAAAATGGACAGAGACACAAAAAGGCACTTGGCAAAAAGGTTATCTAAGTGGCTAATAAACATACTAAAAGTCACTTTAACTAATTAGTAATCAGGAAAATGCAAATTAAAACCACAGTGAGATTCCACTACATAGCCACCAGAATGGCTAAATTTTTTAAACTATCAGTATCAAGTATTGGTGAGGATATTGAGCAACTGGAAATAATATATTGCAGGTAGGAGTGCAAATTGTTACAGTCACTTTGGGAAACTGTTGGGTATCATCTAACTCAAGTTGAACCTGTGTGTACCCTACGACCCAGAAATTCTTCTCCTTGATGTCTACCCAATGGAAATGAGTAGCATAATATGTGAGAGCCTGAAATAGAAACAATCCTAATGTCCATCAGTAGTAGAATGGCTTAATAAATTAATACGTTCATGTAATGGAATACTATATATCAATGAAAATAAGTTGTTTTGCTAAACATAATAATATGAGTGAATCTTACAAACATGATGTTAAGTGAAATAAGCCAGACACAAAAGAATAAATGTTGTATGATTCCATTTATGTAAAGTTCAAAAACAAGTCCCTAGTGTTAGAAGTCAGGTTAGTGGTTAATTTGGGAGAAGAGGAAGGGAGACGGTGTTTGCAAAGGGGCTTCTAGGCTGCTGGTAGTATTCTGTTTTCTTGACTTCAGTGATAGTTATTATAATCACTATGTGATAATTCATCAAGCTTTACAATTAAGATTTGTGCACTTTTCATAATTCATATTTCAATTAAAATTTTTAAATTTAATTTAAAAAGCTGTGTGTGTGTGTGTGTATGCATGCATATGTGTATACACATATGTGTATGTACAGAACAAAAAGACGGGAAGAAAATACACCATGATATTAACAAGGGAACTTATGGCTGGAGGCACTATGAGTGGATTTTTATTTTCTTTATTCTTTAGTATATTTTCTATGATAAGCATGTATTGTTTTTATAATTTTAAAAAGGATGTTTAAGAATGAAAGAAAAATTGATTCCACAGTTCCCTCAGGACAGGTCTCACTGTTACAGTCTTAATGCTAACTTGGAGCCTCAACCCACATGATAGTTTGTTTAATAATTATTTATAAAAACATCCTTTCGGGCTTCCCTGGTGGCGCATTGGTTGAGAATCCGCCTGCTGGTGCAGGGGACACGGGTTCATGCCCCGGTCCGGGAAGATCCCACATGCCGCGGAGCGGCTGGGCCCATGAGCCATGGCCGCTGAGCCTGCACGTCCGGAGCCTGTGCTCCGCAAAGGGAGAGGCCACAACAGTGAGAGGCCCGCGTACCGCCAAAAAAAAAAAAAAAAAAACCTTTCATTTTATCTTCACTTGTTACTGTTTGTCTTATAATCCTGTGGAAATTTTCATACGAAAATGTCAAAGTATCATTTATATTGACCAACTCCACTTTACCACTACTGAGGGTAATTAGTTTCATACTCATCTCTTTTTATAAAAAGACTAAAATGTTCTGGCCAGTGAACACATATAGGGATATTTTTATCTTTTGTTTTTAACCAAAGGATCATTTTTTTTTTTAAGATTTTGCCTGGGAGTTAGTGAGAGAGCTAGAGAAGCTGCTTGTGAACTCCAGGCCTGGTTTATCTAGTTAAAATTATCTTTGCTCTTATTCGTTCATTCCTAAATGCTGTACCCTTCTCTGCTATCTGACCTTTAATGTTGCTATTTCTTAAAAATTAATCTTAAATTGTCTCCTCTTATTCTATATGATCTCTGCAGGCAGTCTCAGCTACCTCCTTTACCTTAATGTCATCTATGTATTATGACCCACAGATTTACTTCTCCTATATCCAACTGACTATTCTATATCAAAGACATCCGCAAATCAACATATCCAAACATGAATTTATCTTCTTCCTCAAATTTGCACAATAAATAGCACCACCATCTAGCCACTGGATCATGATAGAACACTTTTTTTCTCATAATCCACATGCATTCCAGTGCAAGACCTGTTAGTTTTACCTCTCAAGTATCTTTCATCATTTTCCACTTCTCTCTGTTGATACTCTCATCACCCTAAATAAAACCACTGTAATCTCCCACCTAAATTGTTACTATAGCCTTCTAACTGATCTTTCCATATCCACTGTTGCTCCCTTCTATTCCATTCTCCACACAGCCATCCAAAGTAACTTTTCTATAATTACAGATTTTGTCATATCACTTCTTGTTTAAAATCCTTCAATGGCCTCCTGTTGCACTTAGGGTAAAATCCAGATTTCATACGGCCTACAAAACCTTGCATGATCTGGCTTTTGCCTTCATTTTCACATGATATTTTCTCTGCTTGGAATACTCTTCCTATCCTCTCCCCCTTGTTATAGATGTACTTAATTACCACAATGATTTATGACTTCATGCTTTTTTGAGCAAAAAATACACACAGTATTTCCTCCGCTCCCTGCCAGGCTAACTCTTATTCATTCCTCATTATTCACTTAAATGTTACTTTCTCAGGGAGAACTTATTTGACCTTTCTTTACACACAGATATGTACCTGGGTGATTATTTGCTTGACATTCCTTTCCCCAACTAGTCTATCAGCTCCACAAGGACAGGGACTATATCTGCTTATTTAACACTGTCTATCCAGTGTTTGGCACAGACCCCTGGCACATAGGAGGCTCTCAATAAATATTGAATAAACGGAAATGTCTTAGAAAATCCTTCTCGGGCCTTTTGGGTTTTTTCCCGCCGTGCCTCAAGGCTTGCAGGATCTTAATTCCCAGACCAGGGATCCAACACAGGCCCTCAGCAGTGAGAGCCCGAGTCTTTACCACTGGATCGCCAGGGTACTCCCATGACTTTGATTTCTTCAACAGCCACACCAGCTCCATATAGACTGTTACCTGGACGTCTCAAATACTGACTTACTCCCTTTTTTTTTCTGCAAGCACCCATTTTGGCAGCTCAGTTTCTTGTCTCCTGGATTCCTTATAGAACAGAAAACATTTACACAGTTTACCATCCTTTCTTTCCTATCAGATAAACAAACCCTTTTGAAGTTTTAGGTGAAATTTTACTGTTAATAACTCTCTAGGCTTTGCCTTATCCTAGCCTAATGTAAGGTACCTAATGCCGTGCCTGGCACATAGTAGGGGCCTAATCACTGCTTGCCGTTATTATAATTTTGAGCTCTCATTTTCAAAATCCCCTCCTGGTATTCCAGCAGTAATTGCGCTATCCCAGAAGTTTTCCATCATGTGCACACTAGGTATTAATAAACTGTGCCTGATTTCTTCCACAGCTGCTGCTACTACCACCAGCTGGGCCCAAAAGATTCACCAGTTTGCTCCATACCCCTTCAAATCCTTAGAGGGGGGTGTCACTCCACACCTCCAATCTGTTGACTAAGGCCAGCTCCCCTGGGAGACTGGGTCCTGCTCCTGATTTTTCTTTTTCTAGTTGAACCACCTAAGGGTAAGAATTGGTATTCAAACCATCTCTGCCCCTTGCTTTCGGAGCACCATTGCTATTCTTTCCTCATCAGCAAGGTACTCAGAGGCCCAGTCCTTGGTTTATACCTAGTTTATCTTATTTTATCTCAGTTCCATCTCTGTAGAGCTAGTGAAAACTAGAATCAGAAGTGAGACTCTGTAATCTGCATTTTTAACAACAAACCCCAAGTGATTAACATTTGAGAATCACTGTACTGGTGAGAACTCTTGTTATTCTCACTGTGGGGAAAATGCGTTATTCTGACTTACCCTATATTCTGTGTGGTAGAATAAACCAAGAAAGGATTTGGCTATTTTCAGACACACCATCCAGCTTACATTCAGGGCCTGAAACCAGGTGGTAGATCACAGCAATATGAGGCTAGAGGCCAAAGTATAGCTTTGTAGTGAAGAACAAGACTTTGAAGAGAGACCAACATATAGATTCTAACTCATATACTTTCCATCTGTTATATTACTTACCTGTATAAGCTTTAGTTGTTTTTGCTTTAAAATTAGGATAATAATACCACCTCATAGAGTTGTTAGGAGAGTTCACTGGAATATACTCAACAGATATTCATTGAGCATCTACTATGTGACAGGCACTGTTCACATGTTGCAAATATACCAGGAAATAAAACAATTTATGCCCTCAAGGAGCATACATTCTAGCGGGGATGTGTATAAAAAGTGCTTAGACTCTGGAGTGGAGGAAGCATTCAATAAATGGCTGTTATTAACAAATATATAAGGATAAGGAGTGTATTTGTTTTTCTTTGCCACTTTCAGTTTACAGAAGATGTATAGGATATATTATTTGCCCACCTGGAGCTTAGATCAAGGTGGTCAATAGGACATTCTATAAATATTTTGTTTGTTTGTTTGTTCATTCTATAAATATTAACTCAGTGCTGTAATGATCCAGGCACTGTGAGGTATAAAATGAGTCTGTACACTAGGCTTTAAAAACTTCAATCTAGTTGGGAATATATGAGAAGTGCACAATTCCAACGTAAAAGAAAATGCAACAGGTCTTCCGAAAGGCCAAAGTGATTTTTTTTTAATATATATATATCTTTAACATCTTTATTGGAGTATAATTGCTTTACAATGGTGTGTTAGTTTCTGCTTTATAACAAAGTGAATCAGTTATACATATACATTTGTCCCCATATCTCCTCCCTCTTGCGTCTCCCTCCCTCCCACCCTCCCTATCCCACCCCTCTAGGTGGTCACAAAGCACCAAGCTTATCTCCCTGTGCTATGCGGCTGCTTCCCACTAGCTAGCTGTTTTATGTTTGATAGCGTATATATGTCCATGCCACTCTCTCACTTTGTCCCAGCTTACCCTTCCCCCTCCCCATATCCTCAAGTCCATTCTCTACTAGGTCTGCGTCTTTATTCCCGTCTTGCCCCGAGGTTCTTCATGACCTTTTTTTTGATTCCATATATATGTGTTAGTGTACGGTATTTGTTTTTCTCTTTCTGACTTACTTCACTCTGTATGACAGACTCTAGGTCCATCCACCTCACTACAAATAACTCAATTTCGTTTCTTTTTATGGCTGAGTAATATTCCATTGTATATATGTGCCACATCTTCTTTATCCATTCATCTGTCGATGTACACTTAGGTTGCTTCCAATTCCTGGCTATTGTAAATAGAGCTGCAGTGAACATTGTGGTACATGACTGTTTTTGAATTATGGTTTTCTCAGGGTATATGCCCAGTAGTGGGATTGCTGGGTCATATGGTAGTTCTAGTTTTAGTTTTTTAAGGAACCTCCATACTGTTCTCTGTAGTGGCTGTATCAATTTACATTCCTAACAACAGTGCAAGAGGGTTCCCTTTTCTCCACACCCTCTCCAGCATTTAATGTTGTGTAGATTTTTTGATGATGGCCATTCTGACTGGTGTGAGATGATATCTCATTGTAGTTTTGATTTGCATTTCTCTAATGATTAATGATGTTGGGCATTCTTTCATGTGTTTGTTGGCAATCTGTATATCTTCTTTAGAGAAATGTCTGTTTAGGTCTTCTGCCCATTTTTGGAGTGGGTTTTTTGTTTTTTTAATGTTGAGCTTCATGAGCTGTTTGTATATTTTAGAGATTAATCCTTTGCCCATTGATTCATTTCCAAATATTTTCTCCCATTCTGAGGGTTGTCTTTTGGTCTTGTTTATGGTTTCCTTTGCTGTGCAAAAGCTTTGAAGTTTCATTAGGTCCCATTTGTTTATTTTTGTTTTTATTTCCATTTCTCTAGGAGGTGGGTCAAAAAGGTTCTTGCTGTGATTTATATCATAGAGTGTTCTGCCTATGTTCTCCTCTAAGAGTTTGATTGTGTCTGGCCTTACATTTAGGTCTTTAATCCATTTTGAGTTTATTTTTGTGTATGGTGTTAGGGAGTGTTCTAATTTCATTCTTTTACATGTAGCTGTCCAGTTTTCCCAACACCACTTATTGAAGAGGCTGTCTTTTCTCCACTGTATGTTCTTGCCTCGTTATCGAAGATAAAGTGACTATATGTGCGTGGGTTTATCTCTGGGTTTTCTATCCTGTTCCATTAATCTATATTTCTGTTTTTGTTTCAGTACCATACTATCTTGACTACTGTAGCTTTGTAGTATAGTCTGAAGTCAGGGAACCTGACTCCTCCAGCTCCGTTTTTCTTTCTCAAGATTGCTTTGGCTATTCGGGGTCTTTTGTGTTTCCATACAAATTGTGAAATTTTTTGTTCTAGTTCTGTGAAAAATGCCAGTCGTAGTTTGATAGGGATTGCATTGAATCTGTAGATTGTTTTGGGTAGTAGAGTCGTTTTCACAATGTTGGTTCTTCCAATCCAAGAACACGGTGTATCTCTCCATCTATTTGTATCATCTTTAATTTCTTTCATCAATGTCTTATAATTTTCTGCATACAGGTCTTTTGCCTCCTTAGGTAGGTTTATTCCTAGATATTTTATTCTTTTTGTTGCAGTAGTAAATGGGAGTGTTTTCTTAAGTTCACTTTCAGACTTTTCATTATTAATATACAGGAATGCAAGAGATTTCTGTGCATTAATTTTGTATCCTGCTACTTTACCAGATTCATTGATTAGCTCTAAGAGTTTTCTGGTAGCATCTCTAGGATTCTCTATGTATAGTATCATGTCATCTGCAAACAGTGACAGCTTTACTTCTTCTTTTCCAGTTTGGATTCCTTTTATTTCTTTTTCTTCTCTGATTGCTGTGGCTAAAACTTCCAAAACTATGTTGAATAATAGTGGTGAGAGTGGGCAACCTTGTCTTGTTCCTGATCTTAGTGGAAATGGTTTCAGTTTTTCACCATTGAGGACAATGTTGGCTGTGGGTTTGTCATATATGGCCTTTATTATGTTGAGGAAAATTCCCTCTATGCCTACTTTCTGGATGGTTTTTAATCATAAATGGATGTTGAATTTTGTCAAAAGCTTTCTCTGCATCTATTGAGATGATCATATGGTTTTTCTCCTTCAATTTGTTAATTTGGTTTATCCCAATGATTGATCTGCGTATATTGAAGAATCCCTGCATTCCTGTGATAAACCTCACTTGATCATGGTGTATGATCCTTTTAATGTGCTGTTGGATTCTGTTTGCTAGTATTTTGTTGAGGATTTTTACGTCTGTGTTCATCAGTGATATTGGCCTGTAGTTTTCTTTCTGTGTGACATCTTTGTCTGGTTTTTGTATCAGGGTGATGGTGGCCTTGTAGAATGAGTTTGGGAGTGTTCCTCCCTCTGCTATATTTTGGAAGAGTTTGAGAAGGATAGGTGTTAGCTCTTCTCTAAATGTTTGATAGACTTTGCCTGTGAAGCCATCTGGTCCTGGGCTTTTGTTTGTTGGAAGATTTTTAACCACAGTTTTAATTTCAGTGTTGTGATTGGTCTGTTCGTATTTTCTGTTTCCTCTTCGTTCAGTCTCGGAAGGTTGTGCTTTTCTAAGAATTTGTCCATTTCTTCCAGGTTGTCCATTTTATAGGCATATTGTTGCTTGTAGTAATCTCTCATGATCCTTTGTATTCCTGTAGTGTCAGTTGTTACTTCTCCTTTTGCATTTCTAATTCTATTAATTTTAGTCTTCTCCTTTTTGTCTTGATGAGTCTGGCTAGTGGTTTACCAATTTTGTTTATCTTCTCAAAGAACCAGCTTTTAGTTTTATTGATCTTTGCTATCGTTTCCTTCATTTCTTTTTCATTTATTTCTGATCTGATCTTTATAATTTCTTTCCTTCTGCTGACTTTGGGGTTTTTTTGTTCTTCTTTCTCTAATTGCTTTAGGTGTAAGGTTAGGTTGTTTATTTGAGATGTTTCTTGTTTCTTATGGTAGGATTGCATTGCTATAAACTTCCCTCTTAGAACTGCTTTTGCTGCATCCCACAGGTTTTGGGTCTTCGTGTGTTCATTATCATTTGTTTCTAGGTATATTTTGATTTCCTCTTTACTTTCTTCAGTGATCTCTTGGTTATTAAGTAGTGTATTGTTTAGCCTCCATGTGTTAGTATTTTTACAGGTTTTTTCCTGTAATTGATATCTAGTCTCATAGCATTGTGGTCAGAAAAGATACTTGATATGATTTCAGTTTTCTTAAATTTACCAAGGCTTGATTTGTGGTCCAAGATATGATCTATCCTGGAAAATGTTCCATGAGCACTTGAGAAGAAAGTGTATTGTGTTTTTTTTGGATGGAATGTCCTATATATATTGATTAAGTCCATGTTGTTTAATGTATCATTTAAAGTTTTTGTTATCTTATGTATTTTCATTTTGAATGATCTGTCCATTGGTGAAAGTGGGGTGTTAAAGTCCCCTACTATGTTTGTGTTACTGTCGATTTCCCCTTTTATGGCTGTTAGTGTTTGCCTTATGTATTGAGGTGCTCCTATGTTGGGTGTATAAATATTTACAATTGTTATATCTTCTTCTTGGATTGATCCCTTGATCATTATGTAATGTCCTTCTTTGTCTCTTGCAATAGTCTTTGTTTTAAAGTCTATTTTGTCTGATATGAGAATTGCTACTCCAGCTTTCTTTTGATTTCCATTTGCATGGAATATCTTTTTCCATCCCCTCACTTTCAGTCTGTATGTGTCCCTAGGTCTGAAGTGGGTCTCTTGTAGACAGCAGATATACGGGTCTTGTTTTTGTATCCGTTCAGCCAGTCTATGTCTTTTGGTGGGAGCATTTAATCCATTTATATTTAAGGTAATTATCGATATGTATGTTCCTATTACCATTTTCTTAATTGTTTTGGGTTTGTTACTGTAGGTCTTTTCCTTCTCTTATGTTTCTTACCTAGAGAAGTTCCTTTAGCATTTGTTGTAAAGCTGGTTTGGTGGTGGTGAATCCTCTTAGCTTTTGCTTGTCTGTAAAGGTTTTAATTTCTGCATCAAATCTGAATGAGATCCTTGCTGGGTAGAGTAATCTTGATTGTAGGTTTTTCTCCTTCATCACTTTAGTATGTCCTGCCACTCCCTTCTGGCTTGCAGAGTTTCTGCTGAAAGATCAGCTGTTAACCTTATGGGGATTTCCTTGTGTGCTGTTGTTTTTCCCTTGCTGCTTTTAATATGTTTTCTTTGTATTTAATTTTTGATTGTTTGATTAATATGTGTCGTGGCGTGTTTCTCCTTGGATTTATCCTGTATGGGACTCTCTATGCTTCCTGGACTTGATTAACTTTTTCCTTTCCCATATTAGGCAAGTTTTCAACTATAATCTCTTCAAAGATTTTCTCAGTCCCTTTCTTTTTTTCTTCTTCTGGGACCCCTATAATTCGAATGTTGGTGTGTTTAATGTTGTCCCAGAGGTCTCTGAGACTGTCCTCAATTCTTTTCATTTTTTTTTTCTTTATTCTGCTCTGCAGTAGTTATATCCATTATTTTATCTTCCAGGTCACTTATCCGTTCTTCTGCCTCAGTTGTTCTGCTTTGATCCCTTTGAGACAATTTTTAATTTCATTTATTGTGTTGTTCATCACTGTTTGTTTGCCCTTTAGTTCTTCTAGGTCCTTGATAAACGTTTCTTGTATTTTCTCTATTCTATTTCCAAGATTTTGGATCATCTTTACTATCATTGTTCTGAATTGTTTTTCAGGTAGACTGCCTGTTTCCTCTTCATTTGTTAGGTCTGGTGGGTTTTTGCCTTGCACCTTCATCTGATGTGTGCTCCTCTGTCTTCTCATTTTGCTTAACTTACTGTGTTTGGGTTCTCCTTTTTGCAGGCTGCAGGTTCGTAGTTCCCATTGTTTTTGGTGTCTGTCCCCAGTGGCTAAGTTGGTTCAGTGGGTTGTGTAGGCTTCCTGGTGGAGGGGACTAGTGCCTGTGTTCTGGTGGATGAGGCTGGATCTTGTCTTTCTGGTGGGCAGGTCCACGTCTGGTGGTGTGTTTTGGGGTGTCTGTGACCTTATTATGATTTTAGGCAACCTCTGTGCTAATGGATGGGGTTGTGTTCCTGTCTTGCTAGTTGTTTGGCCTAGGGTGTCCAGCACTGTAGCTTGCTGGTTGTTGAGTGGAGCTGGGTCTTGGCGTTGAGATGGAGATCTCTGGGAGATTTTCACCGTTTGATATTACGTGGAGCTGGGAGGTCTCTTGTGAACCAGTATCCTGAACTTGGCTCTCCCACCTCAGAGACACAGCCCTGATGCCTGGGTGGAGCACCAAGAGCCTGTCATCCACACAGCTCAGAATAAAAGGGAGAAAAAAAAGAAAGAAAGAAGATAAAATAAAATAAAGTAAAATAAGGTAAAATAAAATTAAATAAAGTTATTAAAATCAATTTTTTAAGTAATAAAAAAAAGAAAGAAGAGAGCAACCAAACCAAAAAACAAATCCACCAATGATAACAAGTGCTATAAACTATACTAAAAAAAAATTTAAAAAAAAAACAACGGACAGACAGAACCCTAGGACAAATAGTAAAAGCAAAGCTATACAGACAAAATCACACACAGAAGCATACCCATACACACTCACAAAAAGAGAAAAAGGGAGAAATGTATATATATATCATTGCTCCTAAAGTCCACCTCCTCAATTTGGGATGATTCATTGTCTATTCAGGTATTCCACAGATGCAGGGTACATCAAGTTGATTGTGGAGATTTAATCCGCTGCTCCTGAGGCTGCTGGGAGAAATTTCCCTTTCTTTTCTTTGTTCGCACAGCTCCTGGGGTTCAGCTTTGGATTTGGACCCGCCTTGCGTGTAGGTCGCCTGAAGGCATCTGTTCTTCGCTCAGACGGGACGGGGTTAAAGGAGCAGCTGATTTCGGCGACTCTGGCTCACTCAGGCTTGGGGGAGGGAGGGGTACGGATTCAGGGTGAGCCTGCGGTGGCAGAGGCCATCATGACATTGCAACAGCCTGAGCCGTGCCGCGTGTTCTCCCGGGGAAGTTGTCCCTAGATCATGGGACCCTGGCAATGGTGGGCTGTGCAGGCTCCCAGGAGGGGAGGTGTGGATAGTGACCTGTGCTTGCACACAGACTTCTTGGTGGCTGCAGCAGCAGCCTTAGCATCTCATGCCCGTCTCTGGGGTCCGTGCTGATAGCCGCAGCTCGCACCCATCTCTGGAGCTCCTTTAAGCAGCGCTCTTAATCCCCTCTCCTTGTGCAACAGGAAACAAAGAGGCAAGAAAAAGTGTCTAGCCTCTTCAGCAGCTCCAGACTTTTTCCTGGACTCCCTCCCACCTAGCTGTGGCGCACTAGCCCCCTTCAGGCTGTGTTCACCCAGCCAACCCCAGTCCTCTCTCTGGGATCCGACCTCCGAAGCCCGAGCCTCAGCTCCCAGTGCCCGCCCGCCCCAGTGGGTGAGCAGACAAGCCTCTCAGGCTGGTGAGTGCTGGTCGGCACCTATCTTCTGTGCGGGAATCTCTCCTCTTTGCCCTCCACACCCCTGTTGCTGCGCTCTCCTCCGTGGCTCCAAAGCTTCCCCTCTCCACCACCTGCAGTCTCCGCCCATGAAGGGGCTTCCAATTGTGTGGAAACCTTTCCTCCTTCACAACTCCCTCCCACTGGTGCAGGTCCCATCCCTATTCTTTTGTCTCTGTTTTTCCTTTTTTCTTTTGCCCTACCCAGGTACATGGGGAGTTTCTTGCCCTTTGGGAGTTCCGAAGTCTTCTGCCAGCGTTCAGTAGGTGTTCTCTAGGAGTTGTTCCACATGTACATGTATTTCTGATGTATTTGTGGGGAGGAAGGTGATCTCCACGTCCTACTCTTCGCCATCTTGAAGCTCCCCCCAAAAGCAATCTTGAGAAAGAAAAACGGAGCTGGCAGAATCAGGCTCCTGGACTTCAGACTACACTACAAAGCTACAGTAATCAAGACAGTATGGTACTGGCACAAAAACAGAAATATAGATCAATGGAACAGGATAGAAAGCCCAGAGATAAACCCACGCACATATGGTCACCTTATTTTTAATAAAGGAGGCAAGAACATACAGTGGAGAAAAGACAGCCTCTTCAATAAGTGGTGCTGGGAAAACTGGACAGCTGCATTTAAAAGAATGAAATTACAACACTCCCTAACACCATACACAAAAATAAACTCAAAATGGTTAAAGACCTAAATGTAAGGCCAGACACTATCAAGCTCTTAGAAGAAAACATAGGCAGAACACTCTCTGACATAAATCACAGCAAGATCCTTTTTGACCCACTCCTAGAGAAATGGAAATAAAACCAAAAATAAACAAATGGGACCTAATGAAACTTAAAAGCTTTTGCACAGCAAAGGAAACCATAAACAAGACCAAAAGACAACCCTCAGAATGGGAGAAAACATTTGCAAATGAAGCAACTAACAAAGATTAATCTCCAAAATTTAGACACAGCTCATGCAGCTCAATATCAGAAAAAGAAACAACCCAATCCAAAAATGGGCAGAAGACCTAAATAGACATTTCTCCAAAGAAGATATACAGATTGCCAACAAACACATGAAAGAATGCTCAACATCACTAATCATTAGAGAAATGCAAATCAAAACTACAATGAGGTATCACCTCACACTAGTCAGAATGGCCATCATCTAAAAGTCTACAAACAATAAATGCTGGAGAGAGTGTGGAGAAAAGGGAACCCTCTTGCACTGTTGGTGGGAATATAAATTGATACAGCCACTATGGAGAACATTATGGAGGTTCCTTAAAAAACGAAAAATAGAATTACCGTATGACCCAGCAATCCCACTACTGGGCATATACCCTGAGAAAACCATAATTCAAAAAGAGTCATGTACCACAATGTTCATTGCAGCTCTGTTTTCAATAGCCAGGACATGGAAGCAACCTAAGTGTACATCGACAGATGAATGGATAAAGAAGATGTGGCACATATATACAATGGAATATTACTCAGCCATAAAAAGAAATGAAATTGAGTTATTTGTAGTGAGGTGGATGGACCTAGAGTCTGTCATACAGAGTGAAGTAAGTCAGAAAGAGAAAAACAAATACCATACACTAACACATATATATGGAATCTAAAAAAACAAAAAAGGTCATGAAGAACCTCGGGGCAAGACAGGAATAAAGATGCAGACCTACTAGAGAATGGACTTGAGGATATGGAGAGGGGGAAGGGTAAGCTGGGACAAAGTGAGAGTGTGGCATGGACATATATACACTACCAAAAGTAAAATAGCTAGCTAGTGGGAAGCAGCCGCATAGCACAGGGAGATCAGCTTGGTGCTTTGTGACCACCTAGAGGGGTGGGATAGGGAGGGTGGGAGGGAGACGCAAGAGGGAGGAGATATGGGGATATATTTATATGTATAACTGATTCACTTTGTTATAAAGTAGAAATTAACACACCACTGTAAAGCAATTATACTCCAATAAAGATGTTAAAAAATGCAACAGGTGTTTAAGAGAAGTAATTATAAAGTACTAAGAAGAGTGTTACTGCCTTTTTATGCATATGAGCATAAGATGGACATAGATTTGATGGTGGCAGTTGGGTATATGGCTAATTCAGTGAGGGGGTAAAAAAGTCCTGCCAAGTGAACTAAGCAATAGGTGAATTTTGGCAGCATTAACCTCTCTGTATACTTACTTTATGGTTTCCATTTCTCATTGCAGCCGTGACTGTAGAGCTGAGGCAGTATTGATGAGAAGTAGTGTTTTCTGGCCAAAGAACAGGTTGTGGGGAGAGGAAAGGAAGTAAAGGATAAAAGCATAAGTAAAGTCATAAGGAAATGTCATTGACTTCTGCGAATGCTAAGTTTCTAGCTGAAACATAGCGTAAGTATAGGAAAGACAAGGTTAGAAATGTAGCGTAAGTATAGGAAAGACAAGGTTAGAAATGAAGGAGCCTGACCAGGGAGGGTCCTGAATGCTAGGCTGAATTTGGACTTCATTTATTAAGAATAGTTTATCACTGAATACTTCTGAGCAGGGAAGTGATATGATCAGAACTCGGTTTAGAATACTACATATGAAGAAAAGTAGCATGTAGTAGATTCCATAAACTGGATGCTTATAGTGTTAATTAGTATTTATAGAATAAATTAATGTGTGAGCCCTCCTGATTCCCTGGCGAATAAGATGCACTGAAAAAGCTTAGCAGGGGCTTCCCAGGTGGCACAGTGGTTAAGAATCCGCCTGCCAGTGCAGGGGACACGGGTTTGAGCCTTGGTCCAGGAAGATGCCACATGCCACGGAGCAACTAAGCCCATGTGCCACAACTACTGAGCCTGCGCTCTAGAGCCTGCGAGCCACAACTATTGAGCCCTCGTGCCACAACTACTGAAGCCCACACACCTAGAGCCCATGCTCCACAACAAGAGAAGCCACTGCAATGAGAACCCTGCACGCCACAACAAAGAGTAGCCCCCACTCACTGCAACTAGAGAAAGCCCATGCACAGCAATGAAGACCCAACGCAGCAAAAATAAATAAATAAATAAATTTATTTTAAAAAGCTTAGCAGAAGAGCAGCTTTTCTCTGCAGATTTCATTTAAGCAAGCCTTTGATCTAAGAGTGCAAGAAGGTTGGTAGACATACTGATGAAACACAACATGAATTTGTAACCGACTGCATGAGCACACCTATAGAATATTGACTTACAGTCTTTTGTCACTTGGAGACAGGGTTCTAAAAACTTTTAGGACATTGTCTTTGAGAAGGTGACAGAAGAAGATTCAGTTTTCATTCCACAAATATTTCCTAGGTGCTTGTCATATTACCAGCACTGTGCTATAGGTAATTCAACTATGAGCAAGGAGCTAACAGGCTACTAGGGGAAAGGGATGCATAAATAACTAAAACTGTGTTTTAAGTGATGTTGCTGAGGTGAGCCCAGATATGAAAGATATCTTGAGTGTAAATTTGTAAAATTATATCACCATGTATATAACTCTGCCTGTGCTTCAGGGGCAAGTTTCTTTTTTCTTTTTCTTTTTTTTTGTGGCTGCATTGGATCTTCGTTGCTGCGTGCGGGCTTTCCCTAGTTGTGGTGAGCGGGGGCTACTCTTCGTTGTGGTGCGTGGGCTTCTCATTGCAGTGGCTTCTCTTGTGGCAGAGCATGGGCTCTAGGTATGTGGGCTTCAGTAGTTCTGGCTCGCGGGCTCTAGAGCACAGGCTCAGTAGTTGTGGCACACAGGCTTAGTTGCTCCGCGGCATGTGGGATCTTCCAGGACCAGGGCTCAAACCCAAGTCCCCTGCATTGGCAGGCAGATTCTTAACTACTGGGCCACCAGGGAAGTCCCCAGGGGAAAGTTTCTAGAAATTTAGAAGTGTTGACACCACTTGAGAAGCTACAATTTTATAGTGAACTTTAAAAAGAGAATTTTTTATTTTCTAAGGAAGTATTTTTTAATTTTAAAATAATATGTGTGCTTTAAGGCTTATTTGAACTTCATAGAAAAACAAAAAAGAAGAAAAAATGTCATTCTCTTAGGGAAAAAAAAATACATCACTATTTTCATGTTTGTGTATCTCCTTCTGGGCTTTTTCCCCCAGGATGGTATTTGTAGACTTTGGAAGAGGATACAACTGAGAGTTTAGTGAACATGAAACTAGCATTAGCTCTCTTACATTTGTTTAGGCCCACACAATTGACAAAGCTCAGATTAAGGCAGAATACTCATCTGTTTCTGAATATATTCACAGAGGGCCCCTCCTGCTGAATGTGTAGGGTAGGAACTCAAGGGATTCATTTCATCATTCCCATTCCTCACAGGTGCCCCTGACCCCACAGCTGGGGCCAGCATTGATGATGAGAACTGTTGGCATTTGGACGAGGAACAGGTGAAAGAACAAGTGAAGCTCTTTCTCTCCCAGGGTGGTTACTATGGCTCTGGAAAGCAACTCAATTCAATGTTTGCCAAGGTAAGATATGAAAAGTTTTTTTTTTTTTAAGTAAACTGGGCTCACCACACTTCTGGCTTCATGCGTTGTAGCTAGCTCACTTGACCTACCTGTACTGAATGCTTGAAAACTAACTGTGGGGTGGGGAGCTGAGCAGAGCAGACGAGCAGTTTGCATCCAGGGACCCCTACTGCCTCACCCTGGTAGTCCTCTTCCTTCTGCTCAGCTCTCTAAGTGAGTTAGCATTCCTGGGGGGATTAGTAATGAAGCTACCTTCCCTCTGCTTTGAACCCAAGGCTGCCCGATGAGGCTTTAAAGAGACTTAGTATTTTGGAACTGGGGACTCGCACAGCAGGCTTTCTCTTTTTTTTTCTTAACACCTTTAGTGAAATATAAATCACATAGCATAAAATTCACCCATTTTAAAAAGTGTACAATTCAATGGTTTTTAATATATTCACAGATATGTACAGCTATCACCACAGTCAACTTTAAAACATTTTCATTATCTTAAAAAGAAACCCCATACCCTCTACCTACCACTCCCCTATTCCCCATGCCCCACTCCCCCAGCCCTAAGCAACCACTAATCTACTTTCTGTCTCTATAGATTTCCCTATTCTGGACTGGCTTCTTTCTCCTGGAATAGTATTTTAAAGTATTTAAAAACACATCCATGCTGTAGCATGTGTCAGTACTTCATTCCTTTTTATGGCCAAGTAATATTCCATTATATGGATACCACACTTTTTGTTTATCCATTTGTCTGTTGATGGGCATTTGGATTGTTTCCATTTTTTAGCTATTATAAATAATGCTGCTATAAACATTCTTGCACAATGTTTCTGTGTGGACATATATATTTTCATTTCTCTCTAGGCATGGAATTGATAGGCCATATGGTAGCTCTGTGTTTAATCATTTGAGGAATTTCTAGACTGATTTCCAAAGTGGCTACATCATTCTACATTCCCGCCAAACAATGTATGAGGGTTCTGATTTCTCTATATCCTTGCCAACACTTATTATCTGGCTTTTTGATTCTAGCCATCCTTGTGAGTGTGAAGTGGTATCTCATTGCCCACAGCAGCCTTTCTTGATACATGCAAAGAACTTACATACAGAACAAGAGGCCTTCTTTTTGGCTCTTTGGATATGCTGTGCTTAGTTACTTCATCTTCTCCTCCCCTTCTTTCTCCTCCTACTTTGTCATGATGTGCAGTCACCGACTCTTGCCCCTCCTTATGTGTCAGGTTCGAGAGATGCTGCGGATGAGAGATTCCAATGGAGCCAGGATGCTGACGCTAATAACTGAGCAGTTTATGGCTGACCCACGACTCACACTCTGGAGGCAGCAAGGAACAACCATGACAGATAAGTGCAGGCAGCTCTGGGATGAGCTAGGTAAGTCCGCATATCTCAGAGAAGTGCTCTGTCTATCCTATCAGCTTGCCCCCTGGCAATAGTGTTAGTGAACACTTGCCATCAGTCATTACATGGATCTTGCTAAGTGAACTTTAGCCCAATTGGCAGAAGATTTAGGCTCTACAGAGGCTACCCAGAGTAATTCTGAACTCACTTGTGTTTCTTCCACAGCATTGTGCTTTGCTATTGACATCTGCATTCTGTTCCACATGTTACCACATAGAAGCCTTTGGTGAGAGAAAACCTTTTGCCTTGGCTTCTGTTCCATGGCATTAGCCTGGCTCTCCAGATACTTACCAAACTCACTTTTCTTGCTTTCCCTGGGTCTGCTTTTCTTTATCACCCCCAGACAAACCTCTTAGACATAAGGCAGTTTCCAAGACTTGGGCCTTGGACTTCTATTCTTTCTCTGTACTCCTTTGAGAACTCTTTTTTTTCAATAGCATGGCTTCAGAGTTTCCTTTATGATGATCTCATCCTCATCTTCTTTCCACTTATCTGAGTTCCAGTCTCATATTAGCAACTGCCCTATGACCATTTCTCCTGAAAAAAATCTCCAGATCACCTCAAACTTGAGAAACCCAAAAATGAAATCAGGGCTTCTGTGAAAAGAGATTCCCCTGAACCTGGCATTGGCACCACCATTTCTTACTCTACCAAACTTGTTGTCAAGCACTCATTTTTTGTTCATTCCCTACATTCAGTCACCAAATTAATTTGATTCCTTGACCTTCAGAATGCAATTTAGTGTCCATTCACACTTTTTACTTCCCATCACCACTGATCTGGTTGAGGGCCTTGGGACTTTTAGATTAAATTAGACCTGTGGCCCCCTGACTGGCTTCTCTGTTCTAGATTCTTCTCATCAAGGCCATCTTCTTTAGTCATTATTTCTCTTTATCATTCCCCTGTTCCAAGGCTAGTTTTGCAGGGCTAATACTCAGTTCCTCCCCGTTTGCAGAATCCTCCATACTCTGAACTCACTATCCAGTCATGGCCCCACTCTTGGGTTATACTGGAAAACTTCCATATGACATATTCTAAAAGTTCTGTTATAGCTTCTCCATACTCCCTCCAGCCCAGAAAGCAACGACAAACTTTCCACTCATACAAAATAGCCCAAGAAAAAAACTAAAGTTTAGAGGCTTCCCTGGTGGCGCAGTGGTTAAGAGTCCACCTGCTGATGCAGGGGACGCGGGTTCGTGCCCCGGTCTGGGAGGATCCTGTGTGCCGCAGAGCGGCTGGGCCCGTGAGCCGTGGCCGCTGAGCCTGCGCGTCCGGAGCCTGTGCTCCGCAGCAGGAGAGGCCACAGTGGTGAGAGGCCCGCGTACCACAAAAAAAAAAACTATAGTTTAGGATTTTAGTGAATTCCCCTGAAGCATATACATTATAGTCTTAGGGCTAAAAGCCATGGGGAATGAGGCTTAATGACTCTGGGACTATACTTGGTTACTTTGGGGCTACTGAGGGTGGGATTTTGATTTGGGTGCTAAGGCTTCTTGATATCACCTGGGGCACTAATGGCTTTGGAGTTCTCATTAATAATGAAGAGCTACATTATTGAGCGTTATGTGCCAGACTCTGTGTTAAAGATTGTACACACATTGTTTCCTGTAATTCTCATAACAAACCTATGAGGTAATTGTGTGTTTGTTGCAAAGAAACAGAGACAGCTCTGGTTACTTCTGGATACAGAATAAAATAAAGAATTATAGAAAACTGTCTCTCTGACACAATCACACTTTCTGAAGTACAGGAATGTTGAACTATTAGTCTAAAGTTACTGGTCCAACCAGTTGTGACCAGGGTCACAATGCATGGCAAGTTGGGAACAGCTTCTTATACTCTTTCCTCAGAAGGAATTGTAGGCATGGACTTCCTTCTAGGGTAACATATCAGCTTAGGGGAGGCAAATGAGCTCCAAAAAGTTATTTGTTCAAGGTCACACACTAGTAAGTGGTGGCTCTAACGCCGGAACCCCAATCTGTCTGAATCCAAATCAAACATCCTTCTGTAACATCTCCCTCAATTTCACCTTGTTATGTACTATTTTCCCCCAAAGTGCATGTTTCTTAAGAATTTGAAATTAGCCTTCAGAGAGTCAGTTTCATCTGAGGCCTGAATCTCTTGGGAATAATTTCTGTGACAATCATGGGATTGTTTTGTGGATTTGGGCTTGGCCTTTGGGGCAAAGGTAGGTAAGAGGAAGTAAGCAGAGCTAGATCCCAGTGCTTTTAATGCTTTTGTCATATACTTAGGTTCATTATGAAAAGCTCTTGATTGTGATATTTTCATATCTACGAAATTGCTATATCAACCTTCCAAGAAACTCTCAGCATTCTGCAAAGACAGTGGTTCCCAAACTTCTCAAAATAACCTGGAGTACTTGTTTAAACAGATTGCTGGGCCCTGTCCCCAGAGTTTCTGATTACATAGGTTGGAGTAGGGCCTGATAATTTGCATTTCTAACCAATTCCCTGGGGATGCTGATGCCACGGTTCCAGAGACCACATTTTGAAAAACACTGCACTAAGAGAAGCCTTATTGGGTCAGACACTAGAGCAAGTGCATTCATGCTTCCCTTGACTACTCTGAGGGTTCCTTACTGGTCACAAGGCCTGCTTCTCTGGGGAGGGCCTCGACAGGGATTGTAGGAATTTAGAGGAGTGGGCTCACTACCTTCAGTTCCTAAACCAGAGATAACAGAAGCAATCAGACATGAAGTTTTCTCATCTCTCCATGTCTGTACACATATGCTTTTTTTTTTTTTTTTTTTTTTTGCGGTACGCGGGCCTCTCGCTGTTGTGGCCTCTCCCATTGCAGAGCACAAGCTCCGGACACGCAGGCTCAGCGGCCATGGCTCACGGGCCCAGCTGCTCCGCGGCATGTGGGATCTTCCCGGACCGGGGCACGAACCCATGTCCCCTGCATCGGCAGGCAGACTCTCAACCACTGCACCACCAGGGAAGCCCCCATATATGCTTTTAAAAATCTTCTTTTAAAACCTATAAAGTATCTCTGCTCCCATAAAAGGCCACTCCTTACATACTTGCTCTGGTTCCTATGCCATTTCCTTTTCTCAAGAATTTTGCTCCTCAGTTACTCCTTTCTCTGGCATCATTAATTTCTCCCTCAATACTGGATCAGTTCCATCAGCATACAGATATGCTCTAATAGTTTCAGTCTCAAAAAAAAAAGTGCCTTTGATGGTCCCATCCCCCTGTAATTACTGCCCCATTTCTCTTCTTCCATTCAAAGCAACACTTTCTTTTTTTTTTTTTTACATCTTTATTGGAGTATAATTGCTTTACAATGTTTTGTTAGTTTCTGCTATATAACAAAGTGAATCAAGCTGCGCACAGTTCCTCCAGCCCGAGGACAACGGTTGCCTGGGTCCCAGGAAGTGCAGTGCCCAATCTGAGCTTCTACTCCAGGTGGGCACCCTCACAGCCTTGTCCCTCAGGGCCCGGCTAAGGCCTGGGTTAGAGCCTTGTGGAAGGTCTCTGGGCGGGGCTAGGGGGGCCTAAAGGATGTAGATTGCCACGTGGATGTGGCACAGGGGGTGCAGTCACCCTGCTTCTCTGGTTGTGTGAAGACTGCAGAGCGTGCAGACAGACCTCTGTTGTGGCTGTTCAAGAAAAAATCCCAGGAGCACCCAGTGAATTTATGGACTAGTGAAAGTAATGGCCATTTATTGAGCACCTGTGAATCAGGTGCCACCAGGAGGCAGCACAAACTTGTTTTGTGATCTCACTCTCAGTGCCTGCAGTCATTCCGTCACTTCCTAAGGCACTGTTACCCATCGGAACCAGTACCCAGCAGCCTTCTGTTTCCCCAAGAATCTTCATGTAGAGTGTATATGTTGATAAGGAAGCATCAAAGCCAATATTTTACCAGTTTTACAAGCTACCCCCATTTTCAACCATTAGCTCAAAAAAGGAAGTAATGAGATCAAAACCATTCAGTGAGACAGACCTATCAAGGATTTTAAAGGCTTGATGGTTATTTATCAAGATCCTGGATTGAGAAATCGATGCGTGGATAAGTTTTTGACTTGAATTTTGAACAGAATATCATTCTTTCCCCCAAACGTTATCAATCATGAGGTTGGAAGAATAGAAGAAATCAGAGTATGTCACATGTAGTAAGGCCGTGTGGCTGACAGGGTCTTGGTGCTCGGGCCGGGTGTCAGGGCTGTGCCTCTGAGGTGGGAGAGCCGAGGTCACGACATTGGTCCACCAGAGACCCCCTGGCTCCACATAATATCAAACAGCGAAAGCACTCCCAGAGATCTCCATCTCAACACTAAGACCTGGCTCCACTCAACACTCATCAAGCTACAGTGCTGGACACCTTATGCCAAACAACTAGCAACACAGGAACACAACCCCACAGAGAGGCTGCCTAAAATTAGCAGAGAGGCTGCCTAAAATCATAATAAGGTCACAGACACCCCAAACACACCACGGGATATGGTCCTGCCCACCAGAAAGACAAGATCCAGCCTCATCCACCAGAACACAGGCACTAGTCCCCTCCACCAGGAGGCCTACACAACCCACTGAACCAACATTAGCCACTGGGGGCAGACACCAAAAACACCGGGAACTACGAACCTGCAGCCTGCAAAAAGGAGACCCCAAACACAGTAAGTTAAGCAAAATGAGAAGACAGAGAAATGCACAGCAGATGAAGGAGCAAGGTAAAAACCCACCAGACCAAACAAATGAAGACGAAATACGTGGTCTACCTGAAAATGAATTCAGAGTAATGATAGTAAACATGATCCAAAATCTTGGAAATAGAATAGAGAAAATACAAGAAACGTTTAACAAGGGCCTAGAAGAGATAAAGAGCAAACAAACAATGATGAACAACACAATAAGTGAAATTAAAAATTCTCTACAAGGAATCAATAGCAGAATAAATGAGGGAGAAGAACAGATAAGTGACCTGGAAGATAAAATAGTGGAAATAACTACTGCAGAGCAGAATAAAGAAAAAAGAATGAAAAGAATTGAAGACAGTCTTAGAGACCTCTGGGACAACATTAAACACACCAACATTCGAATTATAGGGGTCCCAGAAGAAGAAGAGGAAAAGAAAGGGACTGAGAAAGTATTTGAAGAGATTATAGTTGAAAACTTTCCTAATATGGGAAAGGAAATAGTTAATCAAGTCCAGGAAGCACAGAGAGTCCCATACAGGATAAATCCAAGGAGAAACACTCCAAGACACATATTAATCAAACTATCAAAAATTAAATACAAAGAAAAAATATTAAAAGCAGCAAGGGAAAAACAACAAATAACATACAAGGGAATCCCCATAAGGTTAACAGCTGATCTTTCAGCAGAAACTCTGCAAGCCGGAAGGGAGTGGCAAGACATATTTAAAGTGAGAAAAGGGAAAAACCTACAAACAAGGTTACTCTACCCAGTAAGAATCTCATTCAGATTCGATCGAGAAATTAAAACCTTTACAGACAAGCAAAACCTAAGACAATTCACCACCACCAAACCAGCTTTACAACAAATGCTAAAGGAACTTCTCTAGGCAGGACACACAAGAGAAGGGAAAGACCTACAATAACAAACCCAAAACAATTAAGAAAATGGTAATAGGGACATACATATCGATTACCTTAAATGTAAATGGATTAAATGCTCCCACCAAAAGACATAGACTGGCTGAATGGATACAAAAACAAGACCCGTATATATATGCTGTCTACAAGAGACCCACTTCAGACCTAGGGACACATGCAGACTGAAAGTGAGGGGATGGAAAAAGATATTCCATGCAAATGGAAATCAGAAGGAAGCTGGAGTAGCAGTTCTCATGTCAGACAAAATAGACTTTTAAATAAAGACTATTGCAAGAGACAAAGAAGGACACTACATAATGATCAAGGGATCAATCCAAGAAGAAGATATAACAGTTGTAAATATTTATGCACCCAACATAGGAGCACTTCAATACATAAGGCAAAAGCTAACAGCCATAATGGGGAAATCAACAGTAACACAATCATAGTAGGGGACTTTAACACCCCACTGTCAACAATGGACAGATCATCCAAAATGAAAATACATAAGGTAACACAAGCTTTATATGATACATTAAACAACATGGACTTAATTGATATTTATAGGATATTCCATCCAAAAACAATACAATACACCTTCTTCTCAAGTGCTCAGAGAACATTCTCCAGGATAGATCATATCTTGGGTCACAAATCAAGCCTTGATAATTTAGGAATATTGAAATCGTATCAAGTATCTTTTCCAACCACAATGCTATGAGACTAGATATCAATTACAGGAAAAAATCTGTAAAAAATACAAACACATGGAGGCTAAACAATACACTACTTAATAACCAAGAGATCACTGAAGAAATCAAAGCGGAAATCAAAAAATACCTAGAAACAAATGACAATTAAAACACGAAGACCCAAAACCTGTGGGATGCAGCAAAAGCAGTTCTAAGAGGGAAATTTATAGCAATACAATCCTACCTTAAGAAACAAGAACATCTCAACTAAACAACCTAACCTTACACCTAAAGCAATTAGAGAAAGAAGAACAACAAAAAAAAAAACCCAAACTTAGCAGAAGGAAAGAAATCATAAAGATCAGATCAGAAATGAATGAAAAAGAAATGAAGGAAATGATAGCAAAGATCAATAAAACTAAAAGCTGGTTCTTTGAGAAGATAAACATAATTGGTAAACCACTAGCCAACTCATCAAGAAAAAAAGGGAGAAGACTCAAATCAATAGAATTCAAAATGAAAAAGAAGTAACAACTGACACTGCAGAAATACAAAGGATCATGAGAGATTACTACAAGCAACAATATGCCAATAAAATGGACACCCTGGAAGAAATGGACAAATTCTTAGAAAAGCAGAACTTTCTGAGACTGAACCAGTAAGAAATAGAAAATATAAACAGACCAATCACAAGCACTGAAATTGAGACTGTGATTAAAAATCTTCCAACAAACAAAAGCCCAGGACCAGATGGCTTCACAGGCGAATTCTATCAAACATTTAGAGAAGAGCTAACACCTATCCCTCTCACACTCTTCCAAAACATAGCAGAGGGAGGAACCCTCCCAAACTCCTTCTACGAGGCCACCATCACCCTGATACCAAAAACAGACAAAGATGTCACAAAGAAAGAAAACTACAGGCCAATATCACTGATGAACATAGATGCAAAAGTCCTCAACAAAATACTAGCAAACAGAATCCAACAGCACATTAAAAGGATCATACACCATGATCAAGTGGGGTTTATCTCAGGAATGCAAGGATTCTTCAGTATATACAGATCAATCATTGGGATAAACCATATTAACAAATTGAAGGAGAAAAACCATATGATCATCTCAATGGATGCAGAAAAAGCTTTTGACAAAATTCAACACCCATTTATGATAAAAACCCTCCAGAAAGTAAGCATAGAGAGAACTTACCTCAACATAAAAAAGGCCATATATGACAAACCCACAGCCAACATTGTTCTCGATGGTGAAAAACTGAAACCATTTCGTCTAAGATCAGGAACAAGACAAGATTGCCCACTCTCACCACTATTATTCAACATAGTTTTGGAAGTTTTAGCCACAGCAATCAGAGAAGAAAAAGAAATAAAAGGAATCCAAACTGGAAAAGAAGAAGTAAAGCTGTCACTGTTTGCAGATGACATGATACTATACATAGAGAATCCTAAAGTTGCTACCAGAAAACTACTAGAGCTAATCAATGAATTTGGTAAAGTAGCAGGATACAAAATTAATTCACAGAAATCTCTTGCATTCCTGTACACTAATGATGAAAAATCTGAAAGTGAAATTAAGAAAACACTCCCATTTACCACTGCAACAAAAAGAATAAAATACCTAGGAATAAACCTACCTAAGGAGACAAAAGACCTGTATGCAGAAAATTATAAGACACTGATGAAAGAAATTAATGGTGATACAGATAGATGGAGAGATATACCACATTCTTGGATTGGAAGAATCAACATTGTGAAAATGACTCTACTGCCCATAGCAATCTACAGATTCAATGCAATCCCTATCAAACTACGACTGGCATTTTTCACAGAACTAGAACAAAAAATTTCACAATTTGTATGGAAACACAAAAGACCCCGAATAGCCAAAACAATCTTGAGAACCAAAAACAGAGCTGGAGGAATCAGGCTCCCTCACTTCAAACTATACTACAGAGCTACAGTAATCAAGACAGTATGGTACTGGCACAAAAACAGAAATATACATCAATGGAACAGGATAGAAAGCCCAGAGATAAACTCATGCACATATGGTCACCTTATTTTTGATAAAGGAGAAAAGACAGCCTCTTCAATAAGTGGTGCTGGGAAAACTGGACAGCTACATATAAAGAATGAAATTAAAACACTCCCTAACACCATACACAAAAATAAACTCAAAATGGTTAAAGACCTAAATGTAAGGCCAGACACTATCAAACCTTAGAAGAAAACACAGGCAGAACACTCTATGACATACATCACAGCAAGATCCTTTTTGACCCACCTTCTAGAGAAATGGAAATAAAACCAAAAATAAACAAATGGGACCTAATGAAACTTAAAAGCTTTTGCACAGCAAAGGAAACCATAAACAAGACCAAAAGACAACCCTCAGAATGGGAGAAAATATTTGCAAATGAAGCAACTGACAAAGGATTAATTTCCAAAATTTACAAGCAGCTCATGCAACTCAGTATCAAAAAATCAAACAACCCAATCCAGAAATGGGCAGAAGACCTAAATAGACATTTCTCCAAAGAAGATATACAGATTGCCAACAAACACATGAAAGAATGCTGAACATCATTAATCATTAGAGAAATGCAAATCAAAACTACAATGAGATATCATCTCACACCGGTCAGAATGGGCATCATCAGAAATCTACAAACAATAAATGCTGGAGAGGGTGTGGAGGAAAGGGAACCCTCTTGCACTCTTGGTGGGAATATAAACTGATAAAGCCACTATGGAGAACAGTATGGAGGTTCCTTAAAAAACTAAAAACAGAACTACCATACGACCCAGCAATCCCACTACTGGGCATATACCCTGAGAAAACCATAATTCAAAAAGAGTCATGTACCACAATGTTCATTGCAGCTCTGTTTACAATAGCCAGGAATTGGAAGCAACCTAAGTGTACATCGACAGATGAATGGATAAAGAAGATGTGGCACATATAAACAATGGAATATTACTCAGCCATTAAAAAACCGAAATTGAGGTATTTGTAGTGAGTTGGATGGACCTAGAGTCTGTCATACAGAGTGAAGTAAGTCAGAAAGAGAAAAACAAATACTGTATGCTAACACATATACATGGAATCTTTAAAAAAAAAAGTGGTCGTGAAGAACCTAGGGGCAAGACGGGAATAAAGACGCAGACCTACTAGAGAATAGACTTGAGGATACGGGGAGGGGGAAGGGTAAACTGGGACAAAGTGAGAGAGTGGCATGGACATATATACACTCCCAAACGTAAAATAGATAGCTAGTGGGAAGCAGCCGCATAGCACAGGGAGAACAGCTCGGTGCTTTGTGACCACCTAGCGCGGTGGGAGGGAGGGAGACGCAAGAGGGAAGAGATATGGGGACATAGGTATATGTATAACCGATTCACTTTCTTATAAAGCAGAAACTAGCACACCATTGTAGAGCAATTATGCTCTAATAAAGATGTAAAAATAAATAAATAAAACAGATAGCTAGTGGGAAGCAGCCGCATAGCACCAGGAGATCAGCTCAGTGCTTTGTGACCACCTAGAAGGGTGGGTGGGATAGGGAGGAGGGGAGGAGGATGCAAGAGGGAGAGGATACTGGGATATATGTATATGTATAGCTGATTCACTTTGTTATAAAGCAGAAACTAACACACCATTGTAATGCAATTATACTCCGATAAAGATGTTAAAAAAAAACAGTGAATCAGCTATACGTATACATATATCTCCATATCCCCTCCCTCTTGAGCCTCCCTCCCACCCTCCCTATCCCACAAAACAACACTTCTTGAAAACCATGTCTGCAGTCACTCTTTCCATTTGCTTACCTCCAGTTCTCTCCCGAGCCCACTGCAATTGAGCTTCCATTGCTCATTGTTGCCACTCTACTGACAAGTAGCTCTTGCTACAGTCACCAGTGACTTCCATATTGCAGTGGCCACTTCTCTGTTGTTATTTTACTTGACCTCTTAGCAGTTTTCAATAAAATTGACCATACCCATCTTGAAACGTACTCTCTTAGCTTTCATAACCTCACACACCCTCCTGGGTTTCCTCCCACATTCTGGCTACTTTCTGTCAGACTGCTTTGTAGGCTCCTCTTCCTTTTCTCAATCCTTCTAAATATTGAGTATTCTGCAGTACCCACTGCCCTGTCTACATTCTGTACCTAAGTGATCATATTCAGTCCCATGGCTTTAAATATAATCTAGATGTAGGCAAGTCACAAATTTATGTCTCTAGCTCTGACCTTTCTCTTGAGCTGTAGGCTCAGTGTCCAGCTTCCCACCATGTCTAAGAAACATCTCAAACTTAACATGACCATCACAGAACTCTTATTTTTCCCGCCAAGGCCTAATTTTCCCCATCTCAGTACAGGGTCGTGAGATGTATCTAGCTGCTCAAGAAGAAAATCTGAGTCATCCTAGGTTCCCTCTGTTTTCTACCTTCTACACCCAATCCAAGTCCTGTTGACCCGCACAGTTGGAAGACTGAATAAGATAATATATATAAAGTGCCTATTATAATGCGTAGCCCATAAAAAGAAATAGTCGCTATTATTTATTATATTTAATATATAATAATTATGTAAAATTTTAACTTCCATAGTACCTACACTTGGTTAGAGTTTTTGATGCTTTTTTTTTAAACATCTTTATTGCAGTATAATTGCTTTACAATGGTGTGTTAGTTTCTACTTTATAACAAAGTGAATCAGCTATACATATACATATGTCCCCATATCTCTTCCCTCTTGCGTCTCCCTCCCTCTCACCCTCCCTATCCCACCGCTCTAGGTGGTCACAAAGCACTGAGCTGATCTCCCTGTGCTATGCGGTTGCTTTCCACTAGCTATCTATTTCACATTTGGTAGTGTATATATGTCCATGCCACTCTCTCACTTTGTCCCAGCTTACCCTTCCCCCTCCCCGTATCCTCAGGTGATGCTTTTTTTAAGTTGCTGGAAAATCTGCTTTTGGATCATGGTAACACAGTCCCTACATGCCTGTTACATGTAGGCACCTGCAGGATTTTTTGCCTTGTCTCTTTCTTAGAGATGCAGCAATCTCTTGAGTTTGTTTTAAAACAAATCCATAATGACTTAATAAAACAGAAAACTCATTTTAAACTTACAGGTGAAAGTACTCACTTTCTAGGGATCCCCTTTTTAATATTTCAGTGCCTAGGAAATGGTAACTCCTTGATGACTGTAGTTAGTTCCCTGCTTTTTTTGCCTCTTAAGCCTCTCTCAACTCACCCAATCTGTTTTCTGTTCCTGTTATCCTATTGATTTTGCCATTCATAAGGCCAAGTTTAGTGGCCTCTCTTTGGTTCTCGTTATACTTATGAAGATTAAATGTGAAAATCTTTTACTTCACTATAAACAAAAAGCACATCTTAAACTGTAAAGTAAATGTTTCTTACTAATACTGACACTCTGCCTCATTAGACATTGCTAATTGGCTTGTGTGTCACTAATTTCTCCTGGTTCTTCCATCTCTCTTATCTTTCTTTCTTAATCTCTTTTGCTTATTCCTCCTTCTCCTCTGCTCATTACTTAAATATTGGTGCTTCCTCAAAATTGTGTTCTTAGCGCTCCTCTTCCCGCATCTTAAATGATGAGGTTTTCTTATCTTTTTTGTTTGTTGGTGGGTGGGACCCTATCCCTACATTAATTTTACAAGAACCAGCAAACAGTGTAACACAGACACCATAGGAAAAGACTACAATGTGAAGAAATAAATTTTTTTCTTGAGGTTTATACAGGCCTTTAGGATTCTTAAATTCTAAAAGTAGAGAAAGTAATTTTTATGATCTGAATATTTGTGCATCTTTCTTACTGTCACACGGTTAGAAATTTTTTACCTCCTTTACCTCCTATATATTAGGGATTTCCTGCCACCTGGTGTTCAGAAAGGACACTGTAATTGGTAGGAACTCACAGTCCCAATAGTACTAAAAGCTAACATCCTAGATTACAAAAATTTTCTACCAAAAGGAAAAAACATCCAATAGACTAAATATCCAAAGAGACTAAAATGACTCATGAGAACGTCTTTGTCTTCGCTTGTGTCCTTTCTCCTGTTTGGGTATATACCGTCCCTTGATCTCTCCGCCCCAACCACTCCTATTTATCTCTCGTTCTTCTTTCAAAATGAAGTAATACATGTATACAGGTTAAAATGTCAAAGAGTTCTACAAACTTTATAATAAAAAACAATATTCCTATGCCATATTCCTTCACATTGTCAGTTCCTACTTCTCAGAAAGAGCAATTTTTAATTCTTTTAGCTGCTTTTTCTGACATGCCTCCACATTTCTAAATAACTGTTCTTTCTTGATTTTTTAATTCTATGGATTCTCTTTTTATCCCTACAATAAAAGATGAAGATTTACCTCTCTAAGGGTCACACGGTTATATTCTTTCCCAAACAGGCTTTCTCATTCTTTTCAATGTGGATAGGCTAAGCATGTTCCACATCTTTAAGTTCTGCTTCCTTTTTGATTCACAGTTCTGTCTTTAAATAATTTCTTTCTTCTTGCATTTTACTATAAGCAGTCAAGAGAAACCAGGCTGCTCCTTCAACACTTTGCTTAGATATTTCCTCAGCTAATTTTGTTACTCACAAGTTCTACCTTCCACAAAACACTAGGACATGAACACCATGTCTGGATTATAAGCCTGTCACAGTTTTCTCAGAACCAAATAGGGAAAGAGGGTTGGATGGTGGGGGTAAGTGTGTCCATTTGTACAATATGTATATTTTTCTTACTCCCTCAGTTTTTCGCATGGAAACCTCACCCTCAGTTGTACACAGTATTCCCAATCCAGAGCCTCTCCGAATCTATCTTTCCAGTGAGTAAAGCTCTGGTTTTCTTCCAGGAGAGAGAATGAACAGGCACTGAGCTACCTTGAATAGAGGAGGAAGTCTGTGATCCTGAGACCTTTGACAAACTTCTAACCTGTTCCACTATATGTCGGCCCCACTTTCAGCGGGGCTCTGCAGCATGAATCAGTCTGCTGCTGGGCTTTCCTAACTGCTGATGGAGTTTTCAACTTTCTTCTGCTATGTCAGCTATCTCTCATCCACATGCCTTCCAGATTCCCAATTTTATGACTCTTCTCTTTCATCTCTCCCATTCTATGTGTCTATGTGAGTTTATGCCTGTTCTTATCCCTCTACTTTCATTTTAGTGAAGCATCAGGAGGGACTGATGATGAGCATATGTATTTAGTTAGCCATTTTTTAACTAGAATTAACTCATGTTTGTTCTTCAAGGACAAACTCAAATGTTATAACTTTTCCTGACCCCACCTACAGAGTTAATTGTTCCATCATACATATTCTCATAGCATTTTATATGTGGTTATAATAGCATTTACTATGCTTTAGTATAATTATTTTTTGAGGGACTCCTAATTATAATCCCCTTAAGAATCATCATTATATAATACTATTATATTACATAGTGTAGTTTCTTTTTCATTGTGGATTTGAAAAACTGAATTGAGCCAATAGAAATGAACTTTCATCACCTCTAGCTAGTACCTGAAATTGAGGCTTAAATGGTCTTTTAAAACATTCCTATTTGACTTTGAGGGGCCTTGAAATAGTGTCTGAATATACTGCCGTCTATGTATGTAACACCATCCCAAAGGATGTTTAACTTAAGACACTCTGCAGCCAGGCTATTGCTAACTTGAGATTGAGAATACTTGTGTCTCAGCCACATAGCCAACTTTGAAAATAAGAAGCAGGTTTGCTTGCAAAGAAGGGTGATGTGGTCAAAGAAACAGTACTCATTGGTTATGTGGAATATGTGATACTCTGCTATAGTGACAGAGAAGATCCAAGAATGTGATAGTTTTAAGGCATCACAGCTGATCAACAGTATCAAAATCCAAGTACAAATAAACGATTTTCCCTGGAAAAGGGAAATACTAAATTCCACTCTGTGCCAAATAATATGCTAGGCCCTTTACATTATGATCTGTTTTACAGTTGAGGGATTTGAAGCTCAGAAAGTGTAAGGTCAACTAAAATCCTTTTCTGAGCACCTTCCTTCTTATGCTAAATGCCCTTCCTCTGTGCTATTATTGTACCCTGAATATATCTTTATCTTAACACTTATCATATTCAAATGACACTGTGTTTATTTATCTATCTCCCCCATTGGACAGCTCCTCAAGGGTAGGAACAGGGTCTTATTCTCCAATACAAGGTCTTGAACAAGAACTCTCTCAATAAATGTTTGTTGGACTGCAGATCTGAGCTCGGAATTCAAGCCCAAATCTGTCTTGTTCATCATCATGGGCATATATCCAGATATCAAGATAGTCACTTTGCTTTAAGAAACCTTTGGAAAGGAAAAATAAGCATTTCTGAAAACTTTAGCAGATTTGGTTTGGGGGCTGGTTTTTCTTTTTTTTTTTTTTTTTGCAGTGTGTGGGCCTCCCTCTCACTGTTGTGGCCTCTCCCGTTGCGGAGCACAGGCTCCGGACGCGCAGGCTCAGTGGCCGTGGCTCACGGGCCCAGCCGCTCCGCGGCATGTGGGACCTTCCCGGACCGGGGCACGAACCCGTGTCCCCTGCATCGGCAGGCGGACTCCCAACCACTGCGCCACCAGGGAAGCCCAGGGGCTGGTTTATTTTTAGATTTGGTTTTTTATATTGAGAAAAGCTGATATTTTGGAAACTTTTCCTACCAACAAAAAATGGAAGAAAAGAGTAAACTGAAAAATTAAGGCTTAGACATACATCAAAGGAGAGATGTCAAGAATGTGGGTTGCTTTCTTTTCCAGGGGCGTTATGGGTGTGCATCATTTTAAATCCACATTGCAAATTGGAGGAAAAATCCTGTTGGCTGCAGCAGCTGCAGAAGTGGAATGACCTGGATGTCTGTCCCCTGGAGGATGGGAACTATGGGCATGAGCTGCCCAACATCACCAACGCACTTCCCCAGAATGCCAGTCACCGTTCAGGTGAGCCAGATATCATTTTAGCGTCTTCATGCCTAGAACTCCAAAAGGTCGGAGGGTAAAGCCTGAGAACAAAGGTGTCTGGACAACTTTTGGACTGTCAGAATTGTCATCCTAAATAAGAAAAGCCTGTTCTTTTGTTTGTCTTGAAATGCCAAACCTTAAATAAGGGTAAGCTTGTATCTTTGACATTGAGGATGCTGTCCTTTTCCACATCTAGAGTGTCCTTACAGTGCCCAGCATAAACTCCTAGAGCCCTCTTCATGAATCCTCTTCAAGTTTTTCATGACTAATGGATCTTGGCCTCAGTTGGGGTTGGTTTTAGCTCAGAAGACGTACCTCAAGGGAATGATAGAAGACCTGGGAGAAAAAATAAAAAAACAACTTAAAAAAATGTCCTGACCGTTGCCTTTCTTACTTACTTTTCTCTGTTTTCCTCAAATTTTTATACAGCAGATTTCTAGGAGGGGGTCATTGTTCCGAGATATGGCTAGGACTCTTGCTCCATTTTAAGACAAATCCAGTACAGTGATATTGTACCCTCTGCCTTTTGAGCCCACTGACCAGGTATCACTGGACATCGACATTCACATCAGCTTTAGTTCATCTAACTCAGGCCATTTGCTGTTGGCAATTGATTGCTCTTTAGCCCATGGGGATCCTTTATTGGTAGATTTTATCAGACATTGATTTTACACGTCCTCCCTTTTATTTTAAGCGATAAATCTACTGATATTTTTAACCTCTAGGAGGAAATCACTTAAATTATTGTTCTTGCTTGGTCTTCGTCTACTGTACCATAATTGATTATCAGTGTATTTAAGGCAACCAAGGTAATGAGAGATGAAAAGCCTACAACTTTGCCACTTGAAGCTACCCTTTGCTGGCATTCATCTAACCTCCACAACACAGGAATCTATCCTTTTAGTATTGACTTTGGTTTGGTATAGAGAGAGCCACATGTGTATAAACACATGCCTCCAGTCTGGCAGTTTCTTCCTTGTCACAGTATACTGGTGACAGTATATTTGAGAATGTTGTTTCCTCTTGTCTTCTCAAGCTGTGGCTGATTTATCTCTCACATCTCTTTACCTTTGGGCCTGATGGAGCAATAGGCATCCTGTTTATTCTTCATTGCCATTTCTACATCATTGTCCTACCCTCCTTCCTAAAATACCCCCCAGCTTTAAAGTCAGTGCTGTTAAAATATGCTGTCTGCTGCCCTCCAGGTTTTGGTCGTTTGACCTCTGGGGCAGGCCCCCTCATTCCTTGAAGATTTTTGGTTACTGGCTCACTAACACTACTCTCTGCCTCTACTTCTGTCATGATTCTTGATCATTTAAATAGCCACATAGATGGTACTTTCAGTATTCTAGTCTTTCAGTTCTTTGACCTCCTGTCTTTTAATAGTCTATCTTCTATCATAACTTAGCTATGCAACCCCAAGATCATACCCTAAAGCTTGCCATTACCAATAACTACACCTTCTTCATAGTCGCAATTTCAAGCAGCTCTAATTAGCACCACCAGTCTTACTAGGTTATTTTCTCTGGTATTCCAGTTCCAGTAATTCTTTGACCCACTAGGAATTTTGATCCTATCACTTTTTCATTCTTGTGGTATCCTCATTTTCCTTCTTATCCCGATTAGATTCCTTGGTGCATCATTATAATCACTACCTTGCATACATACTCAACCCCCTCGTTCCCTTAGTTACACTCACATAGCAAAACCCTAACCTTAGTAGTTCAGTCTAACTTTCTAGTTACTCGGTGCTCACACCCGCACAGCTGAACATGGTGGAGAGAAACATGACTATGATAACTGGTCTTATCTTAAGTTTATGACCACTAATCTCAAGTGGGTCCATAGTATTGTCCAGACATCAACTACATTTCCCTAGTCTATGCCTTCTTTCAGTCTTCTAAATTACTATTTCACACCATCTTTTCCTTAAAACTTTCTATACTTTCTCCCCATCCTCACTTTCATCCTGAAGACTTGCTTCCTGTTCACTGAGAATATAGAAGCAATCAGAAGAGAATTTCCAAAACTCTGTCACCACATCTGCTTCTGTCTCTACCCATCTACTCTGCCTCTTCTGCTGTTTTTGTTTGTGCTTCTGTCTAAGTCCAAACCCTCCACTTGTTCTTGAGATCTTATTCCTTTTATCTAGGACATCACCCCAGGAACTATTTCTACTCTCTCCTGTGTCACAGGTTTTTATGGATTATTCCTCTGAGTATACAAGCACATTGTTTTATCTTTCATCCCAAAACAAAACAAAGCAAAAAACATTCTTGTTGACCCCACATGACTCTCTGTCTACCACCCTGTTTCTCTGAGGTAGTAGAAATAAGTGGTAGAATTAAGAAAAATGCTCAGAAGAATATTATATATTTATCTTCTCTACTTCTTCTGCTCTTATTCTCTCTTCAACTCATTCCAGTCAGGCTTTCATCCCTTCAGTACTGAAACATCTCTTGTACTGGTCACTAACGCTAACCATTGCTAAATCTAGTTCTCAGTCAGAATCTTACTTGACCGATCAGCAGTATTTGTCACAATCGATCACTCTCTCCTTCAAGCACCTAATTTCCAAGACACTACTCTCTTGGTTCTCCTCTTCATGGGCCCCTCCTTCTCAGTCTCCTTTACTGTCTCCCCACCACTTCCCAACCTAAAATGCTAGAGTACCCAGGGCTCAGTTATCAAACCACTTCTCTTTCTATATTTACTCCCCTGGTAATTGCATTGTTTTAATAATCATCTATATACTAACAACATCCAGATTTATATCTCTTGCCCAGACTTTTCCTCTCAACTCCAGATTTACATGTTCATCTACCTTTTTGATGCTTCAGCTTAGATATTAATAGGATCTCAGTAGGATTTCTTACCCCTCTAGCCCCACCCAAACCTGCTCCTCCTGCAGTCTTCCCTGTCTCCATATATGACAAGTCTATCTTAAAAACCTTGGAGTCATCCTTGATTCTTCTCTTTCTCATCCCAGATCTAATCCATGAGCAAATCCTATTACCTTTACCTTCAAAATATATCCAGGGTTCATTTACTCTCATCACCTCCACTGCTTATTACTCTGAACAGATTACCATCATCTTTCACAAATTATTGCAGTGGCCTCCTAACTGCTTCCATCGTAAAGTCTGTTCTCAATACTGCTGCCAGTTGTCCTTTTAAAATGCAAATCAGATCATATACCTTCAATGGCTCAATGACCTCCAGTGACTTCTCATTTTTGCCTCATGGCCCAGAAGGCCCTCCATGGTCTGGTTTCCTAGTATCTCTCTGGCCTCATCTCCTATGACTTTCCTGCTTATTTACTCCATTCTAGGTACACTGGCCTCGTCACTACCCTCAAACACTCCAAATATGTTCCCACCAGTAGCACTTGCTGTTCGTTTTGCCTAGGATGCTCTTCCCTTAGTTATATCTGAGGCTTGCTCTTCAGTTCCTTCAGGTCTCTGTTCAAATGTTACCTTATTAAAAACCATGCTATATAAAACAATAACCCCCACCCAATACCAACTTGCCTTTCTCCCTAACTTTGCTTTAGTCTCTTCCTTAGCACTCATAACCATCTTATATATTTACTATACTATACATTCATTTAACTGTCTCTCCCCATTTGAATATAAAGGTCCATGAAACCAAGGACTTCTTATATCCTCAGTACCTAGAACAGTACCTGCCATGTAGTATAGGCAGTCATTATTTGCTGACTTCATGAAATACAAAACATATTGGGAGCCTAATCCCCACTGTGGGCTGAGCAGACCCACGGTGGATTCTCAGTTTAACAGGAGAGGGGCTCCGACTGCAGCCAGTAGAAGGGTCGCTGTGCTTCAACTGAGGGGTGACATGAAGGAGAAGCAATTTCAGTAAATATTGTCAGTGCTATTCTGATTTAATCCTCTGAGCCTGCACTCTAAGGAATATACAGGTTTCTGAAGAGATGACCAGATTCCAAGGACTTTTGCTTAGTAGATGAATATGTTCATTTCTTTCATGTTCAGTCTGAATCCTCTGACTTTCCCTCCCAGTATTTTTGCACAGGCTCAGTAGATGCACAACTCATTAGGGCATCTCTGGAAATACCTGTATTTCAGTTCTTGATCCCAAAATAGTTTCAACTGTTCTTAGTCTGGCAGAGAGTTAAATGATCGTTTATGTTTTTATTTCCTTAAATGTCACTTCCATGAGTCCTTCTATATCCACATTTTATGATTGTATCTTCCATTTGGTCTTCCTACACACCACCCTGAAGAATTGAGCTTACTTCGTCTACTGTTTCCCTGCAGCCCTTTTCCTGAAGAGAGATGGCATGGTAGGACTCCAGTGAGAAAACAATTTAGTCTTTTGTCAGCATCAATTTTTCTTATGGGAGAACAAGGTTGTAAGCTTGCAGACACTAGTGTGATAAAGATACCAGAATACACAGGGCTTCAGCTCTTTTTCAGCTTTTATATCAATGTCACAGAAGTACTTAGTCTGATGTGGGTCATGCTGTAAAAGAAACAGGTTATGGGTTGGCCAGGGACATTACCTAGCTGCTTCTCTGTTCCTCTGACTTCTATAGAAGCAGTTTGTATCCTCATAATTGAGCAGCTGAGCACCACTGTCCCTCCTCTCTTTCATGTGGCTCTGGGTCCTAGGAGAAATTGGTCTTCAGCCATAGATCTATGTAGAAAGGTTTTCCCATAGAGGGCACAGACACACTAAAAGCTATCCAACAAAGAAGCAACACAACGAACACCCAGACAGATGGCAGAGTGACTGCTGTCACTAACTGTACACTATTCTTCTGCCATTCCTCCCACCCTGAAGAAGACACAGGAGCTAGAGCTTCAGATTACCCATCATTGAACTGCTGCATTTCTTTCTTTCCCCAGATTCTTTATCCAGACCAAGACGGACAGTGTTCACTAGAGCCATCGAGGGCCGTGAATTGCATTGGCAGGACAGCCACTTACAGCGAATAATCAGCAGTGATGTATATATAGCTCCTGCCTGCCAGCAGGAAAGTGAGAGACTACTCTTTAATTCCCAAGGCCAGCCACTGTGGCTTGGTAAGTGTACCTGTCCTACTCTCAGAATTTCAGAGCCCTCTCTCACCTCATGCCAAGCTTGAGTGAGCCATCTGCATAGGTACCAGCAACACAACTACACTTTGGACAGTCTTCATACAGATCTTCTGGGGCCTTGACTAGGGCCTCAGGGTATTTATGTGTAGCCTGGGCGATTTGCATATGTACAAGTGAGGTACAGTAACCTCAAGTAGAGGGATTATATTGTTTCCTAAGTTTGGGGAGGGGAAAGGAGTTAGTAAATCTGAAAGAGTACTAACAAAATCATTAGACATTAGTTCACAGGCTCTCTTAGTCAGCAGTTACTGAGCAACATTGTAAGCTACTCTGAAATTACATATTTTGCTGAGAAGGCATGAACTTTGAAACTTAAATTACTCTGTACTAGTAGCTAAGGCACTATCTGCATTTGTCACCAAGCTGTCTTCCTTTCCTCATTCCTTCCTCCATCATAACAGAATAGAGCTGTGCCATTGGGAGTTTAAACCCTCCCCTAGCCTCTGTCAATCTGTTCTTGACTTTATTACAGAATGCCCATTCCAAACTAGACACTTTTTAAAAATACGCATTTTCTGAGTCTTAACGACAATTGCGTACATTTTTATTATCATCTCCCAATTCCCTACCTCCATCCCTCACCCCATATCTTTGTCTTTCACAAGATCTTGCTGAATCCACCTGAAATTCCCTTTGATTATATTTCTTCTTCTCTGATCTAACACTTCTAAAACATATATATAACAAGCATGAGAAAAAATATAACCTCATTAATAAACAAAGATGCAAATCAAAACAACACTGAATTATCATGTTTCAATTGTCAAATAGTCAGAAATTTTATAAATAAAGATAATTAGGTTTTGGTAGAGGAGAGGTTACATGTAGGAGAGGTAATCTCATATACTACTGGTAGGAATGTAAATGCTTAAAACATTTCAACAACATTTATCAAAAGCCTTTAAAATACATTCATAGCCCTTGATCCAGGAATTCTACCTCTGGGAATTTATCCTGAGCTATAATTAACTAAGAATATGCATAAAGTTATGGGGCTTATTAGAGCATGGATGTATAATGTACAGAGGAGAAAAATTGGAAGCAATCTAAATGTCCAACAATAGGGGATTGATTGACTTAATGGATAGTATGTATATTCAGTGGAATGATATGTAATCATTTTTAATGTTATAGAAGTGTATTTAATATGGGAAAATATTTACAATATGTTATTAAGTGGAAAAACCTAGTTACAAAACAATAATTAAAATATCCCATTTTTATTAAAATTAAATAGAAAAGTCTGGATATATATTTTTTTCATAAAATGAAATACGAAACTAGAAATAATGGTTATCTCCAATCTTTATTTTGTTTTATCTATATTTTCAAATTTTCTATAACTATTTGTATAATTTTTAATGTTATCTTAAAAGAAATCACAAAATAAACCGTAAATCTCATTATAATCACTTCCCCATTTATAAGCCTTTGGTAGTCATTTGTTATACCTAAGGTAAATCCAAACTCCTTAGTATGGCATCCAAAGCTCTTAACATCCCAGACTCTACCTTTCCAGGCTATCTCTAGCCACATAACCTAACTCCACACAGAACTATTTGCCGTACTCTGAAGATGTTATCTAGAATACTTTTTATGCTTTTACTTATATGCCTCTGTTTATATGTTATATATAAAGGCAACCAGGAATGCCTTTCCCTGCTTGTCTACATATTTAAAATATTACTTGCCCTACAAAGGATATAGCTCAAATATTATTTTCTTTCTGTGTATATTTCTATCATGTCATTTCTTTTCAACTGTTTTATAATGATATGTTTATATATCATTTGTGAGCACTTTGAGGAAAGGGACCATTTCTTATTCATCTTTGTAGCTGCTTTGTCCAGCATGCTACCTGGCATTTAATAGGTTCTCAGGAAGCATAGGATTAATAAACAAATGAGGCCTTTCCCTCTATAAAGGCAGTTTGTTGCTACATTGCCTTCCTGTAGTACCTGTTCACAAAGAGGTACAACATTTTATTATCCTAGTTCTTTGTCCCTTTCTACACCAAACCACTACACTGGGGCTGCAGGGTGTCTCCTTGGAGGTAGTACGTGTGACTTATTCAACTTTCTATCCCTAAAAGGTAAGATACAATTTCTGGTACACAGTAGATGTCAGGTTGAATTTGAGGAACTGAACTGAATACAGTCTCCCTTTGTCAAGCATGAATTTTCCTGATTTGAAAATTTAACTCAATCAAAATATTTTCTTCTCATCTGGTAGAGCATGTGCCTACAGCCTGTGCTCGGGTTGATGCCCTGCGTTCCCATGGTTACCCAAAAGAGGCCCTCAGACTCACAGTGGCCATTATCAATACTCTGAGGTTGCAGCAGCAACGGCAGCTGGAAATCTACAAGCATCAGAAGAAAGGTATAGTGATCAAGAGCCATCTTAACTCCTTAGGCTGAGGCTGATGAGGACCCTCAGGGGCTGCAAGGCCTAGTACTTAATTTTCATTAAGTTTCCTGGTGTTACAGCGGCTAGGGGATTCTAGGTCATTCTCCTTGCTGTGTGGAGTGCCTCACTTTACCTCTATGAATATCAGTTTTCTTATCTGTAAAATGGGAATAATAATGCTGGCCTGCCTCTCTCACAGGACAGTTGAATCCACTAAGATCTGGTATGAGAAGATCTGTAAAGCTGTATCTACACATGTGTGCTGTCAGCAGGCAGCCTAAATGCACACCACATGCCTCAGAGCTGGATGATGAGCTTGTGACCAGTCTTATCAACCCAGAGCAAGACAGTGAGGGAAGCTTTACTTTGAGTTTCAGGGCCAGTGTCTGAAAGAGACTGGTGAAGAGACTAATGGAGAGACCGGGCAGGGACAGAGAGCAGTGTGTCTATATCACTCTCTGAAACCTTGACCTGCTTGTTTCCAGAACTGTTGCAGAGAGGAACCACAACGATCACAAACCTAGAAGGCTGGGTGGGCCACCCCCTGGATCCCATTGGCTGCCTGTTTCTCACTTTGACTGAGGCCTGCCGCCTGAATGATGATGGCTATCTGGAAGTGTCAGGTACAGGGGTCAGCCCAAGGGAAGCCAAAACTGCCCTTGGGAGCTCTCTTCTCCTCCATGACAGAGGCTGTTTTATCCCTCTTGCAGCCTTTTGGTCTCTTATCCAAACTGGACCTCCCCTGAGAGGTTTTCTTGGGATTGCTCTGTTTCCCACCTTCCTTTCCCACTCTGTGGACTGGCCCTGTCCTACTCACCCATTTTACTGTGCCAGCCTCAGTCTTCCTTTGCTCCTCTCACTTCCCTACCGTGTGAATGCCTAAAGAGTAATCCAAGGGGAATAAGAAGGGCTAGGGGGATTTGAGGAGTCAGAGGCCAAGTAGTCCTCAGAGTCTGGAAGGGGGAAAAAACTTCCATCAGCAGTGTGTATACCTTGCATAATACTCTCATGTTCCCCTTGAACATTCTCCTTTATGGTGGTTTTGTACCAAATTTACAAAACAGAAATAAAAGAGAAGTAATTTAATAAAGTCTCAAAGTAGCAAGGACTTGAGACAGAACTGATTCTTCTTTCCTTTATGCTATCACTGTATTGTATACATACATCTGTTACAGTATTTAGCACACTGCATTACAATCTGTTTACAAGTAAGTATCTCTTACTAGACTGTCAGGTCCCTGAACGCAGAAATTATGACTTATCATTGTGATCCTAGCACTTAGGGCAGTAACTCCCATTTAATAGTCTTCCATAAATATTTACCAGATGGAGGAAGGGGAAAGGAAAGAAATTAAGACTCTGGCTTTTACACCTGTGCTCTCCTCCTGAAACTTTGAACCCAAAGGTGGACCATATAAAGTACTAATAACATAAAAGTTTCAAATGTCACAAAAGTAATAGTTTAACTGGATGGATTTGGATTTCTGTGGGTAGAGATTGAGGGGGTGGCCCCAATGCAAGGTAGGGGCTACCCTATCTTCCCTCTGATCCCCTGAAAAAGGACTCATCATCTTTGGTCTGTTTCATCTGTACAATGACACTTACCTCTTGAAAACCTGAAGTTGTACTTGGGGTTTATTTACCATAGACATACACTTAGCTCCTTCCACATACCAGGCCCTGGAGATGCCTCAGGCAGTAAGATAAAGTCTCTTTCCTTTAAGGTTCTTACATTCTAGTGAAGAGACAGACACAAAAATAGTTAATTAGTATTACATAACATTCTAGCAAAAGATTAGTATGATTGTATTCTTCCCCAGCTGGCCTAGCCAGATAATGCATTAGGAAGGAGTTAGGAATCTTTGTAACCCTGTATAACCTTTTTTCAGTATATTTGTCTTACTGTTCTGGTGTTTGACTCAGCTTCCCTGTGTTAGCTCTTGACCAAGCTGTATTCCAAAGTGTGGGGGGAAGAGAGGCAGAAAAATCCATGGGGCCTGACCTACCGAATCCGGTGCCCTGTTGTCCTCAGATATGAATGAAAGCAGAGCCCCTGTGTACCAGCATGTGCCTGTGGCTGCAGGCTGCCCAGACAGCAGTGAGTCCTACCTGTCATTGGCCATGGAAGTTGCTCTGATGGGGATGGGTCAACAGAGGGTGATGCCTGAAGGCCTCTACGCACAGGACAAAGTGTGCCGTAATGAGGAGCAGCTCCTGAGTCGACTCCAGGAGCTGCAGCTGGATGATGAGCTAGTGCAAACACTGCAGAAGCAGTGCATCTTACTCCTGGAAGGTAAGCAGAGAAGGGGCTATTGTCACCGAGTCTTAGGCCTGTGACTCTGGGTTCCCCTCTCTAACAGAGCACAGGTATAGCAACATTTTTGACGTTAAAGTATAGTGAAAGTTCTTATGGCTAGCAAACACATGTGGGATCCTAAGGCTCAAGTCCAGGCAGACAAATAAAAGCATACAGATAAATAACTGGCTGGCTTATCTTCTTCCTGCAGGAGGCCCCTTCAGCGGTCTGGGAGAAGTCATCCACCGAGAGAGTGTTCCCATGCATACCTTTGCCAAGTATTTGTTCTCAGCTCTACTGCCTCATGATCCAGACCTGTCCTATAAATTAGCCTTACGTGCCATGAGGTGGGTAGCCCTTTCCTAGCCCAAATGCCTCCACTAAACCAGAAGTGTCAGATGTTCTTTTTCTTTGTTTATCTCACTTTCTTCTCTTTCACTCTTTCTCTATTCGATTGTACCTGCCATCAGCCTGCCCTAAAATGCTTCAGATATTTTCATACAATCTAGGATTCCTATCTGGGATGCCTTGCTGGTGACGCACTTGCTCCCTGGCTAAATTCTCAGTGAACTGTCTGAGGAAGTCTCTGAATTTTTAACAGATATGGAGCACCCAAGGCCTGAGTCTCTTTGTTCTGGGCCCAGTTTGGCAGCTTCACAAGGGGTTTGAGCCTTTCCATACCTAACTGAGAAATGGTTCCCAGGCATAGGTCACCAGATACATCTGGGGAAGTAGAAGTAAGTCTTTCTATATCAAGACTTGAGAACAATGAGCTATGGGCATCCTGTTTCCAAACTAGAATAGGATCCTTGGTTCAGGCAGGTGGACCTCTAGGATGCAGCAGAACATACAGAAGAAGAATTTTAGTTAGGCTCTAAGGCTGAGAAAGCTCCTCAGCTCAACCAGAAAGGACTGCTGAGGATTACTTGGCATATATTTCTTATGCTTTTAAAAATAATCTTATGGTTTTTGAACTGTCTTTCAAATCCATTTGCAGTAAGAACTATTCAGCCTGAGTTCTACAAGTGCCCAGGCACTCACCTCATATAAAGTACGGTACCATAGGTTTTAAAACCTTCAAAGTTCTTCATTAACCCTTTCCTGCCCAATTCCTCCCCAGCAAAGAACAAGCTGCTCTAAGGTGGCTCCAGATGGCAAGGGTCTGGGTGATAGCTTATGACTCTCCCTGGGTCTTCTAGGTTACCTGTTCTAGAAAACTCAACTTCTGCAGGCGACACTTCCCACCCTCACCATATGGTATCTGTGGTGCCCAGCCGTTACCCTCGCTGGTTCACGCTTGGACACTTGGAATCACAGCAGTGTGAACTGGCCTCCACCATGCTGACTGCTGCCAAAGGTGAGCATAGAAAGACCTAAGGCTCCAGCACCCCCAGTATGCCTGCCCAGAGAAGCTATCTGTCCTCCCCTAAGCACTTATAGTGATAGGGATCCTCACTTTGATTACTGCTATTAGAATGAACACCTGAGTCCAAGCCAAAGTTTTGCTGTAGTTACTAATTGTAGGACTCTGAGTACAGAGAATGAGATCATCTTTAAGGTAACTTCTAAATCTAACCTTCCATATGATAAAGTCACTTTACCTTTCTAAGCCTCTGGTTTAAAAATCTATAAAATGGGGGGCTTCCCTGGTGGCGCAGTGGTTGAGAGTCCGCCTGCCGATGCAGGGGACACGGGTTCATGCCCCGGGTCCGGGAAGATCCCACATGCCGCGGAGCGGCTGGGCCCGTGAGCCATGGCCGCTGAGCCTGCGCGTCCAGAGCCTGTGCTCCGCAATGGGAGAGGCCACAACAGTGAGAGGCCCGCTTATCGCAAAAAAAAAAAAAAAAAAAAAATCTATAAAATGGGGATCATTGTCAATGACCTGTCAGCTTCCCAGGGCCATTGGAAGATCTACTGAAGTGATGGAGCTCCAGATCTCTTTACAGATATGAGAGTTTATGATTTTTCTAGGGCCCCTGGTCAAAAGATAAGCAGTCCAGAGTGACTCAGGCCTTTAAGCTCACATACTCCATGTTAGTTATGTAGGTTTTATCACAAAGAAAAGTGAAAATAAGCCCCTGAGAAGTTATAATAAAATACTAGCTACCATGGACTATGAATATTTTTCCGATACCAGGAAACTACATGAGTTTTTAAAAGCACTTTTTGAATTTAAAATTACTTTATGTTGTGTCTTCTTATTGCAAAAAAAATGCATGCTCATTGTAGAAAAGATAAAAGATACAGATAAATCAATATAAAAATGATCAAAAAACCAATACAAAAATTGAACAAAATATGATCAGTCAGTTTACAGAAAAGAAGATACAGATGACTTTTAAACAATTAAAATGCCTGGCCTCACTGGAGAAATACAAATTAAAATTACCCTGAGATAACATTTTTCACAAATCTTATTGGCAAAAGTAATAAATTTGACAATAGTCATCCATGTCAGAAGTGGGGGTGGCAGTGGCCTGGCATGGAGTGTCAGATTCCAAGCAGGATAAGGATGACTGCAAATCCAGGATGCTCAATGACCTCAAGCACAAGAAATATGGAGAAAATTATACCAAGGCACATCATAATCAAATTGCTTAAAACCAGTGATAAAAGGGAAAATCTTACTTAAAAGCAACTAGAGGGAAAAAATACACATTACATAAAAAGGACAAAAGATAAATATGAAGGCAGGTTTCTCATTAGAGGCAGTCGTAAGCCAGAAGACAGTGGAGAAAAATCTTTAAAGTACTTTTAAAAAAAACTTTTGACCTAGAATTCTATACCAGTGAAAATATCTTTCAAAAACAAAGGTGAAATAAAAATCTTTTCCAGACAACCACAGTTGAATTAGAAATCAATAATAAAAAGATATATGGAAAATCCACCGAAGTTTTGGAAATTAAACCACACACTTCCATATAACTCATTGGACAAAGGGAAAATAACACAAGAAAATTAGAAAATATTTTAAACTGAATGAAAAATCACAACATATAAAAATGTGTGGATTGGATCTAAAGCTTTACTTAGCAGGAAATTTTTAGCACTTAATACCTATATTTGAAAAGAAGAAAGGTTTCAAATCAGTGATCCCAGATTCTGCCTTAAGAAGCCAGAAAAGGAAGAGCAAATGAAACCTAAAGTAAGCAAAAGAAAAGAAATAATAGAGATTAGAACAGAAATCAATGAAATAAACTATAGAAAAACAGACAAAATCAATGAGACAAAAAGCTGTTTCTTTGAAAAGATAAATAAAATTGAAATCTTTGTCCAGACCAAGAAAAAATGAGAAGACAAAAATTACCAATATCAAGAATGGGAAAAGTGACATCACAACAAATTCTAAAGGCATTAAAATGTTAATAAGGGAATATTATGAATAACTTTATGCTAATAAATTAAACAACATAATGAAGAAGACTAATTTCTTCATAGACGCAAACTACCAAAGTTCACTCAAAAATAAATAAGAATTAGCTAGGTATATACCCAAAAGAATTGAAAACATGGACTTAAACAGATTATTTGTACACCAATATTAATAGCAGCACTATTCACAGTAGCCAAAAGTTGGAAATAACTCAAGTATCCATGAACAGGTGAATGGATAAACAAAATGGAGTATATGCACACAACGGAATATTATTTAGCCATAAAAAGGAATGAAATTCTGATATATGCTACAACATGGGTGAGCCTTGAAAACATTATGCTGAGTGAAATAAACCAGACACAAAAAGACAAACATTGTATGATTCCACTTATATGAGTTACCTAGAATAGCCACAGTGAAGAAATAGCAATAGATGCTAAGCTAGTGGTTGAACATTTGATGAGGAACAGGATATTTACATAGTTTCAAAGTATCTCTCTACAAATTTGGGATGATGAGAAAGTTCTGGAAATAGTGGTGATGGTTGCACAACAATGTGAATGTCTTTAATGTCACTGAATTGTACCCTTAAATGGTTAAAATGGTAAATTTTATTATGTATATTTTACCACAGTAAAAAGAAAAGAATTTCAAAGAAATTGAATTGGTAGTTAAAAACCTTTGAAAGAAAAGAAAGAAAATCCAGGACTAAATGGTAAATTCTACCAAACATTTAAGGAAAACATAACAATTCTGTATAAACTCTTGCAGAAAATGGAAAAGGAGGAAGTATTTCCCAGCTCAGTCTATAAAATCAGCATTATCCTCACACCAAAATCAGACAAAAAACCATTATAAAAAAGAAAACTCAGAATAATATCTCTCATGAGCATAGGTGCAAAAATTCTTAATGAAAATTGTAACAGATTGAATGCAATAATGTATAAAAAAGGATAATATATTGTAATAAGTAGGGTTTACCCCCAAGAATGCAAGGCTGGTTTAACATTCAAAAATCAATCACTGTATTTCACCATACTAATAGAGTAAAAAAGAATACCCATATGATCATCTCAGTAATATGGAAAAAGAACCTGATAAAATCCAACATTTATTCCTAATAAAAACAGTTAAAACCTCAACAAACTAGGAATAGAAGGGAACTTCTTCAACATGATAAAGGGCATCTATGATACAGCTACCCTTATACTTAATGGTAAAAGACTGAACGTTTTCTTCCTAACATCAAGAACAAGGCAAAGATGTTTACTTTCACCTCTTCTATTTCAATATCATACTGATGATTTTAGCCAGTACAATAAAACACTAAAAAGAAGTAAAAGCTATCCAGATTAGAAAGGAAGAAGTAAAACTGTCTTTATTCTCTGATGACATTGATTGTCTATGTAGAAAATCCTGTGGAGTCTACAAAAAGCTATTAGAACTAATAATAGATTTAGCAATGTTTCAGGCTACAAGATCAATATACAGAAAATCAATGGTATTTCAATATACCAGCAACAAACAATCAGAAACTGAAATTTTTTAAATTATCATTATAACATCAAGAAAACATGAAATACTTGAGAATAAACCTAGCAAAATATGTACAAGAAAATCATACAATGAAGATCGTAAAACATTGCTGAGAGAAATTAAAGAAAACCTAAATAAATGGGACATACTGCACTCATGGATTGGAAGACAGTATTATTAAGATGTTGATTCTCTACAATTTGATATATAGATTCAGTGCTATCCAAATCAAAATCCTAATAGGCTTTTTGGAGTAGAAATCGATAATCTCATTCTGAAATTCGTATGGAAATTCAAAGGACCTAGAGTAGCCAGAAACAACTTTGTGAAAGAAAAATAAAGTGGGACGACTAACACCACCTGATTTCAAGACTTATTATAAAGCTGTAGTAATCAGCAAAGGGTTATTGGTGTAAAGATACACAAATAGATCACTGAAAGAAAATAGAGTCCCAATACAGATCCACATATATGTGGCCAATCTATTTCAGTAAAGGGGCAAAACCAATTCAGTTGAAGAAAATGAAGGTCTTTCAACAAGTGGTGAAACATATACAAAAATTAGCTCATGATGGATCAAGGACCTAAATGTAAAAGCTAAAACTGTAAAACTTTTAGAAGAAAACACAGGACAAAATCATTTTCATTTTTAGTTAGGCAAAGATTTCTTAAATACAACACTAAAAGCACAATCCATAAGAGAAAAAAAATTGATAAATTGGACTTACCAAATTAAGAACTTCTGCTCTGTGAAAGTTACTATTGAGAATGAAAAGATAAGCCACAGAGGGGGAGAAATATTTGCAAATCACATATTTCATAAAGGACTTGCATCCAGAATATGTAAAGAACTCTCAAAACTCAATAATAAGAAAATGAACAACCCATTTTTTTAAATGGAAAAATATCTGAACAGACACTCCACCGAAGAAGATATTCTGCTGGGAAGTAAGCACATGAACATGCTCAATATCATTAGTCCTTAGGGAAATGCAAATTAAAACCACAATAAGAGAAAGGCTAAAATTTAAAAAACAAAAAGCAGCTGTAGTGAAGACTGTAGGAAAGACTGGCAAGGATGAAGAGCAACTGGAGCTCTTGTACATTGCAGGTAGAAACGTAAGTTGTACAACCACTTTGGTAAACCATTTGGCAGTTTCTTAAAAAGTTAAATAGACACCTATGCATATGATCCTTCCATTCCACTCATAGGTATTACCCAAAAGAAATGAAAGCATATATCCTTACAAAGACTTCAACATGAACGTTCATAGTAGCTTTATTTTTAACCAAAAACTGGAAACAATCTAAATATCCATCAGCAGGTGAATGGATTAAAAACTGTGATATAACCATACAGTAGAATACTACTCAGTAATGAAAAGGAACGAACTAGTAATACATACTACAACATGGATGAATCTCAAAATAATTATGCTGAGTGAAAGAAGCCAGACCAAAGAAAAAACAGTGCCTATTGTATTATTCCATTTGTGTAAAATTCTAGAAATGCACACTATGGTGACAGAAAGATGATCAGCAGTTTCCTGAGAATGGGAGCTGGGACAGGTTAGGATGGAAGGGAAGAAGGAATTACCAAGGGTCCCAAGGAAACTTTGGGGCAATGGATATGTCATCAGTAACGGGTCAAGTCACAATCATATATTACCTAACAGGAAGGAATAAGAATTCAGTATCACTTCTTTTATATTACACCAAAAATACAAACCTTCATCTAATCATAAGGAAGCATTAGGCATACCCATATTGAAGGACATTCTACAAAATAACCAGTCTAATCTGCAAAGGTGTCAAGGTTATGAATGTCAAGGGAAGACTCAGGAATTTTTCCAAATTGTCAAAGACTGAAGAGACATGACAAACTAAAGATAACACACGATCCTGTATAAAATCTTTATATTTGTTTATACAAGATCACGTGTTGCATTAAGTTTGTCATGTCTCCTTTGGTGGTAGTAATACATCAATATACATTTCCTGATTTTGATAGTTATGTGGCAGGTATGTAGAAGAGTGTCCTTGTTTGCCAGAAATAGACTGCAGAGTCCAAGGAGTGATTGTGTATCAAATCAGTTACTTTCAAATGGTTCGGGGGCAAGAAAATTATGATGCTTGTAGTATTCTTGAAACTTCTCTTTGAGTTTTAAATTATTTCAAAATAAAAGAAAACATTTTGATAAAACATTGTGTTTGCAAAGATGTAGAGTGGGAGTATAGATTGATAATCCTTTGTGGAGGGCAGTTTGGCATATCTATCAAAATTACAATGTACATGTCCTTTGACCCAGCAATTTCACTTCCAGGATTTTATCTTACAAATATATTTATACAAATGTGAAATGGTATTTGTACAAAGTTATTCACTCCAACATTGTTTGCAACTGCAAAATACTTGAAACATTCTAAATAGCCATCAATAGGAGACTGATTAAATATATTACTTTAGCTCCAAAATCTCTTAACATGGAATTCCCAAACCTGAAAAACTTTAAAAATCCAAACTGTTTTCTAAGTTGACAACAAAACCTGGCCTCAGCTGATATGAGGCATTAGTTGCTTCTCAGCACTCTTACCAGTCACAGACGTCTCTGCTGTTCACTAATATTGTTTGCCTTTTTCGTTTAGATGGTTGTTATTTTGTCAGTTTGAGTTTAATTGCCCTGTAAAAAATGCCCAGAAAATTGAAGATACTCCTGTGGGTAAGAATAAGAAGCAAAGGAAGCATCTGTCATTAACAATAGCACAGAAAATAGAGTTAGTGCAAAGTTTGATCAGGTATGTCTATGAGACATCTTACTAAAGAATAAGGTATGGGAATTAACACCACATATGACTTGAAATAATAGAAGGACAAAGAGTTGAAGTTTTACAGGGAAAACAATGACCAGAACTAATGAAGAATAGAAATTTTTCAGACGGCAAAAAATGAAGATATTGACACGACCATGATTGAATGGATTCAACAATGAAGCAATGTGAATATGCCACTGACTGGTTTGTTGTTCATGAAACAAGCTAGATTATGCCATGGAAGACTGAACCTTTATGGTGAGTATAGAATATCAGAAGATTGGCTGCATGGGACTTCCCTGGCTGTCCAGTGGCTAAGACTCCGCATTCCCAATGCAGGGGGGCCAGGTTCGATCCCTGGTCAGGGAACTAGATCCCACATGCAGCAACTAAAGATCCCGCATGCTGCAACAAAGATCTCTCATGCCGCAACTAAGACCCAGTGCAGCCAAATACGTAAATAATTTTTTTTTTTCTAAAAGAAAAGGATATTGGCTGCAGAAATTTCAGAAGCATCACGGTATAAAATATCTGGACAACTATGATGAAATAGCTTCTTTTCATGAAGAAGATGAAAATTATATTGACAGTTTGTTAAGGTAATTTTTAATGAAAACCTTAGTCTCAAACATGTATATACGGTGGATGAAACAGCTTTGTTCTGTTTTCTTAAAAAAAAAATAACAATGATTGATGAGCAAACAAGAGGTTTTAAGGACTCTAAGCACAGGTTGAAAGTTCTGGGATGTGCCAATGCAGCAGACAGGTAAAGCTAGAAAAAGCCAACATCCACAATGGTTCAAAGTCATTCAGGGAATTCCCTGGCAGTCCAGTAGTTAGGACTCCGTGCTTTCATTGCCATGGGCCCAGGTTCGATCCCTGGTCAGGGAACTAAGATCACACAAGCTGTGCGACACAGCCAAAAAAAAAAAAATTGTTCACGATTTATTTATTAGTATATAAACAAAAAAGCATGGGTAATCAAAGAGATAATTTCTACCTGGCTTAATAATCTGTACCAATAGCATGAGCTTATTGCACACAAGCTGGAACGGAAGAAAACTATATTCATTCCTGGACCACTATTCCACACACATGCCTCATGAACTTCTTGTGACCAAGAAATTTTACTCCCAGGGAAGAGCAAATATAAATATTTATTTGTTTTCATACTAGATACTTGCAGCAGGTAACTCCCAAGTCTTTCTAAGAGAGTTAGTGTAGAAACTTGTTCAGATGTACCTTAATTATGCCATTTACACAGTTGCTGATACTTGATAAATATTTTGCAGAGACTTTGGCTTTTAAAGTGAAGTTGTATATGAAGATATTGAAGGGTTTTGTGTCACTAATGAGAAGATATATAGTGTCATTACTTAAGCTAAAAGTCTAAAGTCACCAACCTTGCTACTCAAAGTGTGGTCAGCGGACAAGCAGCATAAACATGACTTGCAGGACTTCCCTGGTGGCGCAGTGGTTAAGAATCCACCTGCCAATGCAGGGGACACGGGTTCGAGCCGTGGTCCGGGAAGATCCCACATGCCGCGGAGCAATGAAGCCTATGTGCCACAAGTACAGAGCCTGCACTCTAGAGCCCGCGAGCCACAACTGCTGAGCCCGTGTGCCACAGCTACTGAAGCCCGTGCACCTAGAGTCTGTGCTCTGCAACAAGAGAAGCCCCTACAATGAGAAGCCCACACACCGCAACGAAGAGTAGCCCCCATTCGCCACAACTAGAGAAAGCCTGTGCACAGCAACAAAGACCAAACACAGCCTAAATAAATAAATAAATAAATAAATAAATAAATAAATAAAACATGACTTGGAGGGGCTTCCCTTGTGGCACAATGGTTAGGAATCCACCTGCCAGTGCAGGGGACACGGGTTCAATCCCTGGTCCGGGGAGATAACCACATGCCTCAGAGCAACTAAGCCCATGCGTTGCAACTACTGAAGCCCGTGCATTCTAGCGCCCACATGCCACAACTCCTAAGCCCGCGTGCTGCAACTACTGAAACCCATGCGCCTAGAACCCACGCTCCGCAACAAGAGAAGCCACTGCAATGAGAAGCCTGCGCACAGCAACAAAGAGTAGCCCCCGGTCGCTGCAACTAGAGAAAGCCCGTGTGCAGCAACAAAGACCCAATGCAGCCAAAAACAAAAACAAACATGACTTGGAAGCTTGTTAGAAATGCAAATTCCCAGACCCAACTAACTCTAGACCTACTGAATCAAAATCTCTGTGGGTATAGCCCAAGAATCTTATGCTTTAAAAAATTCTTCAGATGACTTTTATGCCAACTAAGGTTGTAGAAGCACTGAGTTAGAACAAGCTGACATCAAAAAAATACTGAATATTATAAGTTATATACCTGTTGTACATTCATTGCAAGATAGAAAAATTGCTAAAATAGTGTTAACCCAAATAAGCATGAGGCTAGTAATGATGACAATGATGATATGTAACACAGATGAAAAATAATCTCCATAGACAGTATGGGGGAAATGTATGAGCAGTTAATTGGCCTTGAATAACATGCATTTATCAGTGAAAAAGGGATTATTGCTGCTTACTTAATTGGAAGAGACTGCTTATATAGAAATCTATGTTAATGAGACACATTATCCTAGAAGTACACCTTTTTTAAGGCCATCTATTGTAGCTGCTTCATCATTAATCTCTATCCTGGCCCATCATTAAATATCCAACTCTAATCTTTGGTGACAATAATAGCAGTGCAGATGAAGCCTTTTGTCCAAGATCCTCAAGAAACCAGATGGAAGAAGTATTTACTGTATGCATATGTACAGATACTTAGCTTGGTTTGAGGTTTATTGAATGTTTTCCTTAGAAATAAAAGAGTACCAAGTATTTATGGTCTGTATCACACTACTTCATTCATCAGTTTGTTACTGTATCAAAAAACTACAATACTAATTTTGCTATTTATCCTACCTAGTGTGAATATTCATACTTTCACTGCACAGATAGTAATGTGTTTAATTATGGGATGCTGCCTCAGACCTCCTGTATTATATATAATATATGCACAAATTATCTGTATATAACTTTAAAAATAATGAATTCCAAATGCATTCCACACCCAGAGGTTTTGAATAAGCATCTGTGGACCTATACGTACATAAATGGGATACTATGCAGCCATTTAAAAGAACAAGAATCTCTTTATGTACTGATGTGGAATAATCTCTAAGACATACTGATATGTAGGGAAAAAATGACATGTAAATCTGTATATACTGTGCTACCATTTGTGGATTTTTTTTTAAAGGAGAGGAAACAAAGTATTTCCTTTTTATGCATAGAATATCCTGGAAGGTAAAACAAAAACTATTGGTTGTGTACCGAGTTAGAATTGGATGAATGTGGGTCAGAGGTAAGGGGGAGAAAGAATTTTTCATTACTTACCTTTTGTATCTTTTCAACATTGAACCATGTGAATATTTCCAAAAATTTAAATTATAAATGTAAAAAGAAACATCTCAAATTGAAATGCAAAAATTAAAAAAGAATGGGGGTGGGGGAACCCAGAACAGAATATCTGAGAACTGTAAGACAATTACAAAAGATATATTTTGGGTTGGCCAAATAAGATGTTATGGAAAAACCTGAATGAACTTTTTGACCAACCCAATAACATATGCAGTATATTCTGCGATACCCGAAGGAGAAGAAAGAAAAGAGCAAAGGAAATATTTGAAGTAATAATAGCTGAGAATTTTCCAAAATTAGTGACAGAAACCAGAACACAGATCCAGGAAGATCAGAGAACACCAAGTAGGATGAATACCAAAAAGTTTTCTCCTAGCCATGTCCTATTCAAACTGCAGAAAATCAAAAACCAGGAGAAAATCTTGAAAGAAGACAGAGAACAAGACAACCTTACCTATAGAGAAACAAGGATAAGAATTACATCAACTTCACTTTATAAACCATGCAAGCAAGAGGGAGTCAAGTGAAATATTTAAAATGTTGCAAGAAAAAACCACCAACCTAGAATTCAGTATCCAGATAAATTAGCCTTCAAAAGTAGAAATAAAGGAGAAATAAAGACTGTCTCAAACAAAGGCTGTAGACAATAAATTGCAAGAAATCCTTCATAGGGAAGAAAAATGATAGAGCTGAAACTCAAATCTTTGTGAAGAAAGGAAGAGTGTTAGAGAAGGAATAAATAAAGGTAAAATAAATCCTTTGGGTTTTTAAAAAAATTTTTAATTGAACTAATAGATAACTGCTTGTTCAAAATAATAATAGCAATGTATTGGGTTACTATAGCTTAAAGATAAATGAAAGCAATGATGTTATAGACAGAGGGAAGAATTGGGAATACTATTATAAGTTACCTTATGAAGTGGTATAGTTATTTGAAAATGGACTTAGATTAGTTGTAAATGTATACTGCCACTCTAGGGCAAACACTAAAGTAATTTTTTGAAGAAATAGAATCGTGAGAAGAGAAAATTGAATTATGTAAAATGCTCAGTTTAAAACAGAGAAGGCAGAAAAGAGGAAAGTTTTTTTTTAAAAAAAGAAAAACAAATGCAGTGAATAAAAAACAGTTACAAATATGGTAGATATTAATCCAAATATATCAGTAATCATTTTAAATGTCTTTTAAATGGTCTAAATACACCAATTAAAAGACAGATTGGAGAACTTACATAGTAAAAATTATTTCAGTTTTCTTGATTTATTGTAAGTTTCTTTGTGGTAATAATCCCTCTCAGCATATTTTAATGACATATACCTAGTGACTAATCAACAAACACTAGTCTATAATAGAAACGATGGTTGACCTACTGCATTTACATGGCTATCTGTAGGAATGCTTATGAAGTATTTATCACCAATGCCACTTGCTAGTAATTACTCAATTTTCCATGTCAGCATAATTTTAATAAATTTTGTATCCCAAAAGAGAATGATTGCTTCCTCCCCCAAGAATTTACAGTAGAATTTTTTGCCTTCTTGTTTATGGGGAAAAAAATAAAAGGAAATTTTGAGATTAAAAAAAAAAAGACTGGAAAAGAAAAAGTTAATTCCCTGGTGGTCTGGTGGTTAGGACTCCATGCTTCCACTGCAGGGGGCCCAGGTTTGATCCCTGGTTGGGGAACTAAGATCCTGCAAGCCACATGGTTCGGCCGGGCGGGAAAAAAAACCAGACAGACTGACAGTGGATTTAAAAAAAAAAAAAAGACCCAACTATATGTTGTCTACAAGAAACCCAGTTTAAATATAAAGACACAGATAGAGTGAAAGTAAAGGGAAGGGATCGATGACCTAAATATAAGAGCTAAAGTCATAAATTTCATAAGAGAAAACATAGGAGTAAATCTTCATGACCTTGGATATGGCAATAGAGTCTTAGATTATGATACCAAAAGCATGAGCAGCAAAAGAAAAGAATTAATTGGACCTCATCAAAGTTAAAAACTTTTGTTCAGGGGGCTTCCCTGGTGGCGCAGTGGTTGAGAATCTGCCTGCTAATGCAGGGGACACGGGTTCGAGCCCTGGTCTGGGAGGATCCCACATGCCGTGGAGCAGCTAGGCCCGTGAGCCACAACTACTGAGCCTGCGCATCTGGAGCCTGTGCTCCGCAACAAGAGAGGCCAGGATAGTGAGAGGCCCGCGCACCGCGATGAAGAGTGGCCCCCGCTTGCCACAGCTGGAGAAAGCCCTCGCACAGAAACGAAGACCCAACACAGCAAAAATAAATTAATTAATTAAACCACATTAGAGAATGGCTGAAAACACTTAAAAAAAAAAAAAAACTTTTGTTCATCAAAGGACATTATCAAGAAAGTGAAAAGACAACTTAAAGGATGGAAGAAAATATTTATAAATTGTATATCCGATAAGGGCTTAACATACAGAATATGTAAAGAACTACAACTCAACAACAAAACGATAAACAACTGAATTTTAAAGTGGGCAAAAGACTTGAAGAGACAGTTCTCCAGAGAAGATATACAAATGGCTTATAAGCACATGAAAAAAAACCTCAACATCATTAGTCATTAGGGAAATGCAAATCAAGACCACAATGAGATACCACTTCACACCCACTAGAATGGCGTTTCTTTGGCCATTCTTAGTGGGATCTTAGTTCCCGAAGGACTGAACCCAGGTCCCCCTGCAGTGAAGCGTGGAGTCCTATGGTGAGGATGTGGAGAAATTGAAATCCTTTTACATTGCTGGTGGGAATGTAAAGTGATTCAGCTGCTGTGGAAAATAGTGTGATGATTCCTGAAATTTTTAAATAGAATTAACATATGATCCAATAATTCCACTCCTGGGAAAACAAGGACTCAAAACAGGTACTTTATATGCCAGTGTTCATTGCAGCATTATTCACAATAGCCAAAAGTTGGAAACAACCCAAGTGTCCATCAGCATATGAATGGATAAACAAAATATGGCATATACATACAATGGAATATTATTATTAAGTCATTAAAAAGAAATGTTCTGATAACATGCTACAACATGGGGTAACCTTGAAGACATTATGCTAAGTGAAATAATTCAGACACAAAACAATTATTGTATGATTCCACATATAGGTCTAGGATAGACAAATTAATAAAGATAGAGAGTAGAAGTTACCAGGGGCTAAAGGGAGAAACAATGGTGAGTTACTGCTTAATGAGTACAGAGTTACTGCTTAATGAGTACAGAGTTTCTGTTTAAGATGATAAAAATATTTTGGAAATAGATGGTGCTGGTATTTATACAATGAATGATATTTCACAATGGTGAATATGATTAACACCACTCAGTTGTACGCTTTAAAATAGTTAAAATAGCAAGTTTTATTTTATATATATATATATATATATATTTTTTTTTTTTTTTTTTTAACCACAGTTAATAGATAGGCAGTGTTAAAACAAGCAAATACACCCTAAGTACAAACACTGAACAGCACTGGGCTTCATTTATATCCTGTACCTTTAGGCAGATATCTAACTCTTCTGTGACTGAGTTTGTATGCTTTACCTTTCCATATATTTTTAACTAAAAACAGAGGCCAGGGCTTAAACAAATAAACCACATATATGAGGTGTTGTCAGCACTCTGGCCCCCACTTTCCATACCTTGGAGACTCACTATCAAACCAACTGCACTGAAAGCAGGAAGAGACTGGAAAAGATATTCTCTCAGGAAAGCATGCATACTAGTTGAGGCAGTTTGTTATTTTCATCTTAAAAACTGTTTCTTAACCACAGTCAGATCCCTTCAACAACAACTAAGTATGGAGAAAGGTATACAATGTTAACACAAATCAAGAGAAAGCTGGAATGCCTATGTTAATCAAACAAAGCAGACTTCAGTACATGGGAAATTATTAGGGATAAAGAGGGGCACTACAGGGTTTCCCTGGTGGCGCAGTGGTTAAGAATCCACCTGCCAATGCAGGGGACACGGGTTCGAGCCCTGGTCCGGGAAGATCCCACATGCCGCGGAGCAGCTAAGCCTGTGTGCCACAACTACTGAGCCTGAACTCTAGAGCCCGCGAGCCACAACTACTGAAGCCCACGTGCCTAGAGTCCATGCTCCGCAACAAGAGAAGCCACCGCAATGAGAAGCCCGCGCACCGCAACGAAGAGTTGCCCCCACTCGCTGCAACTACAGAAAGCCCATGCACAGCAACGAAGACCCAACGCAGCCAAAAATTAATTGATTAATTAATTTTTAAAAAGAGGGGCATTACATAGTGATAAAGGGGTCAGTTCTCCAAAAAATCATAATAATCCTTAATGTATATGCATCTAACAACAAAGCATCAAAATATGTGAGGCAAAAAACTGACAGAGGGCTTCCCTGGTGGCGCAGTGGTTGGGAGTCCGCCTGCCGATGCGGGGGACACGGGTTCGTGCCCCGGTCCGGGAAGAGCCCACATGCCGCGGGCCTGTGAGCCATGGCCGCTGAGCCTGCGCATCCGGAGCCTGTGCTCCGCGATGGGAGAGGCCGCGGCAGTGAGACGCCCGCATACCGAAAAAAAAAAAAAAAACTGATAGAACTGCAAGGAGAAATGGACAAATCCACTGAGTATTCACAATACCTCTATCAGTAATTGGTAGATCAGGCAGGCAGAAAATCAGTAAGGTATACTTGAACTGAACAGCACCATCAATTAACTGGATCTAATTAACATTGGTAAAATACTTTTCAAGCTCACATGGAATGTTCACCAAGATAGACCACATTCTGGACCATAAAACACACCTCAATAAATTTAGAAGAATAGAAATCATACAAAGTATACTCTCAGGTCACAGTGGAATTAAACTAGAAATTAAGAACAGAAGGATAACTGAAAAAACTCCCCCAAAATATGGAGTTTAAACAACACACTTCTAAGTAACACATGGATCAAGATGACGTCTTGAGAAATTTTTAAATATTTTGAACTAAATGAAAATTAAAATGCAACTAATCAGAAATGTAGGATGCAGTGAAAGCAGTGCTTGGAGGGAAATTTTATAGCGTTAAATGCAAATGTTAGAAAAGGAATATTTGCAACCAATAATCTATTACCTCACACCTGTTAGAATGGCTATTATCAAAAAGATAAGAGATGTGGAGTGCACTGTTGGTGGGAATGTAAATTGGTATAGCCACTCTGGAAAACAGTATAGAGGTTTCTCAAAAAATTAAAAAATAGAAATACCATGTATGGTCCAGCAATCCCACATCTGGGCATATATCCAAAGGAAATGAAATCACTATCTCAAAGAGATATGTGCACTCCCATGTTAATTGCATTGCAGCATTATTCACAATAGCCAAGATTTGGAAACAATGTAAGTGTCTGTTGACAGATGAATGGATAAAGAAAATGTAGTATATATACAGACATGTACATACACAATGGAATATTATTCAAACATAAAAAGGAAATCCAGTCATTTGCAACTTTGAGGGCATTATGCTAAGTGAAATAAGTCAGAGAAAGACAAATGTATGATCTCACATATGTGAGAATCTAAAAAAAGCTGAACTATAGAAACAGAGAGTAGATTGGTGGTTGACAGGGGGTAGGGGGTGGGAGAAATGGGGTGATGTTGGTCAAAGGATATAGACATCCAGTTATATGAATAAGTTCCGGGGATTTAATATGGTAACTATAGTTAACATGGTGACTATAGTTAACTGTATTATATACTTGAAATTTGCTAAAAGAGTAGATCTTAAATGTTCTTGCCTCAATGAAAAAAAAGAAAAAGGTAACTGTAAGGTGATGAATATGTTAACTAACCTTATCGTGGTAATCATTTGCAATAAATATATCAAGTCACATTATACACCTTAAACTAAAACAATATTATATGTCAATTATGTCTCAATAAAGGTGAGGGGGAATAAAATAAAATAAGCTTCCACCTCAGAAAACTAGAGAAAGAAGAGCAAAGCTGGCAGAAAAAAAAAAAAAGATAATAAAAAAATTAAAGCAGAAGTCATGAAACTGAAAATAGGAAAACATGAGAAAATCAAAGAAAGCAAAAGCTGGTTCTTTCTAAAGATCAATAAAACTGATAAACCTCTAGCCAGGCTAGCCAAAAAACAAAAACAAACAAATAAAAAAAAGATGACATAAATTACTAATATCTTAAATGAAAAGAGGGGCCATCATTATTGATCCATGGATGTTAAAAGGATAATGAAGGAATATTATGAAAAACAGTATTCTCTAAAATTTGATATCTTAGATGATGAAACGGACCAATTCCTTGAAAAACACAATCTACCAAAACTCACACATGGAGAAATAAATAATAAATAAATAAATCTAGGCCTACATCTGTTAAAGAAGTTGAATCAGTAATCTTCCAAACAGAAAGCACTTGGCCCAGATGATTTCACTGGTGAGTTCTATCAAATACTTGAAAAAAAATGATACCAGCTCTCTGTAGTCTCTTCCAGAAAATAGAAGCAGAGAGAACACTTCCTAACTCATCCTACGAGGCCAGCATTACCTAATACCAAAACCAGATAAAGACAGCACAAAAAAGGAGAACTACATACCAATATCACTCATGGACATAAATGCAAGAAATCCTCAACAAAATATTAGCAAACTGAATCCAACAAAGTGTGAAAAGAATTATACACCATGACCGAGTGGGATTTATTCCAGGAATGCAAGGCTGATTCAGCACTTGAAAATCAATTAATGTAATCCATTACATCCACAGGCTAAAGAAGAAAGATCATATGATTATACTAATAGACACAGGAAAAAAACATTAACAAAGGCCAACACCTATTCATAATTTTAAAAAAAAACAAAACAAAACCTCTCAGCAAATTAGGAATAGAAGAGAACTTATTCAACTTTATAAAGAACATCTAGAAAGAACCTCCAGCTACCATCATACTTAATGGAGAGAACATAGATGCCTTCCCCTGAAGATCAGAAATAGGACAAGAATATCACCTCTCACCACTCCCATTCAACATTATACGGGAAGTCCTAGCTAATGAAATAAGAAAGGAAAGAAAAGGTATATAGGTTGGAAAGGAAGAAATAAAACTGTCTTTGTTTGCAGATGACTTGATTGTCTATGTTAAATCCCAAAGAATCAAGAACAAACTGGAACTAATGACTGATTATGGTAAGGTTGCAGGATACAAGGGTAATATACAAAAGTCAATTCCTTTCCTATATACCAGCAATGAACAGTTGGAATTTTAAGTTAAAAACCACAATACCATTTACATTAGGACCCCTCAAAAAAGTACTAAGAAAAATCTAACAGAATATGTACAAGATCTATATGAGGAAAACGATAAAACTTTGAGGAAAGAAATCAAAGAAGATCTAAATGAATAGATATTCCATGTCCATAAATAGGAAGACTCAATACTGTTATTATGTCAGTGCTTCCTAACTTGATCTATAAATTCAGTAGTACAGTCTCAACCAAAATCCTAGCATTTTATTTTGTGGATAGCGATAAACTCTCTTTATATGGGAAAGCAAAAGACCTAGAATAGCCAATACAATATTGAAGAACAAAGTTGGAGAACTAACACTGTCTGACTTCAAGACAATATAAAGCTACAGTAATCAAATAGTGTGGTATTGGCAAAAGAATAGACAAATAGTTCAATGGAACAGAATATAGAGCTCAGAAATAGACCCACACAAATATAGTCAACTGATCTTTGACAGAGGAGAAAAGGACAGTCTTTTCAACAAACGGTACTGGAAGAACTGTACATCCACATTTTAAAAAATGAATATAGACACTGACCTTACACCTTTCACAAACATTAATTCAAAATGTATCAGACATAAAGGTAAAACACAAAATTATAAAACTTCTGGAAGATAACACAGGAGAAAATCTAGGTGACCTTGGGTTTGGCAATAACTTCTTTTTTGGCCATGCCGTGCAGCTTGTGGGATCTTAGTTCCAGGACCAGGGATCGAACCTGGGCCCCCCGCATTGGAAGCGTGGAGTCCTAACCACTGGACCGCCAGGGAATTCCCAGCAATAACTTTTTAGATACAACACCAAAATTACAATCCATGAAAGAAAACACTGATAAGTAGGACGTCATTAAAGTTTAAGACTTATGTGAAAAACACTGAAAAGACAAGCCACAGACTGGGAGAAAATATTTGCAAAACAATATCTGATAAAGGACTTGTATCCCAAATACACAAATAACTCTTAAAACTCAACAATAAGGAAAACAAACAACTGAATTTTAAAATGCACTAAAGACCTGAACTGATGCCTTACCAAACAAGATATATAGATGGCAAACAAGCATATAAAAAGATATTCAGCATGATATGTCATTTGGGGAATGCAAATTAAAACAAAAGCTAGAAACCACTACATACCTATTAGAACGGCTAAAATCCAAAACACTGACAACACCAAACACTAGTGAGGATGTGGAGCCGCAGGGACTCATTCATTCCTGGTGTGAATGCAAAAGGTCCAGCCACTTTGGAAGACAGTTTGGCAGTTTTTTTACAAAGCTGCACATAGTCTAACCATATGATTCAGCAATCATGTTCCTGAGTATTTACCCAAATGAGTTAGAAACTTATGTCCACACAAAAACCAGCACACAAATGTTTATAGCAGCTTTATTTGTAATTGTCAAGAACTGGAAGCAACCAAGATGCCCTGCAGTAGGTGAATGGATACACAAACTGAGGTAGGTCCATACAATGGGATATCATTTACCAGTAAAAAGAAATGAGCTACCCTTCAATAAATGGTGCTGGTAAAACTGGAGAGCTACATGTAAAAGAATGAAATTAGAACATTCTCTAACCCTATATACAAAAATAAACTCAAAATGAATCAAAGACCTAAATGTAAGACCAGAAACCATAAAACTCCTTGAAGAAAACACTCTGACATAAATCGTAGCAAAAATAAACAAATGGGACCTAATTAACGCTTTTTGCACAGCAAAAGAAACCATCAACAAAATGAAAAGACTACCTACTGAATGGGAGAAAATATTTGCAAATAATATGACCAAGAAGGGGTTAAATCCAAAATATATAAACAGCTCGTATAACCTAACATCAAAAAAACAAAACAACCTGATTAAAAGATGGGCAGAAGACCTGAACAGACATTTTTCCAAATGTCTATTTGGAATGCTCAACAGGCACATAAAAAGATGCTCAATATCATTAATCATCAGAGAAATGCAAATTAAAACCACAATGAGATAATCACCTCACAGCTGTCAGAATGGCTGTCCTCAAAAAGAACACAAATAACAAAGGTTGGCGAGGATGTGGAAAAAAGGGAACCCTCATACACTGTTGGTGGAAATGTAAATTGGTGCAGCCACTGTGGAATATGATATGGAGAGTTCTCAGAAAACTAAAAATAGAAATACGACATGACCCAGCAATTCCACTCCTGGGTATATATCCAAAAAATATTAAAACACTAATTCAAAAAGATACATGTACCCCAGTGTTCATAGCAGCGTCATTTACAATAGCCAAGAAATGGAAGCAACCTAAGTGTCCATCAACAGATGAATGGATAAAGAAGAGATGGTACACCACCTAGAGGGGTGGGATAGGGAGGGTGGGAGGGAGACCCAAGAGGGAGGGGATATGGGGATATATGTATATGTATAGCTGATTCACTTTGTTATACAGCTGAAACTAACACAACAATGTAAAGCAATTATACTCCAATAAAGACGTTAAAAAAAAAAGGAAGAGATGGTATAGATAGATATACAATGGAATACTGCTCAGCCATAAAAAAGAACAAAATTTTGCCATTTGCAGCAACATGGATGACTTGGAGGGTGTTCTACGTAAATTAAGTCAGTAAATTAAGTCAGACAGAGAAAGACAAATATTGTATGACAGCACTTTCATGTGAAATCTAAAAAAATACAACAAACTAGTGAATGTAACAGAAAAGAAACAGACTCACAGATATAGAGACCAAACTTGTGGGGAATTCCCTGGTGGTCCAGTGGTTAGGCCTCCGTGCTCTCACTGACAAGGGCCCAGGTTCAGTCCCTGGTCAGGGAACTTAAGATCCCACAAGCCGCGTGGTGCGGCCAAAAAAAAACAAAGTCTATTAAATGTTTTAATTGTTTTTAAAGATGATAGAAGAAAAAAAGGTAATCTCTCAATCCTGACACCCAAAGATAACTACTACTACTAAGACGGTTTTATAATAAATATTCCCAGGTATTTCCTGTTCATATATGTGTGCACACACATGCTGTACACAAACAGACTGCTACTTATCTCTTTTATATAAAAGTAGAATCATAGGGCTTCCCTGGTGGTGCAGTGGTTGAGAGTCCGCCTGCCATGCAGGGGACACGGGTTCGTGCCCCGGTCCGGGAAGATCCCACATGCCGCGGAGTGGCTGGGCCCGTGAACCATGGCCGCTGAGCCTGCGCGTCCGGAGCCTGTGCTCCGCAACGGGAGAGGCCACAACAGTGAGAGGCCCGCGTACCGCAAAAAAAAAAAAAAAAAAGTAGAATCATAGAATATTAACTATACACAAATTTTTTATAATTCCCCCAACAACCTTAAAAGGTTATTTTTTCCATTACTTCCATGAAGTAACTGATCTGGTAAACGGCTGAACTAGGTTCACTTCCCAATGTATTTTACTCCAAAGTCTGTATACTCTTACCACTGCACCTCTTGGTAAAACATAAGACCTACTTTTTGTTCTATCTTTACTTCACATTTTACCCCCTCAGAAGATACACCAATCTTTCATATACCCTACTGCCATTATACAGTGACCTTCACGTCATATGGTACACATGGCATTCCTGCAATGTATTCCTTAACTCTGTGCACTCATACTTGCCTACTGGATAGGAAGTGGTGGCCCAGCTCCTTTTTGCTCCAGGGAGCTGTACTGAGGAACAAACTATGGGACTGGCATACTTTTTTGGCAATAATGTGGCTTCCTTCTCCTGTATAAGTAGCTCTCAAAATTCAGGTGTTCTAGAAAATGACTTCTGGGACCTAAAGATCCTGAGGGAAAAGAGGGCGAGGGGTAGAGGCAGATGAAAAGGTGGAGAGAGGTGAATTCATATGGGTGCCTGGGGAAGGAAGGAGCCTCCAGTGGGTTCAGTGGAGACAGAGCTTGACCACCCAGAAGAGATGGTGCCCTTCAGAAGCACTCAGTGCATTGATAGCCATCAGTTCAACCAGTACCTGTTGTGATCAGCTGACTGTTCAGGGAAGCTTTAAAGAAGACCTTGTCCCTGCCCCTTCTTTCGGCACCTGTAGGAGACACTCTGAGGCTCCGCACAATCCTGGAAGCAATACAGAAGCACATCCATTCTTCCTCCCTCATCTTCAAACTGGCCCAAGATGCATTCAAGATTGCTACACCCACGGACAGTAGTACAGACAGCACCCTGCTCAACGTGGCCCTGGAGCTGGGGTTACAGGTATGGAGGACAAGCGGGCCATCCCCACTTTAGACTTCTGGCCTAGTGACAACTGGTAGAAGATAAGATCCCACGGGGACTGGAGTGGGCATGGGCCAGGACTGGTTCTTTCTCTGTCCCCAGGACACAGCTTCTAGGCTAGACACAAGGTGAGGACTCAACATTGGCCTCTGTTTTGAAGTTACGGCCAGTTAAGCAGTGTAGCCTTAGGCTCCACGGGGTCCCCATCTTCTCCCTACCCCACCCCCATTCCTCCAAGTCAAGCAAGGTGTGGTAATAAGGGCTTTATTCATTACAGGTCATCAGAGGAGTGTTCTATCTGATTGGTAGCAGGGGTGGGGCAGAAATTAAACAAACCCATCTGTAGTTATCAGGGGAGAGATGGCCGTTTAAGGCACCAATAAATACTTGTTGCATAAATGAATGGCAAGGGGGAGTGGGGAGGGGGAGGTTATAGCAATTATGCTTAGCCAACTGGGAAGGCTGCTTTTTCGCCCAGGTGATGAGGATGACCTTATCAACCCTTAACTGGAGGCGCCGGGAGATGGTGCGGTGGTTGGTGACATGTGCTACAGAAGTGGGTGAGTCTCCCAGCTCCCTGTACCCCCAGGGGAAAGGATTCCTAGGCCCTACTCTTGGGACAGGATGACGAATTTAGAGCTCTCATATTCCTATTACTGATGGCTAGGAAAGGATGAGGCTGCTGGTAGGAGAAGATGGCCTCTGTTCAGCCTGACCAAACTCTGCCCTCACTGCTTGGACCATACCCTGCTGTCAGCAGCACTTTGACCCTCTGATCAGAGACATTCTGAGAGAGTGAATTTTCAGCCACAAGTACTCAAGTGTAGCCTTGGGAGGTAGTTGGCCCAGTGGTTTGGTCCCAGCACCTGTCCATGATTCTGAGAAGCCCCAAACAACTTGGAGGCTCAGGACCCCATCTAGAGCCCAAAGCCCCAGCACAAGACTCTACCCTGAGAGGCCCCACTTCAGCTAGAACCCCCAGGCAGATCTGCGACTCCTGCCTTGGGGCAGGCAAACCACAGGCTCTGTTGCTCCATCCTTGTGAGGGGCTTAGAGCACCTGCAGAAACCTTCAACACTCTCACCTGGGGAAGGAAGGGATGGGAAGAGACCCCAAACAGGGTCTGGGCGTCTGGGTTGTTCCCCTTGCCCTGGTTGCCTCAGATCATCTCAAGGCTGCCGAGAAGGAGGGAGAACTCGTCTCTGCAGGCCAAGTTCTGACCCCAAACGGTAGTCTGGGCAGACCTGGATCAGGACCCGGATGGCCACGGCTGAGCTCAGGCTCTCCCTGACAGGTGTGCAGGCCCTGGTGAGCATCCTGCAGAGCTGGTACACACTCTTCACCCCCACCGAGGCTACCAGCATTGTGGCTGCCACAGCCGTATCGCACGCCACTATGCTGCGCCTCAGTCTTGACTACCCACAGCGGGAGGAGCTGGCTAGCTGTGCTCGCGCGCTGGCCCTGCAGTGTGCTATGAAGGATCCACAGAGCTGCGCCCTGTCGGCCCTTACACTCTGTGAGAAGGACCACATCGCCTTTGAAGCCGCCTACCAGATTGCCATTGATGCTGCTGCTGGCGGCATGACTCACTCACAGCTGTTCACCATCGCCCGCTACATGGAGCTCCGTGGCTACCCGCTACGTGCCTTCAAGCTGGCCTCACTGGCCATGAGCCATCTCAACCTGGCCTACAACCAGGACACCCACCCGGCCATCAACGATGTGCTATGGGCGTGTGCCCTCAGCCACTCCCTGGGCAAGAATGAGCTGGCGGCCCTGATTCCCCTGGTGGTGAAGAGTGTGCACTGTGCCACAGTGCTTTCAGACATCCTGCGGCGCTGCACGGTCACTGCACCTGGCCTGGCCGGCATCCCAGGCCGCCGCAGCTCGGGAAAGCTTATGTCCACCGACAAAGCTCCCCTGCGCCAGCTGCTGGATGCCACCATCAACGCCTATATCAACACCACACACTCGCGCCTGACACACATCAGCCCTCGCCACTACGGAGAGTTCATTGAGTTTCTGAGCAAGGCCCGGGAGACCTTCCTGCTGCCGCAGGATGGCCACCTGCAGTTTGCCCAGTTCATCGACAACCTGAAACAAATCTACAAAGGCAAGAAGAAGCTGATGCTGCTGGTGCGAGAGCGCTTTGGCTGAGAGAGCAGATAGCTCGCTGCTGGGGCATCCTGCACTCCCAGGTATCATCCGGTCAGGCCAAGGACACAAACATTTGTCCACCCTGAGAGGACTCTGAGCACCTGTGGCTGAAGCCAGAGGACCACAGGGCTAAGCATGGGGAGAGTCCAACTCTAGCCAACATGCCTTGTCAAGGTTCTCACAACAGCCCACTGTTCCTGGAGGAGCTGGGCCCTGCAGACCGATCAGAAACCCCACACATGCCACCTCACGCCCCGCTATCTTGCGTGTCCTGGGCATTGGCCCTCTCTCCTTGGCAAACACAGAACACTGTTCCGTCTCAGGGATTGCTTAACCAGAGAAACAGAAGCATTTATGGTACTGTAAATACTATAGTATATGTGTTGCCAATTACATTGTAAAATTGTAACTATTTATAATTCTGGTTCTAATCTGATGGGTAGCTGTGGGTGGGAAGATAGGCTTGTTTTCTGAGGAGATTCACAACCGTTTCTCAGGTTTCCCTTGCAGAGGATATGCTATTGGCAGTGGAAGAGTGGGGGTGGCAGAGAGAAAAATGGCCATTAGAGTAAACCCCAAGTCTAGTCTATGCAGAAACCCCGGCCTGCAGATGGGCATTGACAGCCCGGTGATGGGTGAGGGGCAGGGCCCGGTCTTGACTTAGACTTTCACCTCACGAAGCCATGAGGACACAGAAGCTCTTGCTCCTGCCTCACACAGCCTCTCTCTCTGGGAGCCTGCCGAGCTCCTGAGAAACAAGGGCAGGGAGAAGGTGAAGGTCTGGGAGGCCACTGGGCTTATAATGTTCATCTTCTCTGGTCACCTTTGTGTTAGACAGCATCTGGTTTCATCTCTAATTACACTTGTGTGTGTGTGGATCTGGATGGCTACGTACGTGCATCTGTGCGCATAGATATATCTGTGCGTGCCTGCATATGCACATGTATATTTATGTGTATCTGTGTCAGGTCTGTGTCTGTGTAAAGACATGTCTGTGTACTGGATGGTGGGTTTCTGTGTGAGGGTATACACATTTGTGAACATATAAAAATACATATCTGTGTGTGTGTGTGTGTGTGTTGATGTTTGTCAATGCATGTGTAGTGTTTGTGTTATCTGGGCACACGTAAGTGCATGTGTATAAACATGTCCGTGTCTGTGTGTAACTGTGTATATTTCCACATGTAGGTTTGTCTGTGAATTCATGTTTGAGGATCTGCCTGAATGTGTCCCTTCTCTTTTTGCCAGATCTCTCATCCCCATTTCTCTTATTCTCTCACCAGCTAAACATGTTCCTCATCTCTGGGCCTCCTTTATTCACCATTGTCTCACCAAACAAGCTTCTAAGCACTAGTCTCCCTCTGCCCTGAGTGGCTCCTTCAGTGCCACATTTCTCTTCTTACCCTGTACTTTGTTTCTTCCCCTGCCTTTCTACCTCAAGCTTCCTCTGCCTGCTTCTGTCACAGTCCCATTGGTCATTGGTTTGGAGGCTGCGGCTGGAATGCATTTGGCCTTTTCCTTTCTGACTAGTTTCTAGCTCTAGTGGGCAACCCCTGTCTTAGCCCTGGCTGACCTCCACAGCATATCATGTTCCTGCTACCTTACTGACCCCTCTGCTCAGCCTGGAATTGTAATAGGAGGTAGCACAGGCATTCGGAAGAGTCATTTAGATGCCAGTGTCTTGGTGGTTACTGTTCCATGTTTTAGTTCCCCAGTAGGGGGTGGGGTGTGACAGGGAAGGGGTGGTATAGTTAGAGTGTGAACCAAGGACCTCTTTGTCTGCTTTACTTTCCTGTCTTTGACAAACTGTTTGTGTCACTTTTTTTTTCTCCACACTAACCAGTAAGTTGCATTTGCTGTTTGTGGCTACCAAAGTCTCACCGTCCAGCTACGGGCCCAACAACCTCTCAGCCCAATAGGTTGGTTTAAAAAAAAAAAAAGACAACGCCACTCCCATTTCTGTATCACAATTGCCGTTTTTTAGCAAGTGTGTGAACTCACAGTGCTTTTCTATGAATAAATCCTGGATCACAGAAAAGATCATTTTTCTAAAATCAGAAATTGTGTTCTTTCAATAAATGGGGCCCTTCTCTCTTCTCCATCACCTGGCTGGGACAGGGAGCTGGTTAGGCTATATAGCACAGTGGGTTCCTAATGGTCTAAGATGTGGAATGACAAATGAAGAATTTCCTACTGCACCACACCCCTCTCCAGAGCTCACAGGCCTATCAGAGCCTGATCCCAGGAAGTAGGTACCACCATGAAAAGCGGAAACAGCAAGATACTGAGAAAATTAGAGGGTATGCGCAGAAAAGAAAGAATGCAGGGCAACTGGCCCTGTGTCCCACTCTGGTCTATACACCCTTCCCTCCCCAGACGCAAAGCCCTGTCAATTTGGCCTCATATGCTATAGGGACCCCATTTCCCTGCAAATGTCACAGCTCTAGCTCCTAGGAAGATCTGCACAGCCCCATGTAGCTCTGGGGCTTGGAGATCTGAGAGCAAAATGGTGGTAAAGGTCCTGACATTAAGTCCTACATACATATTCACTGATACCCGAGGTCCCATGACTTGTGGGAGAGGATGCAGAAAGAGGCCCAGGGAAGGAAGAGGCTAAGAAGGAACTGAGGATAAGGGCACAGATCTTTCACAAACAAAACCACACACAAGACTCCAGCTCTGGAACTTTTATTCTCCTGGAAACAATCATCTGTGTTAGTGGTACTTCAGATAAAAGGATTATGCTCAGTTCTGTCGAAGCAGGCGTGAGTGTTTGTGCACAGCATCCACAAAGGCTCCCACATGTTCTGGGTCCATGTCAGGGTAAAGTCCGTGGCCCAGGTTGGCAATGTAGCGCCGCGGCCCAAAGTCATTCAGCATCTCCTGCACCAACTGCCCAATCTCCTCCTGGGGGGACCAACAGGGCACTGGCTACAGGGGGCCAGCACACCTCTGTCCTCCCTATACATAATAGTGACACACATACATGTAGGCATGCTTCTACTCAGTGTTACTCATACAGTCATTCAAAAAACTTTATCGGGTGCCTAGTATGGGCCAGGCGCTAAGAAAACACAAATGAACAAAATCAATGAGAAGAAACTCCTGCCTTCCTAGAGTTTACATGGTATGAGTGGAGTAGAGGGGAGGGGTAAACAGATAATAGAAGCACACACATAGTAATAAACACAACCATATCCAGAACCATGGGAGCGCACAGAAACAAACACAGACACACACAGGGACCTGGCTGTTACCTCAGATGCATATAAGGCACAGGGGTCCAGGTTGCCCTGCAGGGTCACCGTCTTTCCCACGCAGTCCCTGGAAGTAGAGTCAGTGCCCTGTTCTGGCGACTGCACATATGGCAGTTACATCCCCTCCACCGCACCTTCCATCACTCACCGGGCTTTCTCTGGGGCCACTGTCCAGTCAAGCCCAACCACCTCGTAGCCAGCCTGGGCCAGCTCCTCCAGGGCAAAATGTCCGTCCTTAGCAAAGATGATCTGGGGGAAAGGGCAAATCTCAGGCTGCCGAGGGCTTTGCTATGCCTCCTAATGTAGCTCAGCTGTGCTTCTGCCCTCCAGTGGTCACTTCGGTCCATGCAGGACTTAACCTGATAGTTCCACGGGCCCACCTTCACTCATCTGATCCCCATCCTTACCATGGGCACTGGTGCCAGGCCTGCCTCCTGCAGCCCGGCTTTCACTCGCTTGGCCACATCACGGATGTACGGCAGTGCAAACTTACTGAAGAGTTGTGGGCCAAGATGCCCTGCATGGGACTCAAAGAGCTGCAATGCCTACAGTTAGAAAAGAAATGCATAACACACAAAGAGGAAGTATCTCGGGCCCCACATACAGAATGTGCCTCAGTTTTCCTTCAGTTTTCCCCAAGTGACTTCAACCCCTGAGACTACCTAAGCCTATAAGCCCAGTTCCAGTCAAAAAGGAACTGCCCTCTCCAGATCCCAGTGCTAGGTTTGGTCTTTGAATACACAGAGCATTAAGCCCCCCTGCCAGTGTCTGGGCTTAGCTGCTCCAGCCAGATCATTTCATGCCAAGCTTCTTTTGTGCCTGGTATTGAGACACCTACCCTCACAGGTATAAGGAACTGTATTGTTTCTGGTCCTGAAAGACTAAACCCCAGGGCTTCCCTGGTGGTGCAGTGGTTAAGAATCTGCCTGCCAATACAGGAGACACGGGTTCGAGCCCTGGTCTGGGAAGATCCCACATGCCGCGGAGCAACTAAGCCCGTGCACCACAACTACTGAGCCTGTGCTCTAGAGCCCGCGAGCCGCAACTACTGAGCCTGTGTGCCACAACTACTGAAGCCCACGCGCCTAGAGCCCGTGCTCTGCAACAAAAGAAGCCACCACAATGAGAAGCCCAGGCACCGCAACAAAGAGTAGCCCCCGCTCGCCACAACTAGAGAAAGCCCGCACGCAGCAACGAAAACCCAACGCAGCCAAAAATAAATAAAGACGAAACCCCAGCCTATTTGTCTCTCCCTCAGGACTTACCTGGGCACCAGCAGCCACTTGTCCCACCAGATATGGGACGAGAGCATCAGTGAGGATGCGAAGCAGCTGGTGACTGGCCTGCGGTCTCTGGTAAAGCCAGCGTTTGGCCTGAGCCATAGTGCTTGAGCCGCCACCCTCAACCATATATGTCATGAGAGTCCACTGCAAAAGGCAAAAGCCAGATAGACACTTCCTTCCCTTGTCTGCACCCATACCTGCCAGAGTAATTTCTCCAAGCCCAAGTCCCTGCCCTGTTCCATGTTACCGGGGCACCAGCAAAGCCAATCAGTGGCACACGCCCAGCCAGACGTTGTCGAGTGAGGGTGATGGCCTGGAACACATAGCCCAGCTCAGAGGCCACTGTTGTTGGATCCCGGAGGCGCTGTAAATCCTGCTCTTCTCTTAATGGCTCTGGGAAGCTGGGCCCTTTGCCAGGCACCATGGTCACCTCCATGCCCAGTGCCTGGTGGGGGAGAAATCGTCCAGGTTCCCAACCTGTAACTCCAGGAGGAGGAGATCTGTTCAACCCATGCCAAGAAGGAGGAAAAGGAGAATAAAACTCAGCCAAACTCCATCTCTTCCAGCCTGTTTTCCCCTCTGTCCCATAAGGATAAGTGCTTATCTTGAGCCTTGACTGTCTTTTCCCTTTGTTACCCATTCAAGAATCAGATTTGAGCAGGTACCTGGGGTACAACAAGGATGTCGGAGAAGATGATGGCAGCATCCAGAGGGAAGCGACGCAGTGGCTATAGGGAACAGAAGACAGATTGCTAGGTGGCGAGCTGATAGCATAAATCTCTCCCTCTTTTGTGGACCCCTCACCTGCAGAGTAAGTTCACAGCAGGTCTCTGGGGAGCGACAGGTGCTGAAAAAGTCCTGGGCAGCCCGAGTTTCCCTAAACTCTGCAGACAAAAAAGGGAAAGCAGGGCTCAGCCTTGAGGAACCTCCAGAGCCCTCCTCTGCCCCTCAAAAACTTTTCACCCTCCAGAATTTTACCTAGACTCCGAGGCCCTGACCCTGACCTGGTAAGTAGCGGCCTGCCTGCCGCATGCACCAAACAGGAGTGTAGTCTGTTTCTTCTCCCCAGGCTGCTCGCAGGAAGGTGTCATTCTTCAGCTCCGGAAAACCCTGAGGTCTGGAGATCAGGAGCGGGTAGGGTAGGTGTCAGTAAACCAGGCTGGGGGTTGGGCAGGGCTCGGGTTCTAAAGGCGGATACAGTCCAGCACAGCTATCTGTCTTCTCCAGACCAGCTACCAAGCTGTGACTCCCCGCCGATTCCGCCTCCCCTCTATCAGGTGGTGTACAGGACTAGAAGGGCCGGTGCCGGGGCCTCTACCCTACACATAGTCGCAGCTTCCCCAGGCTCAAAGCCACTGGAGGGACTGGGAGAGAGTGTGTGTGCGGAGGGGGGGGGGGGGGGAAGGGGACGAAAGTCCAATTAGGAGAGTTTGGGGGGTCTTTGGACCAAAAAATCTCAGGAACAAGGGTACCAGTGGGCTGGTTTTGGGGCTGGAAGATCTCCAGGCTGGGGGATGGTCATGGGGGGATCAGAGACGACAGTCCGAAAAAGGGATCTTAGTTGAGGATTAGAAAGTCCAGAGGGCATCTCCTAAATAAAGGTCTGGGGTACGCAGTCCAGCTAGGCGGTCCCTAGGATGAACATCTCAGGAATCCATGGTTGGAGGATTTGGGATTCCAGAGACTTGGGTTCTCCGGGGCTGGGGAAGAGGGGTATAGGGACAGACTCCTGAGCTGAAAGACTCAGGTCAGAAGCCCGTATGGCCACACTGCGTGGTGGCACAGAGAACTCACCCACACTCGTTCGCCTCCATGATAAGTTGTCAGTAAACGCGAGCACAGCCCCAGCCGTAGCCTAATTCTGAGCCTGCCCCCTGCCCAGGCTCCGCCCCTTCCTGTAATGAGCCAAGGGTGTCGCCATGTTGAAAGTCACATGATCAGACTCCAGAAACGGCTCCCGGGCTGCCCCGGCTGCTGCCCGTAGGACCCCCAGGTCTCTTCACCGTAAAGTCCTCTGTAGCGACGCAACAACAAACACCTCCCTCCCCTCCCCCCACAAAAGAACTTCGCTGTAACTATACTTCACGTGGCGTGAGAAATTTGCTCTCCTCTGACGGCCTGGGAATCCCGGAAGACTCGTCCCAGGTCTCACTTTCACTCCCACTCTTCACGATTTTAACAATTTTATGCCTGGCCCAACCAGGCATATGGTGAATTATGGAACCAAGTTGTACAGGGAACTGAAATAATTAAATATTTATATTACCTAGAAAGAGGCGGGCACTACAATAGGTGCAGAGATTACAGTGAAGAACAAGACATTTCCTTCCTTTAAGGAGCTACAGACTGATGCGGATACAGAGAAGTCAGCAATCACAATAGTAAATGTTTTTTGTTTTGTTTTGTTTTTTGCGGTACGCGGGCCTCTCACTGTTGGGGCCTCTCCCGTTGCGGAGCACAGGCTCCGGACGCGCAGGTTCAGCGTCCCTGGCTTACGGGCCCAGCCGCTCCGCGGCATGTGGGATCTTCCCAGACCGAGGCACGAACCCATGTCCCCTGCATCGGCAGGCAGCTCTCAACCACTGCGCCACCAGGGAAGCCCTCAATAGTAAATGTTTTAAAGGGAAAGAGCTAGAAGCAAGTAGCAAGGGCTCCATTTAACTGGGGAAAGCAGTGGGGTATTCCAAGCAGAGGGAACGGCATGTGTAAAGAGATGACGAAAAAGAGCAAATGGCTTAATGGGAAACAACATCAAGCTGGTGGAATTAAAGAGGCTGGAGCTGTCTACAGAGTCCAGGTCATGCAGGCCTTTGTTAAGCGCATTTGTTCACTTTATCTTGTAGTAGTGTAATAGCATACAAATAGCTTGGAGAGAAGGGAAGAGAGGCACGTGTTCCCAACTTATTAAGGAGAAAACAATGGAAAACTGTCATAATTACATGGGATCATTTCTTTCTTTCTTGATAACTTCAATTATTTGAAAACTATATCAAAACAAACTTTCCACCCAAGTGTCCATCAACGAACGGATAAACAAAATGTAGTGGTGTGTGTGTGTGTGTGTGTGTGTGTATATATACACAATGGAATATTACTTAGCCATAAAAATAAATTATTCTGATACATGCTACAACATTGTTGTAACATGCTAAGTTAAATAAGACAGACACAAAAGGACAAATACTGTATGGTTCCACTTATATGAAATATCTATAATAGGCAAATTCAGAGGCAGAAAGTAGAGTAGAGTTTACCAGGAACTGGGGAGTGGGGGCAATGAGGGGTCATTGCTTAAATGGTACAGAGTTTCTTGTTTGGGGTGATGAAAAGTATTGGAAATAGATAATTATACACTTAAAAAACGGTTAAGATTGCAAATTTTGTTATATATATTTTCCACTATTTTTTTAAATTAATGTAATATATCAAATACCAGTGAGTAGTACACTTTAAATGGGTGAATTATATGATGTGAGTTATATTTCAGTAAACTTTTAAAAGAAACGGGGCGGGACCAAGTTGCCTTTTCCTCCATGATTATACTTCACCAGCAGCTTCTGTCCATGTTTTTTTGCCTCCTCCCTAACCACATCGGCCTTTCCTCTCGTTTGGTTCAGAATTACTGGGAGAAACTGGATAATGATCACCAGTGTCCTGGGATTAGGAGTAACCACCAGGATCAAGCCTAAATGACTCAAGACTCCTGTCAGCAGCCGAGCTGGGGAGGGGGTTATTTTCCGAAACGTTTTAGTCACACTGCCCCTAGGATGGGGAGCCTGAGAGGATATCTAACAGATTTTTAAAGATTCTTCTGGTTGTAGTGTGACTCACTGGGGGCACGGAGGCAAAACAGAAGGCCGGAGGATCTGAGAAATAGCTGTTGCAACTTTCCGGGCCAGATAGGATGGATGGTGGCTTGAATGGGGTAGTAGCAGTGGGGATTAAATGGTAGATGTAATGGGGTTTGGAGTGGGTAGATTGATCAGGTAGAAACTACTACTGAACTTGGCTCTGGTTGGCTGAGCGGGAGGCACAGAAACAGATAACAGGATTAAGTATTCGAGTACACAGGACAATACGGCGGGAACGTGAGGGGCGTTTAGTCCAGAACTTACGGTGAAGGCTGGCCGAAGGCGGGGCTGAAGGTGATGGGAAGCTTAGTCAGCCTTCCTGGCAGAAGCTCCTGGGGTCGGATCGCCCCTGGGCTTCCCTGGGCCACCAAGCTATGGCGGGCCCGGGCCCGGGCGCGGCGCTAGAGTCCCCGCGGCAGCTGCTGGGCCGCGTGCGCTTCCTGGCGGAGGCAGCGAAGAGCCTCCGCGCTGGACGGCCGTTACCGGCGGCGCTAGCTTTCGTGCCGCGCGAGGTGCTCTACAAGCTTTACAAGGACCCGGCGGGACCGTCGCGCGTGCTGTTGCCAGTGTGGGAGGCGGAGGGCCCGGGGCTGCGTGTGGGAGCCACGGGCCCGGCCACCTGTACCGGCTCCGGGCCCCTCCGCGCCGCCCGCGACAGCATCGAGCTCCGGCGCGGCGCCTGCGTGCGCACCACGGGCGAGGAGCTGTGCAACGGCCACGGGCTCTGGGTGAAGCTGACCAAGGTGCAAAAGACCCGGGACCAGGGAAGCCCTTGGCTGTTCCCCTCCCCTCCCCCATATTGAGCAGACATAGCGTTCGGTGCCCTTTGCCGTGGGCTGGGCTGGGCTTGCCGCCGGCAGTTCCCTGACGGCTGTCCCTGTCTGGCGCGTCCCGGCAGGAGCAGCTGGCGGAACACCTGGGCGACTGCGGGCTGGACGAAGGCTGGCTGCTGGTGTGCCGCCCGGCAGAAGGCGGGGCCCGGCTCGTACCCATCGACACTCCAGACCACCTCCAACGGCAGCAGCAGCTCTTTGGAGTGGACTACCGCCCGGTGCTCAGGTCCTGCACTGGGAGGGGCGGGGCTTGCTGTCATACTGCTGTGCCCTAGTGTGGCAAAGTCCGGGTGGTGGGATCTGGAGCGGAGGCAGGGTTTACAGCAGAAAGGGGCGGGACCTGAAGGGAGCTGGGGTGGGGCTTCTGGAGGCGCAGTTTAGAGGAGCTAGAGCTCTGAAGAAGGCTGCAGGGTCTCCTGCTGCTCGCTGATGTCTCCACATCCCGTCCCCCATTCTGTGCGCACAGATGGGAACAGGTGGTGGACCTGACATACTCGCATCGCCTGGGATCAAGGCCTCAGCCGGCCGAGGCATACACAGAAGCTGTACAAAGGCTACTGTGAGTGAGCTGGGATGGGATGGGGAGGAAGGAGCTCCAGGTCTGGGCCCGACCTAATTAGGGACTTGGGGTTGCTTAGCTATGTGCCCCCGACGTGGACCTACGAGTGCGACGAGGACCTGATCCACTTCTTGTACGACCACCTGGGCAAGGAGGATGAGAACCTGGGTAGCGTGAAGCAGTATGTGGAGAGCATAGACGTTTCCTCCTACACGGTGGGTGCTGGGACTCCTCCCGCCCCAAGCAAGATGTAGTCACATCTTGCTAGATCCAGAACTCTCACCTCTAGGCCAGGGCCAAATCTGAATCCCCACAGGCCATACTCAGTCCAACCCCCCATCTTGGAAGTCATGCAGGAACCCCTAGACACCTCCACCCATACCAGATGTGCTTCTAACCCAGCTCCACTGTACTTTCTCTCGTGCTCCCTGGCCCAAAGCACACTCCCAGTGCAGGGAGTGGGGGTAAACACCGATTCCACCTCTCTGCCCCTCCCCAGGAGGAGTTCAATGTGTCCTGCCTGACAGACAGCAATGCGGACACCTACTGGGAGAGCGATGGGTCCCAGTGCCAGCACTGGGTACGGCTTACCATGAAAAAGGGCACCATTGTGAAGTGAGTGGGCTCTGAGTAGGACAGGGTGGGTGAGCCACATACCTGTGAGTGTAAAAGACCCACGTGCACACTCTTAACCCTCAGGAAGCTACTCCTCACGGTGGATACCACAGATGACAACTTTATGCCTAAGCGGGTGGTGATCTATGGGGGTGAAGGGGACAACCTGAAGAAGCTGAGTGATGTGAGCATTGACGAGTGAGTGAACTGGCCTGGGGTGGGAGGTGGGACATGATCCAAGCAGTAGGATCTGGCCCACGTTGGAAGCAAAAGTTCGAGCGAGACCCCAGCAATCCCTGAAGACAAGGGGTCTCCAAAGTGCCTCACGTTCATCCTCTCAGGACCCTGATCGGGGATGTCTGTGTCCTGGAGGACATGACCGTCCACCTCCCAGTCATCGAGATCCGCATCGTCGAGTGCCGAGGTGGGGCTTAAGGCCCTAAGGAGGGAAAGGGAGCCCAGTGTGTAGATGGGGGTTAGCTGGCAGTGCGTGTGGAGAGAAGGAAATGGGCTTGGAGTTGAGGTAAATGTGATAGCTGAACTAACTCTAGGATCTGAAGCTTTGGGGCCCAAGCTGGGTGGAAGGTGCTAGGTAAGAGGGCTGCCTTAAAGCCATAGAAGTGCTTGGGCTCACCTGGAAGAGGAACGGAGTTGGGACCCTCAGGCATCCCCAAACTATAGTGGTGGACACAGGAACTAGCAAAGAATATAATAATCAGAATCAGGTTATAGGAGGGGATCCCAAAGGTCCCAAGTTTCTAGGGGCTAGGGGTAACAAAAGGCTGAGCATTAAGGAGTCTTCCTCAGGTCTGAGGGCCAAAAAGGCAGCAGGCGCAGTAAGTGATCTCACTGTAACTCCTTCCTCCAGATGATGGGATTGACGTTCGTCTTCGAGGGGTCAAGATCAAGTCTTCTAGACAGCGGGAACTAGGGCTGAATGCAGACTTGTTCCAGCCCACCAGTCTGGTGCGATATCCACGCCTGGAAGGCACTGATCCGGAAGTGCTATACCGCAGAGCTGTTCTCCTGCAGAGGTGGCTGTGGCCCTGGGCCAGTCAGGCCCTTCCTTGTCCCCCATCCTGAGCCTTGTATGTCTGTGTGGAAGAGGCCCCCAAGGTCTTATACTGTAAGCTGTTCCACTTCAAGAGGCAGAGCAGTCCCTGGGCCTTGCCTTCTCCTGTCCCTGTGAGTTGGGGAGTGAGGGGGTTTCGCATCCATACTAAACTCTTGAGCTGCAGTTATCTTTACCCACCCACCCCAGATTCATAAAGATCCTAGACAGCGTCCTGCACCACCTGGTACCTGCCTGGGACCACACACTGGGCACCTTCAGTGAGATTAAGGTGAGCCTGACACATGCAGTGCTGGTCTTGGCATTGGGCACCCCCTTTCTGCTCAGGCAGTTGTTCACTCTTCATCAGAGAGTTCTTAGACCTACTCTAGGCCTGGGCTTTTGCTGGGCTCTGGGAACATAGGAAGAAAGCCAGACACAAATAGTCAAAATTTCGAGTTTGGGGTGCTGTTCCCCAGAGAGCATGTGAAACATACAGAGCTCGGGGAGGAGAGGTTACAGCATGGACAGGGCAGGTTGCATAAAAGGTGGACACTGGGAGTTACCAGCAGCTCAAAATGACATGAGAGAAGCCTGCCCGTAGATATGAGTATGACATGGGGATGAGGCTGGGAGAAGGTGGATAGGAAGCAGGCCCTGGTAGCAGACGGCCCTGGGGCCAGACTTTGTTCCTGGTCAGTGGAGCCACTGGAAAGGTTTTATGTAAGGAAATGACAAAGTTGGATTTTTTGTTTTAGAAAGCTCTCCCTGGTGGCCAGACTAAGGGAGAGACTGGAAGCAAGGACCAGGGATGGACTAGGCTAGAACTGGAACCCTGGGATTAGGTCCAAGAATAGAGAAAGGTTCCAGGGCCTGGACAGAGGCTGACTGCCTGCTGGTCCTGGTCTGGCCACCTCTCCTCCCCAGCAAGTGAAGCAGTTCCTGCTGCTGTCACGCCAGCGGCCAGGCCTGGTGGCCCAGTGCCTGCGTGACTCAGAGAGCAGCAAGCCCAGCTTCATGCCACGCCTATACATCAACCGGCGCCTCGCCATGGAACACCGCGCCTGCCCCTTAAGGGACCCTGCCTGCAAGAACGCTGTCTTCACCCAGGTTTGGACCACCTGGGGTCAGACTGAGGGAGGGTCAGTAAGGGGCCTAGGGGGCTGGGCCAACAGGGACCTGAGCAAGGTCTTTGGGCAAGAGTGGGGCCAGGTCTTGACACAGACTTTCCCATAACTCCCTCCCCTTTCCCCTGCCCCCAGGTTTATGAAGGCCTCAAGCCCTCTGACAAGTATGAAAAGCCCCTGGACTACAGGTATGGCATGGGGGCGAGGGACCTGCTCAGGGTATACATGTACACGTGTATACCCACGCACTGCCTCTGGTCCTCTCACCATTACCCCTCTGTAGCCCCTACTCCTGGGTGGACTCTGGGCAGGTGCATCATTCTGAGCCTTGGCCCAGTGTGGTGACAGAGACCCACTCCTACTTACAGGTGGCCCATGCGCTATGACCAGTGGTGGGAGTGTAAATTCATTGCAGAAGGCATCATTGACCAAGGTGAGGCCCTGAGGGACGATAACAAGGGTCCAGCCCTACTTGGAGTGGTAGAGGCTTCTGAGATCACCAGCTAACCAGATAGGGGACTTGCTTATTACCCCATTATGGGGGCTGAGGCTCTTGTGTGCCCCAGCTGAAGGCATCTATCTGTCATTTCAGGGGGTGGTTTCCGGGATAGCCTGGCAGACATGTCAGAAGAACTGTGCCCTAGCTCGGCGGACACCCCTGTGCCTCTGCCCTTCTTTGTCCGAACGGCCAACCAGGTAATCTCCCATCCATGTCTCCCAAATAGTTTCTGCTCTTCTGTCTCTGCGAACCTCCCAGGTACCGGGCTAAGCTAGAGAGTGGGCAGAGGAGAGACTGAGTTGCCTGGGGCAGCCTCTGGACAGGCAGGGAAGGAGGAGCCATTGTATATTCAGAGGGATCATTCAGGGCCCCCAGTGGAAGGTGTTCAGGGAAGTCTCTGAGTCATCTGGGGCAACAAAGTAGGGTCCATCCCATGCCGTGCTGACAGCTCTGTCTCGGGGGACAGGGCAATGGCACGGGTGAGGCCCGGGATATGTATGTGCCCAACCCCTCCTGCCGAGACTTTGCCAAGTACGAGTGGATCGGACAGCTGATGGGGGCTGCCCTTCGGGGTAAGGAGTTCCTGGTGAGTAGCCTATTCTGCACCCCACCAGATTAATCCTGGCTCTTGGAAGGAAGAAGAGCCAGCCAAACCTGGGCAGCTCAGGGTGAGAAGACAGTAGTATCTGTCTCACAGGTCCTGGCTCTGCCTGGTTTCGTGTGGAAGCAGCTCTCTGGTGAGGAGGTGAGCTGGAGCAAGGACTTCCCAGCTGTGGACTCTGTGCTGGTGAGTTAGGGCCTAGAACCAGTGTTTCCTCTGCCCAGCCCCCAATGTTGCTGCTCCCCAGGGCTGTCCTGAGCCTTCTCCTACCACATACATGCTCCCTCTCCAATCCCATGTACTCCAGTAGCTTCAACTACTGTCACTATTCTGGTGACCCCTACTTCCTTATCTCTAGCCCCAACCTCTCTCCTAAGCCTGGGGCTATATATGCATTTACCTGCTGGACATCTGTCCCAACAAGGCACCTCGGGATCAACACACTCTTCATCCTTTCCCCAGTCTACTGCCCTCTAGGGCTCCCTGTCTCACAGTGGCACCGCCACCCACCCCTCCCCATGCCAAGCCCTTTCAGGGTCCTTCTGCACTCCTCCTTCTCGCTCACCTCCCGCATTCTGTCACATCTGCCTCTGGAATCTGTCCACTTCTTCCATCTCACTACTTTCCCTCTGGTTCAGCCACTTTCATTTCTGACCCAACCACTGACTGCAAAAATCGTCAGTGTCCCTGTCTCCATTCTTACCCATCTGATCTCCAGCATCCAGAGTATTCATTTCACTCTCCCTGTTTAAACCCTTCAGTAAATCCACTCTGGGCTTAGGATAAAATGCAGAGTCTGGAAAGGCCTTACATGACCCCTGTATCTCTGGACACCTGGTTCATGATCAGGCTCCAGCCAGACAGATTCCTAAGGCCTTTTGCTCTTTCCACCTTTTTCCAAGATGTTCTCTCTCCTGACTTCCTGGTGGCCCAGCCAATTCCCAGCCATCATTTGGGTCTCAGCTTAGCTGCGACTTCCTCCAGGACACCTTCCTGATCTCCAAGCCCAGTTAGGCATCGTCCTGATGCTTTCACAGCCCTTGTACTAACCCCCTCACTGCCCTCATTGCCTGCGTGAGGACTGCCTTGCCTGGCTGCCTCTCCTGCTTCCCTGTGAGCTTCTTGAGGAAAAACAAGGACTGTGTCTACAATGAAAAGATGACCTTCCTGCCTCTCTTCAACCCCCAGGTAAAGCTCCTGGAAGTGATGGAAGGAATGGACAAGGAGACATTTGAGTTCAAATTTGGAAAGGAGCTAACGTTCACCACTGTGCTGAGTGACCAGCAGGTGGTGGAGCTGATCCCTGGGGGTGCGGGCATCGTGGTGGGATTTGAGGACCGTTCCCGTTTCATCCAACTGGTGCAGAAGGCACGGCTAGAGGAGAGCAAGGAGCAGGTACTACCCAGAGGCCAGTGGAACAGAGAGCTTTGGGCTCGTTATAGCCAGAGTCCAGCCTTATAGGCCACCAGAGCCCAGTCCCAAGAATTCCGGCCCCCACCATCCCTCTGCCCCACATCCCTGCTGATCAGTGAAGTACAGAGACACATTGTCTCCATGAGTGGAGGCCAAGGGTCCCCACCACACACTGAGCTGGGAGTTGTGCCCTCTTCCCCAGCCAGGCCCTTTCCCTCCTCCGCAGGTGTCAGCCATGCAAGCAGGTCTGCTGAAGGTGGTGCCACAGGCTGTGCTGGACTTGCTAACATGGCAAGAGTTGGAGAAGAAGGTGTGCGGGGACCCAGAGGTCACTGTGGATGCTCTGCGCAAGCTCAGTGAGTGTGGGGCAGGGCAGCGCAGTCCCGGGGTGGGGCTTAAGGACCTAAGAATTAATTCCATCTGGTTTTGTCCCCACCAGCCCGGTTTGAGGACTTCGAGCCATCTGACACACGGGTGCAGTATTTCTGGGAGGCACTGAACAACTTCACCAACGGTCAGTGGAAAGGGCAGAGTAATGTCTGGGTTCGGACTCCACTCCTGGGATACAGAGACAGGGCGGAAGCTGAAGAACTTCTTCCACCATCAGCACACGGGCACTGATTTCCTTCTCCTCCATCTAGAGGACCGGAGCCGCTTCCTGCGCTTTGTCACAGGCCGCAGCCGTCTGCCAGCTCGGATCTACATCTACCCGGACAAGCTGGGGTGAGTGAGGATGGGGAGGGGAGGTCCAGTCGAAAGAGGCTGTGGCTGGCCTTCTGCCCTGCCCCACAAACATATTCACGTGTCAGACCCCTGCCCTGTGCCCCTGCAATTGTTTCTGATCTTTGGTCCCTCCACGCCCCCAGCTATGAGACCACAGATGCGCTGCCTGAGTCTTCCACCTGCTCCAGCACCCTCTTCCTACCGCACTATGCCAGGTGGGTTTCCTAGGTTCCAGCCTGGGGAGTGGAGGGCGGGGGAAGGGTGGCATCCTAGGGTGGAGGAGGGCTTCAGGTACTGGGTGCAAAAATTGGAGCCACAAAGCCCCTGGTTGTGAAGGAGGGACCTCTACACCTGGCGCTGATCAGCTCCCTGCCCCCTGCAGTGCCAAGGTGTGTGAGGAGAAGCTCCGCTACGCTGCATACAACTGTGTGGCCATCGACACCGACATGAGCCCTTGGGAGGAGTGAGTCGGCGCCAGGGGGCAGCCGCGGGCCGGCAGGACTGCTCCTGCGCGGGTCCCACTCGGCCTCGCCCAGGAAGCCAGCGCACTCCGCCCTTGGGTGCGGTTGGAGTGGAGCAGTGGGTTGACACTGGTGGCCCAGCCCCGCAGACCCTCAAGCCCTACACATGCTCGGGTTGCTCCCAGCATTATTTCGCATCTGTGAGAGGAATCTTCCGCAAGCCCAGCACAAGCTGCCAGCCCTGAGCTACTTGAAGGGGGCCTTCTAGCTCCCCACCCCGTGGACTTCACTTCAGTTTCCAGCTCATTTTTTTCTTTCCTTGTTCTTCTCTGGTTTCAGCCTGGACTCAAAGCTAAAAACTCAGGGGGAGAGGGGAGGATGGAGGCTCCTCCCCGAACAAGGCTCCAGGGATGGATAGGGAATGATGGCCATCCTCCTTGGTCACCTGAACCAAGAATGAAGAAACTGCTGAACACCCTCTCCCTCACATATTGGTCTTTTCCTCCTCTCCCTCCAACCCCAAGGTGTGAGTTCTGACTTTCTTTCTCCAACTAAGTCTCAACTGACAAAGTGCCACCACCATCCCTGGCTCAGAACATACATGTATCCAACATTCATGTATTCAACATTAAACATTAAACATACATGTATTCAACATTAAACATACATGTATCCAACATTAAATCTATACTACCACTGCCACCCCGCATTCATCACTTCTGCATCACCTCCAGCCTGACTCCCTGTCTGCTGTCTTACCCCCAAGACTTTGCACAGGCTAAGGCCAGTTATGTCCTCTCTGAAATCTTCAATAGCTCCTCTTTACTCAACTCTAAAATAAAGCCTAGACTTTAAACCTCCACCTAGGCTTTATGCACGTCCCTGCCCCAGCCCTCCCTCCCTTAAGGGCCTCCGTGACACTCCATCAAAGAAGCTCTCGTACATGGGAAAGTTGAATAAATGGATGAATTCATTCCTTCAGAGTGCGTTTATTGGGCTCCCGAGGGATGTTAACGAAGACCGTTCCAGGACTTCAGGGTCCTGCTGGGAGCAAAGGAGATGTGTGTCAACGTGGGAATGGTGGGGCTTCTCAATGGCAGAGATGAAATCTGGAGCTAAGCAGGGAAATAAGGCGTCCTCTGCCCAGAAGGGGGAAAGAAAGCTGGACTGGCATCTTCCGGGATGGGTGTGGCGATTCAGAGGATGGGAGTCCACCACCTTCAGTAACCAGGTGGGCAGAAGAATCTGACCTCCTAGAGGACATAGGCTTGCAATGGCTGAGAGACACCCGAATCAGGATGTGACATAAGAGGAGGCAGCGGCACTGCCTCCCACCCCCCCACCCCCCCTCCAGGTACCACACAGCTAAGGTGCAGTCTAGAAGAGCATCCGTGCGTGTAGAGTACCCCCGAGAAGTCGCGCTCTCCCATCGCTTCTCCACGCCGTCCTCTAGGGCGCGCCCTGACACTGCCCTGGTGGAAAACTCGGCCTTGGCTTTGAGCGCCTCCCCTGGGGCTCCGAAGACTGCCTCCCCGTAATTCGGAGTCTGACTCTCCAGATGAGCCTCGCCGTCAGCACTCGCCTTACGGCTCCCCGACCCCTGCGCCTTGGGTGGTCCACAGGAGACGTGCCCCCTCCTCCGGCAGCCCCTTTCCGCCCAGGGAGCTGGAGGCGCAAGAGCCCCAGCGGCCGCGACTCCCCCGCAGCTCGGCTTTCCCGCCAAGCTCCCGCCGACTTGTCCCGCCCGGTGGGCGCGCCTTCCCCCTTCTCTCCTCTTCAGGGAAGGGCGTGGCCAGCACGCGCCTGCAGGAGGTAGTCCGTTTCTGTCTGGTACCGGCCACACGAGTCTTTGGTCCCTCTTATTTTGTAGCTTGCTCTTCATTCATTCATTCATTCATTCATTCAGTGACTGCATGGAACAGCTATGTCAGGCACCACACTAGGGGCAATGGATAAAACGGTGGCTAAACAGATAATTTTGGCCCTCTTGGGATTTAACCTTTAATGGAAAAGACATATATTAAACAGATAATGGCATAAACAACATTTAGTAACATTTACGTAAGCGCTCCAAAGGAGAAATGAAAGGTTTCATTAAAAGACAGAACAGGATGATTCTAACCAAAGTGGCTCAGAGAAATGCTAAATCCTTAGGGGGAGTAACGGTACAAAGGCCAGCTGAGAAGCATGTTAACTGGAGTGTGAAGGGAAGAAAGAGATTAAGACTCCAGCCTTGGAGGCTCTTTGAGGGTTTTGCATTGAGCAGCCATGAGAGGGTTAAGCAAGGGAGTGACATGATTAGATTTGCCTTTGGCAGCTGCGTAAAGAATGAGTTGACAGGGAGAGAAACTGGAGGCAAGGAGGAATCCAAGCAGGAAATAATGGTCCCTGGAACAAGGCGGATACTCATTTTAACCATTATTTTTATTGGCTGCATTGTATTACATTGTAAGGAATTTCATAACTTTTATTCATTTAAAACCCTCTACAGATGGACATTAAGGTTGTTTACAAATTTTCGTATTGAAAATTACAAATGTTATAATAAACATCCTCATGCAGGTACTTCCCTGGTGGAGCAGTGGTTAAGAATCCACCTGCCAATGCAAGGGACATGGGTTTGAGCCCTGGTCCAGGAAGATCCCACATGCCACGGAGCAACTAAACCCATGCGCCACAACTACTGAGCCTGTGTTCTAGAGCCCGCGAACCACAACTACTGAGCCCACAAGCCACAACTACTGAAGCCCATGCGCCTAGAGCCCATGCTCCGCAACAAGAGAAGCCACCTCAATGAGAAGCCCACACACCGCAACTAGAGAAAGGCCGTGCATAGCAATGAAGACCCAACGCAGCCATAAATAAATAAATAAATGAACTAAAAAAAAAACCTCATGCATATATCCTTGCCTACCTATTTATTTTCTTAGACTAAGTTCCTAAAATCACTTCATCAATCTGCCAAATTGCCCTCTAGGAAGGATGTAACAGTTTTCACTCCCTTTATTATCTATTTCCTAAACTCTTACCAACCTTGGGCATTTAGTTTAATGTGCAGAAAAATTATATGATTTTTATTTTAATTTGCATTGCTTTGGTTATTTACTATATTGAACAATTGTTTTTATTCTTCATGAACTGCTCTTTATGTATTTTTGTCCATTTTTCTATTGTTTTCATTATTCTTATTGATTTATAATCATCTTTGCATAGTACTAATATAAGCACAGCAAAGCACTGTGCTAGATGCTATATATATGTTATCTTGTTTTATCTTCCCAGCAACTCTATGAAGTAAGTACTATTATTATGCCCATTTCCAGATGAGAAACCTAGAGCAAAGATTAATTAGTAACTTGCCCATTGTCACGTAAGTAGTAAGTGATGAAGCTACAATTTGGATTGTTGTCTGCCAGCTCCAAAGCCTGCTGACATGTTAACTAAGGCACTATGTCCTGTATATTAACCCCCTTGTTGTGTCAGGTGTTATAAATATGTTTTTCCAGTCTGTACTTTGCCATTTAATTTCATATCTGTTCTTTCCTAATATACAAAATTTTAAATTTTTATGAATTAAAATTCTTTTTTCTTTATGGAAGAAACCATATATTGGATACACACCACAGGAAGGCAATATAGTATACTAGTTAGGAGCACATTCTCTAGAGTTAGCTTGCCTATATTCATATCCTGGCTTAACCACATGTTGACCATGGACAGTAGACAACAGCCACAGGTTTTCCAAATCCTTTGCCAGTTTCCTCAGCTTCCTTTTTTTTTTTTTAACAGTAATTTTTAAAAAGTATTTATTTATTTAGGCTGCACCGGGTCTTAGTTGTGGCACGCAGGATCTTCGTTGTGGCACGCACACTTCTCACTGTGGCATGCAAACTCTTAGTTGTGGCATGCATGCAGGATCTAGTTCCCTGACCAGGGATCAAACCCAGGCCCCCTGCATTGGGAGCGCAGAGTCTTACCCATTGGACCACCAGGGAAGTCCCTCAGCTTCCTTTTGTGAAGTACCTATCCTTTACCATTGCTTTGAAATGCTGCGTTTTCACGTGCTTATCATCATTGTACGCTAAATTTTAATATATAAGAAATCTTCGTTTTGCACAGTAGTGCCAGGCTGTAAAAATGATCCTGCACTTTGAAACCATGCAAAGAGATCTTAATAATCAAGTGGGGGGAGGGGCTTCCCTGATGGCGCAGTGGTTAAGAATCCACCTGTCAATGCAGGGACACAGGTTTGATCCCTGGTCAGGAAGATCCCACATGCCGCGGAGCAACAAAGCCCGTGCGCTGAGACTGCTGAGCTTGCGCTCTAGAGCCTGTGAGCCACAACTACCGAGCCCACATGCTGCAACTACTGAAGCCTGCGCATCTAGAGCCCGTGCTCCACAACAAGAGAAGCCACCTCAATGAGAAGCCTGCGCACCGCAACAAAGAATAGCCCCCGCTCACCGCAACTAGAGAAAGCCCGCGCACAGCAACGAAGACCCAATGCAGCCAAAAGTAAATAAATAAATAAACAAAAAACCAAATAAATAAATAACTTTAAAAAAATAATAATAATCAATGTGGGAAATTACCACTCTTCCATGACAAATGTTTTGTTAAAACATTAAAAACTCTCCTACAATTATAAATGTACAAGGAAACGAAAAACTAGTAAAACTAATGGTTATTTAGTACATTGAAATCTAAAGCATTTAGAAGATTTAAGAATTAAATTTCTTTCTTTGTAAAACGCTTATCAAGAGTAGTTTGAATAGTGCTTGCCTCTTTTTTCTTGTCTTGTAATATGGAGCAAGCATCTACTCTAAGTCTTGGTGAATGGTCATACTCCTCTCTAAGTTTGGATCACCTTCCAACATTTTATTCTTTGTACTTTCAATCTCATGAAATCTCTCTGAGAATTCTTTTCATGTGAAGTTGTTGCTGACATCACTTCCTCTGGGACAACTTCATCCTTTTTGTCACAGCCACTTTCCTCATTTATGTGGATAAGCTTGCCCTCACTAAGTCCTTCTGGCTGCATATCTATACTCTTTCAAGACAGAAGTGTTAACTTCCCCATGATACAACTCCATTTATGCTCAATTTGAATTTCACTTCCAGCATTATCACTTCTCATTTATTTGCTGCACTTTCATTTTGTTGGCCAATTCTCAATTATCCTTTTTTCTTTTTAATGTCACATGGGTTTATCACTGGAAGACAAGGAAGCAACACAACTATATTCTTTGCTGTCTATGAATGAACTGAATAAGAGATGTGCAGTGACTAATTACCAACAGACTTTAAAAAGTGACATGATTGTTCATTCATGGATGCACATCCAACATGATCCAAGTTGATTCTTACAATTTGCTTTTATGGAGGAGAGAATTTTTGGAGGAACTTCACCATTTTTACTGATGTCACTTGTTCCTTTTGCATCTATTTCTGAATTTATTAGATAGAAAGTTGTGGAAAAGGATTTCCCTGATGGCGCAGTGGTTAAGACTCTGTGCTCCCAATGCAGGGGGCCTGGGTTTGATCCCTGGTTGGGGAACTAGATCCCACATGAATGTCGCAACGAAGAGTTTGCATGCCACAACTAAGCTGGTGAGCTGCAACTAAGGAGGTCTCAAGCCACAAGTAAGGAGCCCTCAAGCCGCAACAAAGACCTGGCACAACCAAATAAATAAATAAATAAATAATATTTTTTAAGTTGTGGAAAGATTTAAATGAGACATAGATCACAAATTTCAATAACCTCTATAAAATTCTAAGACTTTATGCTGTCAATATGGTGTTCTCCCTCTCCCTGTCCCTCCTCCCTGCCTAACTTCTTCATATTCCCAAAGTACTTATCACATTTTAGTATATGGTACAGTTTACTCATTTATTATTTAAACTTCCTTATAATTTATGCTGCCTCTCCCTGCTACAATGAAGGCTGGATCCTTTTTTGTTCACTAATATATTCTAAGAGCCTAAAACTATTCTTGGCACATAGTAGTCACTCAATAAATAGTTGTTCAATAAATAAATGAACTGTGGCCAATAAACCATACTTTCCAATTTAAAACCAAGGAAAATCAGCCATCTGAAAAGTTTTTCAATAAAGGAAGAAAATTTAAAAATTGATTAAATCACTTATTTTTAAAGTTGGCCCATCAGTTTAGAGCATAAATGTCCAGATTCTGACCTTCAAAACCACCAACAATGAAAATTCTGTGTGCTTGAAAGGAAATATTGAATTCCTAGTTAATGAAGATTCTTTCCAAGCTCTTTATGTAAACACTGGAGCATCATTTGGTCTCTAACTTGTCATGAATCTAATAGGAAACTGCTGGGCTTATGTACAAAAATAAAACACAAATATTTTGGGACCTGCAATTGGTTGCCAAAGTAGAGTTTCTCTTTTCACTTTTATCTTTCACTCAGCACTCTAAGAATAATAATCCCCTGCCCCACTGACAAGTCCTCAGCCAGACGGAGTAGATGAATATTGTGATGTGGCCAGTAAATTCCCAAAGAGAGATCTCTTGCAGACCGTGGGAAGAGTATTTCTGAGCCAAGGCCCAACTTTTGAAAGGTTTCTTTTGTCTCCCATAGTTTAAGAAGAACTTTAGAGCTTGACCTTCTTAAACTGTTTCCCCACCACATACAAACACATACACATAAATGTCCCTTAGGGAAGAAATGTGAACAGGAAACAAACATTATAGGGAATAGCCTGTATTCAATAAGCATTTATTAAATACTTCCTATGTAATTAATAATTAAAAGTAAATAATAAGAATGAGGCTAGGCATGAGGGCTAATAGTGTAGATTGACTTAGTGAAAAGAAGTGTTCGGAAGAAGAGATGTTATCAGCGACCCAGGCCCTCAGCCCAGCTTTCCTACCACCAAATCGGAGGACAAGCGGAAATTTCTGAGAAATTTCTAATTTGTTTAGTATTACTACTTAGCATGTCCCAGATGCTGTGCTAGGATCTGTGGAGAGAGAAGTAAATAAGATACAGCCTTTGTCCTTAGGGGGCTCCCAGTGTGATACAGAAGACATGAAAAAGGAGATGACAATCCTTTGTGGTGAGTGCCATAATGTAAGGACTAGAAGCAGTGGGAGCCAGCAAAAAGTCCATGAGGCAGCAGTTCTTTTTTTTTTTTTTTTTTTTTTTGCAGCAGTTCTTAAAGTAAGCTCCGTGGACCTCAGCGAGTCCCCAAGACCCTTTCAGGGGATCTATCAGGTCAAGGCTATTTTTATTTATTATTATTATTTTTTTTTTTGCGGTACGCAGGCCTCTCACTGTTGTGGCCTCTCCCGTTGAGGAGCACAGGCTCCGGACGCACAAGCTCAGCAGCCATGGCTCACGGGCCCAGCTGCTCCGCGGCATGTGGGATCTTCCCAGATCAGGGCACGAACCCGTGTCCCCTGCATCGGCAGGCGGACTCTCAACCACTGCGCCACCAGGGAAGCCCCAAGGCTATTTTTATAATAATACTAAGACACTATCTGCCTCTTTCCCTGCACTGATATCTGCACTGATGGTACAAAAGCAATGGTGGATAAAACTGCTGGTGCTTTAGCATCAATCAAATCAGAGATACCAAACTGTATTAATAGTCACTGTATTCTTCACTGCCACACACTTGCAATAAAAATAAAAATTAAAATAAAAAAATAAAGTAAGTTTCACTTAATGTCTTTGATGAGGCAATAAAATAATTTTATTAAATCTTTGTCCTTGAGTACACATCTTTTTAATATTCTATGTGACGAAACAGGAAGTACACATGTAAAACTTCTGTGCATATATGAAAGAAGTATGATAGTTGTCTCCAGAAAAGCACTTGGGCCATTGTTTGATTTTTGAACTACTGCTTTTTTCACAAAACACTATATTTACTTGAAAGAACAACTGACAAACTGTGGACAAAAAATTAACAAAAATGAGTGAAGCGGGCTTCCCTGGTGGCGCAGTGGTTGAGAGTCCGCCTGCCGATGCAGGGGACACGGGTTCATGCCCCGGTCCGGGAAGATCCCACATGCCGCGGAGCTGCTGGGCCCGTGAGCCATGGCCGCTGAGCCTGCGCGTCCGGATCCTGTGCTCTGCAACGGGAGAGGCCACAACAGTGAGAGGCCAGCGTACCGCAAAACAAAAAAAAAAAGAGTGAAGTAAGCCAGTCACTTCAAAGAAAACCACTAACGATAATATTTGAGATTTCAAGAGAAAATCAGAAGTCTGGGAAACTTGTATTTGTCATCGCAAGCTTGCCAACATTCCTAAGGACTTTTCTAATGAGATTGGTGGTGATATTAACAAATGTGACTTTAAAAATATTGTATAATGAGTCAATATTGGGAAGATCTACATAACCTAGTGAACCAGTATTTTACAAATGATCAATGCATCAGGTTGCAAAATCATGCATGGGTAAAATGCCCATTCAAAATGCAAGTATTATAACAGAGTACAAAATGGCCATTGATATAAATGATTCTACATCGCAACTAATCTTTAACAAACTACCACTTATTGAGTTTGGTGTGTAGTATCGAAGAATACCCACATTATCTGACAAATGCTATTAAAATATCTTTCCCTTTTCCAACGATGTATCTGTGTGAGGTCGGGTTTTCATCACCCAAAACAACTGATGAGAAAATTCAGCTGTTCTCTATTAAGCCAGACATTAATGAGACATGCAAAAAGATGAATGAAACCATTGCATTCTTCTCACTAATTTTTTTGCTTTGGAAACATAGTTATGTTTTCATTAAAATGTTACTGTTACCATGTAATAGGTTTAATTGTTTCAATTTTTTATGAATTACTGTTTTTAAAATTTCTCAGTTTGAATTTTTAATATGATAGATATCAACAGATATAATCTATACAAACAAACGTTCTTTGGGGTTCCCAATCATTTTTCTTTTCAGAAATTTATTTTATTTATTTATTTTTGGCTGCATTGGGTCTTCGTTGCTGAGCGCGGGCTTTCTCTAGTTGTGGCGAGCAGGGGCTCCTCTTCCTCGTGGTGCATGGGCTTCTTATTGCGGTGGCTTCTCTTGTTGCAGAGCACGGGCTCTAGGCGCGTGGGCTTCAGTAGTTGCAGCATGAGGGCTCAGTAGTTGTGGCTCACGGGCTCTAGAGCACAGGCTCAGTAGTTGTGGTGCATGGGCTTAGTTGCTCCGTGGCATGTGGGATCTTCCCGGACCAGGGTTCAAACCTGTGTCCCCTGCATTGGCAGGCGATTCTTAACCACTGTGCCACCAGGGAAGCCCCCAATATTTTTTTTCAACTAATTTTTATTGGAGTATAGTTGCTTTACACCCAATAATTTTTAAGAGTGTAAAGGGTCCAGGGACCAAAATGTTTGAGAACTGCTGCCCTAAGGGAATAATTTAAAGTGAGTTTAAACTGAAGTAATCCCTCAACTACTTTCCTCAACTAGAGGAGAAAGTCCTCTAGCTCCCTGAAAAACATTTGCTAGTTTAAACATGAGCATTTAAAATGGGTGATAGGGGCTTCCCTGGTGGCGCAGTAGTTGAGAGTCCGCCTGCCGATGCAGGGGATGCGGGTTCGTGCCCGGTCCGGGGAGATCCCACATGCCACGGAGCGGCTGGGCCCATGAGCCACGGCCGCTGAGCCTGCGCGTCCGCAACGGGAGAGGCCACAACGGTGAGAGGCCTGCGTACCGCAAAAAAAAAAAAAAAAAAAAAAGGATGATGGAACCCTCTTGTACTGTTGGTGGGAATGTAAATTGATACAGCCACTATGGAGAACAGTATGGAGGTTCCTTAAAAAGGTAAAAATAGCATTACCACATGACCCCACAATCCCACTACTGGGCATACACCCAGAGAAAACCGTAATTCAAAAAGACACATGCACCCCAATGTTCATTGAAGCACTATTTACAATAGACAAGTCATGGAAGCAACCTAAATGCCCATCGACAGACGAATGGATAAAGAAGATGTGGTACATATATACAATGGAGTATTATTCAGCCATAAAAAGGAACGAAACTGGGTCATTTGTAGAGACGTGGATGGACCTAGAGACTGTCATACAGAGTGAAGTAAGTCAGAAAGAGAAAAACAAATATCGTATATTAACGCATATATGTGGAATCTAGAAAAATGGTACAGATGAACTGGTTTGCAAGGAAGAAATAGAGACACAGATGTAGAGAACATATGGACACCAAGGGGGGAAAGTGTGTGTGGGTGGTGGTGGGATGAATTAGGAGATTGGGATTGACATGTATACACTAACATGCATAAAAAAGATAACTAATAAGAACCTGCTGTATAAAAAATAAATTAAATTTTAAAAAATGGATGACAGGGTCTTCGCTGGTGGCACGGTGGTTGGGAGCCCGCCTGCCGATTCAGGGGACGCGGGTTCGTGCTCTGGTCCGGGAGGATCCCACATGCCGCAGAGCAGCTGGGCCCGTGAGCCATGGCCGCTGAGCCTGCGCGTCCAGAGCCTGTGCTCCGCAACGGGAGAGGCCACAACAGTGAGAGGCCCGCTTACCGCAAAAAAAAAAAAAAAAAAAAAAAAAATGAATGACAGATATGAAGTTGAGTGGAGTGCTGTTCTTCCTTCGTAACTAGTTCTTACCTCAAAACCATGCTATAATTCCCAAGGCTTCTGCTTGCTTGGGCTAATACCAAGGAAAGAGAATCTTGCTGCAGAAGGAAAGGGTAGTCAAGTTTCAGGTCTCTTGTGGCCAAATCAATCACTTCACGGCTCGGCTCCCTTTTACCAACTCAGTGCTTTGAGTTAAAACAAATAATTTTCCAATAACTCATCACCAGCATTCTAAAGTGAAGGAGAGGCAGGGCAGGGATATGCTGGTTTTATGGATGTGGCTCAGGACTTTTTCTTAGTAAGTTCTAAGCTGAGCTCCTATTCTTCTGGCTGAAAGTCTGAGGAAAATTACAAGTCCTATCTTTCTCATTGATTGCTGTATCCCCAGCATCTAGCATCTAAGATAATGGTTGGCACATATTAGGCACGCAAAAAATATTGTTGAATGAAGTCAAACTCGTTTATTTTTATTGCAGAAATTAGACTCTGCCTCCTAACTGGCAGGGAGCTAAGGCAACTCAAGATTTAAGAGATGGATAGAAAAAGAGGAAGCTTCCAAAAGATTAGGAAATTGCAGGAATGTGTGTGTGAGAGAATGACCATTGTTCCTGCTATCCAATGTAGTTTAGGGAATTCCCTGGTGGTCCTGTGGTTAGGACTCAGCGCTTTCACTGCCCTGGCCTGGCCTCAATCCCTGGTAAGATCCCCGCAAGCCACGCAGCAAAGCAAAAAAAAAAAAGAAAAAAAAATCAGATAATGTAGCTTAACAATCTGTGTCAAAATTTACTGCTTAAAACAAAAAAAATATTTTATTATTATCTCTCACAACTGTTGGAGTCTAGACTCAGGTGTTTGGGTTCTTTCATGCAGTTGCCCCTGCTTCCAGGGAGTCTGTTCTCAACACAGCAACCAAAGTGATCCTTTTAAAAACTGTTATATCGCTGCTCCTCTGCATAATTCAAGGTCTTCACAACGGCCTACAAGACCCACAGGATCTGAATTCTTCACCCTCTCCCCATTGCCTCTCTAGCCTCCTCTACCATCATCCACTCTCACCCTGGCTTACTTTGCTTTAGCCATATTGGTCTCCTTGCTGTTCTTTGAACTTGCCATCTCTCTTCAGGACCTTTACACTTGCTGGCTAGTCTTCTGGGAAGGCTCTTACCCAAGATATACATTTGACTCACTCTCTCCAAGCCACTGTTCAGTGTCACCATCTCAATGAGATCTTCCCTAATCCCACACCCCCGACCGTTTTGATGGCTACAAGTGGATGTTTTCCATACCATAATAGTCTGGTTCAGAAAGCCAACGTTGAGTCGCCACATTAGACCTCACTGGACATAGAAAACCTTGGCAATCCTTGGTGAGTTCTCCACTGGCTAGCCCCAAACCGCAGCTCCCAAAGAGCTCTCTTTTCGCAGAGTGGCAGTTGAGTCCAGGTCCTAGAAGGAGAACTGCCTGAAGGAAGAGGCTATGACTAGTTCCCCTGCCCTGTGAGGGACGCTCAATGGGCCTTGGTGATGTGTGAACGAACGAAAAGGCTCAGGCGGCCCCGCCTCCTCGCCTCCTCCCCTCCTCCCCGCCGTGCCCTTCTTGGCCGGCATCTATCACTCGGTGCTCGTTCCTTCTCCGCGGACCTGCCCAGCTCGTCCCATCGATCTGCCCGGCCATCGCGCGCCTGCGCTTTTGGGCTGTCAGTCGGTGGCGGCGTGGGGAGCCACCCGAGCGAGCGGTTGTGGCGCGCGGGGACCTGAGGTAAAGCTGCGGCTGGTGCGCTGCCAGGCTGCGCACGAGCTGGCTGGCGGGGTGAGCCGCGCGGTGGAGGCCGCCGGGCCTCGCTGCACCGGAGAGAGGTGGGCTCCTCGAGCCTGGTTAAGGAGGGCCTGAGCGGCTGGCGGGGGTGCAGAGTGAGTCGCCAGCTCGAGTGCCTGCCCGACCCGGCCGCAGAGCCAAGTGCCCAAACTAGAAGGAAGCTCGGGGAGAATCCGAGCCAGCCACCTCGTGCAACAGATGGGGAAACTGAGTTTCAGGGAGGGGAGGATCTGCTAGAAGTCTCAGCGAGTGAGCACCAGACCCAGGAGCAGACGCCCTGAGCACAGTGCCTAGTCCTTTACACTGAAGTCCTTCGTTTATTTATTCTGTTTTTGGTTGTTTAGGTGCAAGACAGTGAAATACAATAAGGTCTGGCTGAGAGATCAGTTATGATACGGTGTTTTATCTTACCAGTTTACAAAGGGAGAAGGCAGTGAGTACTATGACGGAGGCAGGTCTGGGATGCCATGACACCCCCTTTAAAACTTGAGTGGCTAACGCGTCTTTGCCTTGATTCCCATCACCCAGAGTCGTGGTAGTGACACTGAGACATTTGACAGGCTGCCTGGTATCATGGGTGGTTATGTTCATGATTATCACCCAGAGCCTCATTGAGAGCAGAACCTCTGTGAACCTAGTGATCTGGGTTCTAATGTTTGAGCTTGAGTCTTACCACGGGGTTGTGAGGTTCACGGATGCTCATTCCACAGAGCACTGATGGAGTGCCTAGCATCTGACGGAGTTGTGTCAAGTACTGGGGATACAGCAGTGACAGTCAAGGAACTCATAGAAAATAGACATTTAAATAAATGCGCAATACAGCCTGTAAAGGTAGAGATGATCTGTACATAGAGTAGAAGCACTTAAGGAGGAAAGATTTACTTCTCCAGGAGGGTGGGAACGGATAGGAATGGCTTTTTAGGCAAGGTGGTTCTTGAACTAAGTCTTAAAAGTCTAATAGGTAATTAAATACTAGGCACAGGAGAAAGGCAACCTAGGAAGCAAGAATAGCAATACAGGGACCAGAATTATGGTTCAGCTGGCACAGAAGGCTTCCATGACCTGTCGAATATCAAACACATAATGCTTGTCATGGGATTGACGTTATTATGTGTGCTTTACATAGATTAACTCATTTAATATTTATAAATCTGTGTGAAGTAGAAACTAATTATTCTCATCTTAGAAAATTAAGAAGACTGAGGTGGAGAAGTTATGTAGCTTGCCCTGGATCACACAGCTAATTCATGGTAGAACTAGAATTCAGACCCAGGCAGTCTAGCTTGAGGGCCTGTGAACTTAACCACCAGTCTCCCTTCTAGAAACTGAGGACGCTGAGAGTTTTAAATGTCAGGCCCCTTCTTACCTCACCTGTAAGTGGCAGAACCAGAACTCAGACTCAGGTCTTTTGACCCTTAAGGGTCCAGAGTTCTTTTCAACATAACATCAGATGTTATGGGAGTTATACAGTGCCAGATTGAAGTTAAATTCCAATCTGAGGCAGTGCCTGCTGGAATTGAAATTACCACATCTTTAAGTTGTGGATGTTGGGCAAGAGCCTTCACTTTGTGCTTGGGTGTACAGGGTGTGAGTGTTGTAGGTTAGATACTGATGTGAGGAGCACAGCACTGATCACAATTATGGTAAAGGTGCAACATTATTTGCCAGTTTGGTGTTAAATAATTTTTTTTTCTAAACGTTGAATTTAACACTTGTTTTTGAAAGGTTACATCATTGGTTGTAAGTCAAAGAGTACTTTTAAATCAATAAGGATTTGTGATTTTTTTAACGTCTTTATTGGAGTATAATTGCTTTACAATGGTGTGTTAGTTTCTGCTGTATAACAAAGTGAATCAGCTATACATATACATATATCCCCATATTCCTCCCTCTTACATCTCCCTCCCACCCTCCCTATCCCACCCCTCTAGGTGGTCACAAAGCACCGAGCTGATCTCCCTGTGCTATGCGGCTGCTTCCCACTAGCTATCTATTTTACATTTGGTAGTGTATGTATGTCCATGCCACTCTCTCACTTCGTCCCAGCTTACCCTTCCTCCTCCCCGTGTCAACTCCATTCTCTTTTTGCGGTACGCGGGCCTCTCACTATTGTGGCCTCTCCCGTTGCGGAGCACAGGCTCCGGACGCACAGGCTCAGCGGCCATGGCTCACGGGCCCAGCCGCTCCGCGGCACGTGGGATCCTCCTGGACCAGGGCACGAACCCGCGCCCCCTGCATCGGCAGGCAGACCCCCAACCACTGTGCCACCAGGGAAGCCCAGAACCTTTTTTTTAAGATTATATGTGTGTTAGCATATGGTATTTGTTTTTCTATTTCTGACTTACTTCACTCTGTATGACAGACTCTAGGTCCATCCACCTCACTACAAATAACTCAATTTCATTTCTTTTTATGGCTGAGTAATATTCCATTGTATATATGTGCCACATCTTCTTTATTCATCTGTCGATGGACACTTAGGTTGCTTCCATGTCCTGGCTGTTGTAGGTAGAGCTGCAATGAACGTTGTGGTGCATGACTCTTTTTGAATGATGGTTTTCTCAGGATATATGCCCAGTAGTGGGATTGCTGGGTCGTATGGTAGTTCTACTTTTAGTTTTTTAAGGAACCTCCATACTGTTCTCCATAGTGGCTGTATCAATTTACATTCCCACCAACAGTGCAAGAGGGTTCCATTTTCTCCACACCCTCTCCAGCATTTACTGTTTGTAGATTTTTTTTTTTTTTTTTTTTTTGCGGTACCCGGGCCTCTCACTGCTGCGGCCTCTCCCGCCGCGGAGCACAGGCTCTGGACGCGCAGGCTCAGCGGCCATGGCTCACGGTCCCAGCCACTCCGCGGCATGTGGGATCCTCCCGGACCGGGGCACGAACCCGTGTCCCTTGCATCGGCAGGCGGACTCTCAACCACTGCGCCACCAAGGAAGCCCTGTTTGTAGATCTTTTGATGATGGCCATTCTGACCGGTGTGAGGTGATATCTCATTAAAGTTTTGATTTGCATTTCTCTGATGATTAGTGATGTTGAGCATCCTTTCATGTGTTTGTTGGTAATCTGTATATCTTCTTTGGAGAAATGTCTGTTTAGGTCTTCTGCCCATTTTTGGATTGGGTTGTTTCTTTTTTTTGAAATTGAGCTGCATGAGCTGCTTGTATATTTTGGAGATTAATCCTTTGTCAGTTGCTTCATTTGTAAATATTTTCTCCCATTCTGAGGGTTGTCTTTTCGTCTTGTTTATGGTTTCCTTTGCTGTGCAAAAGCTTTTAAGTTTCATTAGGTCCCATTTGTTTATTTTTATTTCCATTTCTCTAGGAGGTGGGTCAAAAAGGATCTTGCTGTGATTTATGTCAGAGAGTGTTCTGCATGTGTTTTCCTCTAAGAGTTTTACGGTGTCTGGCCTTACATTTAGGTCTTTGATCCATTTTGAGTTTATTTTTGTGTATGGTATTAGGGAGTGTTCTAAGTTCATTCTTTTACATGTAGCTGTCCAGTTTCCCCAGCACCACTTATTGAAGAGGCTGTCTTTTCTCCACTGTATATTCATGCCTCCTTTATCAAAAATAAGATGACCATATGTGCGTGGGTTTATCTCTGGGCTTTCTTTCCTGTTCCATTGATCTATATTTCTGTTTTTGTGCCAGTTCCATACTGTCTTGATTACTGTAGGTTTGTAGTATAGTCTGAAGTCAGGGAGCCTGATTCCTCCAGCTCCGTTTTTCGTTCTCAAGATTGCTTTGGCTATTCGGGATCTTTTGTGTTTCCATACAAATTGTGAAATTTTTTGTTCTATGAAAAATGTCCTCGGTAGTTTGATAGGGATTGCATTGAATCTGTAGATTGCTTTGGGTAGTATAGTCATTTTCACAATGTTGATTCTTCTAATCCAAGAACATGGTATATCTCTCCATCTGTTGGTATCATCTTTAATTTCTTTCATCAGTGTCTTATAGTTTTCTGCATACAGGTCTTTCTTTTCCTTAGGTAGGTTTATTCCTAGGTATTTTATTCTTTTTGTTGTAATGGTAAATGAGAGTGTTTCCATAATTTCTCTTTCAGCTTTTTCATCATTAGTGTATAGGAATGCAAGAGATTTCTGTGCATTAATTTTGTATCCTGCTACTTTTCCAAATTCATTGATTAGCTCTAGTAGTCTTCTGGTGACATCTCTAGGATTCTCTATGTATAGTATCATGTCATCTGCAAACAGTGACAGTTTTACTTCTTCTTTTCCGATTTGGATTCCTTTTATTTCCTTTTCTTCTCTGATTGCTGTGGCTAAAACTTCCAAAACTATGTTGAATAAGAGTGGTGAGAGTGGGCAACCTTGTCTTGTTCCTGATCTTAGTGGAAATGATTTCAGTTTCTCACCATTGAGGACGATGTTGGCTGTGGGTTTGTCATATACGGCCTTTATTATGTTGAGTTAAGTTCCCTCTATGCCTACTTTCTGGAGGTTTTTATCATAAATGGGTGTTGAATTTTGTCAAGAGCTTTTTCTGTATCTATTGATATGAACATATGGTTTTTCTCCTTTAATTTGTTAATATGGCTTATCACATTCATTGATTTGCGTATACTGAAGAATCCTTGCATTCCTGGTATAAACCCCACTTGATCATGGTGTATGATCCTTTTAATGTGCTGTTGGATTCTGTTTGCTAGTATTTTGTTGAGGTTTTGATTTATGATCTTTTATTGTGCCTCTCTTCTGTGGTAGCTGCTGTAAAGAGATTCTTTTGAATGTCAAACAGGTTCATTTATTACCTTGAATGTGAAAAAAAGGAGTTAATTTGGTTTGTTTCTGCAATTGGGCTCTGCAAATCTAGGTTAAGATACAAGCCTACCTTTGTGTTTATAGTGATATCTTTCAAGTTGGGGGTAATGAGAAAATGGGAGCAAATGGCTGGATTATTAGAAGAATCTTAACTCATTTCACACTTTTCCGAGATCTAATGTGCTGTTAATTCTAGTCAGAAGTTTTAAATTTTTTTCAAGGAATATGAACTCACATATCAGAAAACAACTTGGTAAACTCTTACTCCTTTAAGAGTCAGCTCAAGCATTACTTTCCTGTAAAGCCTTCCATCATTTCTAGGAAGACTTAGGTGTTACCGTCACTATACATGCCTACTGCATCTTGGATGTATACCTGCCATGGCATTAATGATAATATATTGTAATTTACTCTATTTGTCTTCACTTAATTGTGAGCAACTCAAGAACAAGGGCCAGATTTTTTGTTTTCTTAATTCATATTTCTCCTCCAGCCCATCTCCCCAGGCTGGAGCTGAGAGTATATATCCGTGAGTAATAGAATAGAATAAATGTGATGTTTATACTGTAGCTAAGGAGTCTTTCTTATTCTGGTTATTGGAGTTGGAAATGATGTATTTGTCATAAGTGGATATCAATAACCTAACTAAAAATAGGATTAATACTGTGTATGCTTTGATTTTTGTTACTTCTTTTTCTCTTGTTTTTCTCTGTGATTGCAGTTTGTAAAAATGGAATTTCAAGCAGTAGTAATGGCAGTTGGAGGGGGATCTCGGATGACAGACCTGACTTCCGGTATTCCCAAACCTCTGCTTCCAGTTGGGAACAAACCTTTAATTTGGTACCCATTGAATCTGCTTGAACGTATTGGATTTGAAGGTGAGTATGGCAATGACATGTACTCATAAAACTTTTAGGGTGTTTGATCCCAGTGATTTGTCAGTTTTATGAGGGTGAGACAGGACGAATGAAAAAAGACTAGGACTCAGTGTTGGCTGGAGACTGGCCTCTTTAAATTAGGAACTCAGGAGTACTCTATCGCTGTGTGAAAAAAGGTTGAGAAGATAGTGCTAAGTGTTACTTTTTTGGAGCTAGTCTCCACGGTGATCTAAGATGAACCCTGGAAGGATGTCAGAACATGATATGAGGAATACAAGTGCCTCATAGTCAGTACTCACTGAGAACCTGTATGTGCCAGGTAATATATTAAGCACTAGGGTACAGAATTGAAAATATTAACTCAGACCCTGATTTCTAGAACCTTAAAGTCTATTGGAAAGATACACATGTAAACAGATTATCGTCGTGTAATGTGATAAATGTTATAACAGAGGCACATTATAAGTGCTTGTTATAAGGAAGTTGCTGTTTCTACTTGAGGGATTCAGAGAAGGCTTACAGAGTAGCTGACCCTTGAATTGAGTCTTGAAAAATAGATTACCAGGCCTACCAGTGTGGAGAGAGCATTCCATACAGAAATAATAATGTATGCAGAGAGAGAGTAATGATCAGCACAGCATGTTCTGGCAGCTACTTTTCATTTTATTTGGCTGTAATATCAAGTGTAAGGGGGGAGGAGTAGATGTAATGAGAGAAGTAAACAGGGATCATGCTATGAAGGACCTTGTATTGTATGCTGATGAGTTTAGATTCTTTTTTCCTGAAAGCAGTGGGGAACCAGTCAAAGGCTTAAACCGAGGTTTAATATGCTTAAATTAGTGTTTTGTTTTGTTTTGTTTTTTGCTGTACGCAGGCCTCTCACTGTTGTGGCCTCTCTCGTTGCGGAGCAGTACGTGCAGGCCCAGCGGCCATGGCTCACAGGCCCAGCCGCTCCACGGCACGTGGGATCTTCCCAGATCGGGGCACGAACCCGTGTCCCCTGCATCGGCAGGCGGACTCCCAACCACTGCGCCACCAGGGAAGCCCTAAATTAGTGTTTTAACTATTCTAAGTCCTTTGCATCTTTATATAAATTTTAGAATCAGCTTATCAGTTTCTACAAAAAGGGTTGCTTTAGGGCTTCCCTGGTGGCGCAGTGGTTGGGAGTCCACCAGGGAAGCCCTAAATTAGTGTTTTAACTATTCTAAGTCCTTTGCATCTTTATATAAATTTTAGAATCAGCTTATCAGTTTCTACAAAAAGGGCTGCTTTAGGGCTTCCCTGGTGGCGCAGTGGTTGGGAGTCCGCCTGCCGATGCAGGGGACATGGGTTTGTGCCCCGGTCCGGGAAGATCCCACATGCCGCGGAGCGGCTGGGCCCGTGAGCCATGGCCGCTGGACCTGCGCGTCCGGAGCCTGTGCTCCGCAACAGGAGAGACCACAACAGTGAGAGGCCCACGTACAGCAAAAAAAAAAAAAAAAAAAAGGGGTTGCTTTAATTTTGATTGAGATTGAATTGAATCCATAGATCAGTAGGAAGAGAGTTCACATCGTAATAATATTGAGTCTTCTGATCCAGGAGCGTGGTATATCTCTCCATTTATTTAGGTCTTTTGTAATTTCTCTCAACAGTGTTTTATAGTTTTCGGTGTATAGGGCTTACACATATTTTGTTAGATTTATTTCTAAGTAGTTGATATTTTTGATGTTATCATAAATGGTAATTATTCCAGTTACCAGAAGTTTGTTGCTAGTACATAAAAATACAGTTTCTTTATGCTGACCTTGCATCCTGTAACTTTTCTAAATACACTTATTATTAATTCTTGTAGCTTTTTGTAGATTCCTTAGGATTTTCTACCGTTTGACCTTTATAGGTCAAACTGTAGACATTGACATGTATAGAACATTGACATTTATAGACATTGCACCCAGTAAAGGAGAATGCACATCCTTTTCAAGTGCTAAGAACCTTTATCAAAATAGACCATATTTTTAAAAATAAAACAGGTCTCAGTAAATTTATAAAGATTAAAATCATACAAAATATATTTTCTGACCACAGTAGAGTTAAATTAGAAATCAATAATAGAGAGGTATCAAGAGAATCCCTAAGTATTTGGAAATTAAACCACATATTTCTACATAACCCAAAGAAGAAACCACAAGGGAAATTTTTTTTTAATTTTTATTGTAGTATAGTTGATTTACAACATTGTGTTAGTTTCAGGTGTACAGCAAAGTGAATCAGTTATACATATATCCACTCTATTTTTTAGATTCTTTTCCCATGTAGGCCATTATAGAGAATTGAGGAGTTCCCTGTGTTATACAGTAGGTTCTTATTAGTTATCTATTTTATATATAGTAGTGTGTCTATGTCAATCCCAATCTCCCAATTTTACACCCCCCATCCCCTTGGTTTTCTACATCTGTGACTCTACTTCTGTTTTGTAACTAAGTTCATTCGTACCCTTTTTTTAGATTCCACATATAAGCGATATCATATGATATTTGTCTTTCTGTGTCTGACTTCACTCAGTATAACAATCTCTAGGTCCATCCATGTTGCTGCAAATGGCATTATTTTGTTCTTTTTTATGGCTGAGTAATATTCCATTGTATATATGTACCACATCTTCTTTATCCATTCCTCTGTTGATGAACATTTAGGTTGCTTCCATGTCCTGGCTATTGTACATAGTGCTGCAGTGAACATTGGGGTGCATGTATCTTTTCAAATTATTGTTTTCTCCGAGTATATGCCTAGGAGTGGGATTGCTGGGTCATATAGTAGTTCTATTTTTAGTTGTTTTTTTTTTTTTTGCAGTACGCAGGCCTCTCACTGCTGTGGGCTCTCCCGTTGCGGAGCACAGGCTCCGGACGCGCAGGCCCAGTGGCCATGGCTCACGGGCCCAGCCGCTCCGCGGCATGTGGGATCTTCCCGGACCGGGGCATGAACCCATGTCCCCTGCATCGGCAGGCAGACTCTCAACCACTGTGCCACCAGGGAAGCCCTATTTTTAGTTTTTTAAGGAACTTCCATACTGTTCTCCATAGTGGTTGTATCAATTTACATTCCCATCAACAGTGTAGGAGGGTTCCCTTTTCTCCACACCCTCTCCAGCATCTATTGTTTGTAGATTTTTTGATGATGGCCCTTCTGACCAGTGTGAGGTGATACCTCATTGTAGTTTTGATTTGCATTTCTTTAATAATTAGTGATGTTGAGCATCTTTTCATGTGCTTTTTGGCCATCTGACCACAAGGGAAATTAGAAAATATTTTGAACTTTGAAAATAAAAATTCAGTATATTAAAATTTGAGGGATATAGCTAAAGCAATGATTAGAGAAAATTTTTTAGCATTAAGCACTCTGTTAGAAAAGAAAAAAGTGTCTCAAATTATCATCTAAGCTTCTACTTTGACAAGCTGGAAAAAGAGGAGCAAATGAAACCCAAATAAGTAGAAAGAAGGAGATAAAAATAATAAGAGCAGAAATAAATGAGATAGAAACCAAAAGTGTTAGAGAAGATCAGTAAAACCAGAAGATGGGGGGTTTTTTTGAAAAAAATCAATAAAATTATTAAATCTTTAGTTAGACTGATCAGAAAAAGGAGAGAAAACACAAATTGTTAATAGCAGGAATGAGAGAGGGAACATCACTACAGATCCTATAGACATTAAAAAGGTAATGAGCAGGGGAGTTACCTGGTAGTCTAATGGTTAGGATTTGGTGCTTTCACTGCTGTGGCCCAGGTTCAATCCCTGGTCTGGGAACTGAGTTCCCACAGCCATGCAGTGCAGCCAAAAAAACAAACAAAAAAGATAATAAGTAAATATTGTGAACAACTTTATGGTGATAAATTTGACAACTCAGATTTTTTTAAAAATTTCTTTGGAAGCTTTATGAAGAATCAGTGTGGAGGAGTTAAGACTATAAGCAGGGAGACGAATTAGGAGATTGTTACCAAAGTCCACACTAGCAATGAAGAGGGTCTGAGCTAAGGCATTAGCACTAAGGATGGAGAAGAAGGACCATCTGAAAAAGTTGTTGATTAATGGGGATGGGTAACAGAAAGAAAGGGAAGATTCCTTCTACTTTTTGCTTGGGTAACTAGGTGGATGGTGATGCCAGTAATAGGAAAGGGAATATGGGACAAGGAACAGGTTTTTTGTTTTTCATTTCAGGTGACTTTTATTTTATTTTTTTAAATTAATTTTTATTGGAATATAGTTGCTTTACAATGTTGTGTTAGTTTCTGCTGTACAGCAAAGTGAATCAGCTGTATGTATACATATATCCCCTCTTTTTTTGGATTTCCTTCCCATTTAGGTCACCACAGAACACTGAGTAGAGTTCCCTGTGCTGTACAGTAGGTTCTCATTAGTTTTCTGTTTTATGCATAGTAGTGTATATATGTCAATCCCAATTTCCCAGTTCATCCCACCGCCCCCTTCCCCCCTTGGTATCCATACGTTTGTTCTCTACATCTGTGTCACTATTTCTGCTTTGTGTGTAAGTTCATCTGTATCATTTTTCTAGATTCCACGTATAAGCGATATTATACGACATTTGTTTTTCTCTGTCTGACTTACTTCACTCTATATGACAGTCTCTAGGTCTATCCACGTCTCTGCAAATGGCACAATTTCATTCCTATTTATGGCTGAGTAATATGCCATTGTATGTATGTACCACATCTTCTTTATCCATTCCTCTGTTGATGGACATTTAGGTTGCTTCCCAAGGAACAGGTTTGAGCGAAGACAATGAGTTTGGCTTTGGCCACAGTGAGTTTGAGGTGTCCTATAGTTAGATATAGCAAATCAGAATACCAGATGGAGGTGGTGCCAGATCCTGGGCCCCAGGGTTGTGATCCAGTGTTTATTCCACTCATACCTTCTTGAGACAGACCCATGAACACTTCTTTGCAGTAGTCTGTATGACATTGACCTTAAGAGATGTGTTTTATTTTTTTAATTAAACATTTCAAAAAATATTTATTTTAATAAAATAAAAATATTTATTCAGTTGTGCTGGGTCTTAGGTGTGGTTCACAGGCTCCTTAGTTGTGGCATGCGAATGTAAACTCTTAGTTGCGGCATGCATGTGGGATCTAGTTCCCTGACCAGGAGTCGAACCTGGGCCCCCTGCATTGGGAGTGTGGAGTCTTAACCACTGCGCCACCAGGGAAGTTCCAAAGAGATGTGTTTTAGAAAAGGTTTTCTTTTTAGATCTCAGTCTTACAGGTGAAGGACACATCTTAATACACTTTTAAATATACTACTTCCCTTTAGTAAGTTCTTATGGATTTGTCATCTATAACTTTTTTTTTTTTACTTTTGCTATATATCTTTAGTTATGCTTGGTGATGACCTTTTGTGGTATATAGAAAATTCCTTCTCAGTGAGGCTCAGTCAGAATTTGGAGAATGTCTCCTAAACATGGGATTCTTTAGTTGAACAGTAAACTCTATGTTCACTCTGTTCATGTTGTTTGTGATTTTAGGGAAGTTAACATAGCCCCGCTTAGCATTAGTCTCTCTCCATACGGAAGATTCCTGGTCCAGTTATGAGACTGACTGTCCCGTATTTATAGTTACTCCCTTCACTCTACCTAAAATGTCCTCTCCAACCTATGGAAGTGTCACCTTCTCTTTGAAATCATAAAGAGTTTTAATCACAAACGGTTTTAATCAGAGCATAATCATCCTCTATGCTTTCATCACACTTTGTTTTTCTATCTCAGTACCTCTCAAGGCCTGCTTTATGCTGTAGTTAGTGGCATGGGAGACTGATCTCCCTGAGAGCAGGTACTGTGTCTAATTCATCTTTGTAACATCAGCATTTTATGTACAGTATGTACTAAAGAAATTTTTGTTGGACTTGAATTCATCATGGCCTGCCTCAGAGGCGATCCCTTCCATGAAGCCTTCCTTAATTAATCATTTCCATGTCTAATTTTTCCATGTTACATTTCTTAAGAATGGGGACCATGTTTAGTTCATTTTTGAATTTTCAGTGCCTATTTGTCCTTTACATATTAAATGTATTTGTACTTATTGGTTGAATGAGTGAGTTAATGACTGAAAGAAAGCCAAATGGGGGAAGGAAGAAAGTGAGAAGGAAAGAAGAAAGGTTAAATGATTTGAAAAAGAAAGAGGAAGAAAGAAGGGAAGAAAATAGAAAAGAGAATGATTATAGTGAAAGGGAGAGATAATTGAGCACTATCATGGAACAAGTAGTGGAAATTGTTATACTTTAGAGGTGCTAAAATCTGATCTTCAGATATCAGCAACACATGTTATATTGCAGTGGGTTACATTACCCTGCCAAAGATCCATGACAAAACCCCAAGTTTTCTGTCATTAATTGATAGCTACATGGATAAGGTGAAGGCATCTATTACGTGGAAACTGCCTGTTACTGGGTTCATTGTGATCCTCAGTGAAGCACTAACGGCTGTCTGATGGAGAGTGGTGATAGCTCTTTCTTTGGAGTGAATGAAGAGTTAAAATGTGATCCTATTTGTATATGCTTTGATAAATGCTCTTCTAAATTCTTTACATCAGGAAGAAGTGGTGTGTAATGTATTAGTTAAAGCGTGGGCTCTAATCATACAGACGCGAGTTTTATCTTAGATCTCGTTTACTAGTTTTAGTACCCTGAACAAAGTCACTTCATTTCTTTTACTCCAAGTTTTCTCATTTGTAAAATGTGATTGCTGTAAGAATTAACTCAGAGAATGCATGTAAAATACGTTGAAAAGTCTCAATAATATTAGCTGTTATTACTAAATCTAGAAATAGACCAAATCTAATTGAAAAAGTGTAACCATTGTCTAAATGAATGAGAGTTTTTCCTTCTTTTTTTCTTTCATGCTATAGAAGTCATTGTCATTACAACCAGGGATGTCCAAAAGGCTCTATGTGCAGACTTCAATATGAAAATGAAGCTAGATATTGTGTGTATTCCTGATGAAGCTGACATGGGAACTGCAGATTCTCTGCGCCACATATATCAGAAACTTAAGGTGAAAAACTATTTCTTGATTTTTATTGTTCATTGAAGATAAATATCATCTTATGTTTTCCCAATGCATTGCAGTTTACAGTGCTTTTTTTTCTTAATATTTTATTTTTTATTTTGTTTTATTTATTTATTTATTTTGGCTCCATTGGGTCTTTGCTACTGTGCGCAGGCTTTTCTCTAGTTGTGGCGAGCGGGGGCTACTCTTCGTTGCGGTGCGAGGGCTTCTCATTGCAGTGGCTTCTCTTGTTGCGGAGCATGGGCTTTAGGCATGTGGGCTCAGTAGCTGTGGCTCTCGGGCTGTAGAGCGCAGGCTCAGTAGTTGTGGTGCACAGGCTTAGTTGCTCCGTGGCATGTGGGATCTTCCAGAACTGGGGATCTAACCCATGTCCCCTGCCTTGGCAGGCGGATACTTAACCACTGCACCACCAGGGAACTTCCTACAGTGCTTTTTAAAAAATATATTCTTGCACCACGTTCTTTCTTGCCCATGTTTCAACTGCTTTTTAGTTTGGTTACTAGTGAAGATTTAGACAGTTGTTACAGTCGCTAGTTTCCAATATTTTTCAGTCATAGTACATCTTTATAAAAAAGATATACTTCAAATATACTTCAAGAGATTCCATTTATATAAAGTTCCTGAATAAGCAAAACTAATATATAGTAATAGAAATCAGACCAGCAGTTGACTCTGCAGATGAGAGATCGACTGGAAGGAAGTACGAAGAAACTTTCAAAAATTTCAGCTCCCCCACATGATAATATTTGAATGTTTAGTCTCCTTTGATTAAGAAATTAACACGGGTCTATGGATATGAGGGTACAGTCTCCCCAGTGGCCTGTGGCCCATATACTGAGAAAGATCCACTGTCAGTTGTTCTCAAATTGATGTCCTTTGGAAAAAATTCATTCTGTGTGACAATGTTGCTATCTTACTTGAGTTGGGGGGCAGAATTTCTCCTACTATTTCTAGTGACTGCAAACAGATGTATTATTATTTTCAACCTACCTATGCACTAAAGAACAAAAAATTAATGCAGATATGTACACAGCCTTTCCTTCCCTTTATTGGGGAATAATTTACACACAGTAGAATACACAGGTATTAATTATATAGTTCAATGAGTTTTGACAATTATATATACCCAGGTTATCATTATCCAAATCTAGAACATTTTCATCACCTCTCAAAGTTCCTTTGTGCTTTATTTTAGTCAATCCTGCACCTTTAGAGTCAACTGCTGTTCTGATTTCTATCACCATATATTAATTTTGCTTGTTCATGAACTAGGTATAAATGAAATCATATAATTTTATTGTGGTTTCTTTTGTTCAACATAATATTTTTCAAATTCATTCATATGATTGCAGGTATAACTAGTTTGTTCTTGTTTATTGCTGAGTAGCATTCCATTGAATAAATATACGACTATTTACCTATTTTTCTGTTGATGGTCATTTGGATTGTTTCTAATTTTTAGATATGATGAATAAAGCAGTTATGAATATTGTTCTGCAGGTCTTTTTGTAAAAATATTATAGGTTATAGGGTTTACTTTATTGCAGACTGCCAAATAGTTTTCTAAGTGGTTGTACATTTTACACTTCATCAGCAATGTATAAGAATTGTACTTGCTTCACATCTTCATCAACACTTGGTATTGTCAGTCTTTTTAATCTTAACCATTCTAGTGTGTGTTATGTACCACTATCTCATTATGGGTTTTTTTTTAATAACTATGTTTATTCTTTTTTTAATGATATTTTGTTTATTTTATTTATTAGTTTTGGCTGCGTTGGTTCTTCGTTACTGCGTGTGGGCTTTCTCTAGTTGCGGCGAGCGGGGGCTACTCTTTGTTGCAGTGCACAGGCTTCTCGTTGCTGTGGCTTCTCTTGTTGCAGAGCACGGGCTCTAGGCGCACGGACTTCAGTAGTTGTGGCAAGTGGGCTCAGTAGTTGTGGCTCACGGGCTCTAGAGCGCAGGTTCAGTAGTTGTGGCGCAGGAGCTTAGTTGCTCTGTGGTATGTGGGATCTTCCTGGACCAGGGCTCGAACCCGTGTCCCCTGCATTGACAGGCGGATTCTTAACCACTGTGCCACCAAGGAAGCCCTCATTGTGGTTTTAATTTGCATTTCCATGATAATAATGATACTGATCACCTTTTCATGTGATTATCAACCATTTGTATATCTTCATGGAATGTCTGTTCAAGGCATTTGCCTTTTTTTTGAGTTGTTTGCCTTGTTATTATTGATTATAGAAATTCTTTATATGTTATAGATGCAAGCCTTTTGTCAGATATGTGTTGTGAATATTTTCTGCCAGTCTGTGGCTTGCCTTTTTACATTTTTAATGGTGACTTTGATGACCAGAAGTTTCAAATGTTGATGAAATCCAGATTACTGATGTTTTCTTTTATGGTTAGTACTTTTTGTGTCCTAAGAAATCTTTGCTTACCCCAAGCTTATAAAGATATTCTTTCGTATTTACTTCTAAAAGTAAAGGTATAAAGGTTTACTTTTTTCTGTATGGATATTCAGTTGTTCCAGCATCATTTGTTAAAAAGACCTGCCTTTCCCCATTGAATTGCTCTCAAGCCTTAGCTGAAAATCAGTTGACCGATTATGTGTGTGCTATTTCTTTTTTCATTTTAAAATTTATTTATATTTAATTTATTTATTTTTGGCTGCGTTTTTTGGTCTTTGTTGCGGTGTGTGAGCTTCTCATTGCGGTGGCTTCTCTTGTTGCAGAGCATGGGCTCTAGGCAAGCAGGCTTCAGTAGTTGTGGCCCACAGGCTCAGTAGTTGTGGCTCATGGGCTCTAGAGCACAGGCTCAGTAGTTGTGGTGCATGGGCTTAGTTGCTCTGCAGCATGTGAGATCTTCCTGGACCAGGGATTGAACCTGTGTCCCCTGCATTGGCAGGTGGATTCTTTTTTTTTTTTTTTTTTTTTGCGGTACGCGGGCCTCTCACTGTTGTGGCCTCTCCCATTGCAGAGCACAGGCTCCGGACGCGCAGGCTCAGCAGCCATGGCTCACGGGCCTAGCCACTCCACGGCATGTGGGATCTTCCCGGACCGGGGCACGAACCCATGTCCCCTGCATCGGCAGGCGGAGTCTCAACCACTGCGCCACCAGGGAAGCCCTGGCAGGTGGATTCTTAATCACTACGTCACCAGGAAAGTCCCTGAGTGTGCTATTTCTGTTCTCTCTACTTTGTTCCATTGGTCTTTTTGTCTCTACTTCCTGTACCACATTTAATAAAGTCTTGATTATTTTTAACTTTATAAAGTAGGTCTAGAAATCAGGTACTATAAATCTGCCAACTTTGTTCCTTTTCCTGAAGATTGCCTTGGCTATTCTAGGTGCTTTGGATTTCCTTCTCCTTAAAATTGCCTTGGTTATTCTAGGTCCTTTGCATTTCCATATAAATTTTAGAATTAATTTGCCAGTTTTTATAAAAAAAGCTTTCTGGGATTTTGATTGGAATTGCATTGAATCTGTAGGTCAATTTGGGGAGAATTGACATCTTCATATTGAATCTTCCAATCCTTGAACATCTATTTATTTAGATTTTCTGTAATTTCTCTCAGTAATGTTTTTATAATTTTCAGTATAGAGGTTTTGAACATCTTTCAATAATTTTATTCCTGTTTCATTTCAATGTAATGATATTGTAACTAGTATTTTTTATTCTATTTTCTAATTGTTTATTGCTTGTATATCGCCATACAACTATTTTTTTGCATATTGACCTTCTGCCCTGTGACTTTCTTAAATTGTAGATTCTTTAGGATTTTCTATATACATCATCATGTTGCCTGCAAATAAAAGCAGTATTATAACATATCTTCCTTTCTAATCTTAATGCCTTTTATTTCTCTTTATTGTCTTATTGCCCTGGCCAGGGCCTCCAGTGCAATGTATATAGGCATTTCCTTTTACGTTTTGGCCTCCTTTTTGTCTTCCTCTGCTTCTGCCCGAGTAGGCTTTGGTGCTTCTGATTACAGTGGGGATTTCTAATACCATAACGTTGGGTGTGTTGCTTTCTTTAGTGCAGCTGCTTATTTCTTTAGGGAAGATACGGGGAATTTCACTAGGGTCATGAGAACTCTGTTCTTTCACAGGGATAGATGCCAGGTTTACCAAGAAGCTAAGGGTGTTTAGTGGTCTTCCCAGGAGCTGTTTTAGTTACTGTCTAACAATTTAGTATGGAGGTATAAACTAAACTCTCTGCTCCCTAATCTATAAATCTTAGAAATGTTATTTTTGCCCTAGCCTAGAACTGGAGATCCTGGGAGTTTCATGCAAATAAGTTCCTATAACTCTTAGAGCCTTGAGAAATAATAGGGCCAACTATTAATAAATAGGAGAGGGTATGAGATGAAGGGTAAAGTAACTGCCAAAAGGACATTTTACTCCCAAGTCACTACCTCTTCTTATGGTTTTGATCACTTACTTCTTATTTTAGGGCTTCTCCTTATACCTAAGATCAGAATCCTCATTAAGTCATTCTGCACAGTCTAATTTCTATTCCTCCCTTACCCCTTTGTTTTCACATCATTTACACGGCATCCTTTATATACAGTCCTGCCTCTGAGCTTTCTTCTCAAGCTGTGACTTTGGCTAGCAAGTCTCTGCTCTCTTTGCTCTCTCCGCTTGGTTTCTCCTATACCAATGGCACCTGAAATCCTGGCTTCACATCAACTTGCATTCCAACCTGGAACAGAAAGCAGCAAAGCTAACCTGTGGAGGAACGTAAATAGACGCCTGAATAGCCATTAAGAACAAAGTAAAACCTGAGCCAAAATTCAGGACCGTCTGATTGGGATCAACATGAGCTTGTAGGAAGCACAATGGAAATACGTATAAACAGTTAAAGTGAGACAGCCTGAGGAGGCAGTTTGTTAGTGTTTGCTGAAGGATGACAGGTACCTTGTTAAGGGAGAAAGTTGTACCCACAGGCTGTGCCATGGTTTAAAAGCAGTGCTACTTTGAGCCATTTATTTCTCTTCCCCTGTGCCCACAAAGCAGCGTCCTAAACATTTGGAGACTCTTTTTCAATAAGATTTTAGGTAAGATAAGAATATTCCCTTTGAGAGTTCCGAGTTTATTTGCTTTTGATTCTTTTATCTTTACCTACTTCCTCCAGATTGAGTTCCCCAAATTTACTGTGAGGTTATCCCATGTGGCTTCTGCTTTGCTCAGAGAAAGACCACAGTAGTATATTAGCTTTATTTGGCTTCTTTGTTTAAAATATGTTTTATTGTTTTAGTTTATCATCTTTGTCATTTGCCTTGCATTTGCTAAATGTATTGCAGTCCTACTTGTATGTGGAAACTTCTGTTGTGTGTACTTATAGAATATTGGAGCTGGACATCATATCTGCTATGTTATGTTTTTTCAACATATTTCATTTGGTTTTATTCTTCTGGCACTGTTTTCTACTTCATTTTGCCTTATCTCATCCCATAATTTTGCTGATTTACTGGCTTTTCACTTTTTGTTTCAGCTTCCCAAACCTCTTTCCCTGACTTATCAAGAGAGATTATTGGCTCATTCATTCTCCCAGGCCCTGGGTGAGTGAGCTCCATTATTATAAATGGTGCTGATAATATAAAAGTTCTTAGATTTTATATTTTCTTCATAATTGTGTTTCCTGTTTGCTGATGAATGATTCAGTCTTACCTATGTCTGAACTCATTCATTCGGCAAATATTTGTTCAGTCAACTAATAATAATGATTAAAATTGTTATTTAGGGGGCTTCCCTGGTGGCGCATTGGTTGAGAGTCCGCCTGCCGATGCAGGGGACACGGGTTCGTGCCCCGGTCCGGGAAGATCCCACATGCCGCGGAGCAGCTAGGCCCGTGAGCCATGGCCGCTGAGCCTGCGTATCTGGAGCCTGTGCTCCGCAATGGGAGAGGCCACAACAGTGAGAGGCCCGTGTACCGCAAAAAAAAAAAAAAAAAAATTGTTATTTATTAAATACCAATTGTGGACCAGTTATTTTTTTAAACTTTTTTTTTTTTAATATGAAATGCTTTGTGGATTTACGTGTCATCCTTATGCAGGGGCCGTACTAATCTTCTCTGTTGCGATCCAATTTCAGTATATGTGCTGCCGAAGCAAGCACTTTTTAAAACTTTTTATTATGGAAAATTTCAAACATGTACAAAAGTACATGGAGCATTACCTATATATCTGTCACCCAGCTTCAGCAGTTATCAACCCATGGCAAATCTTATTTCATCTGTATTCCCACCCAACTTGCTCCCTCTCATGTTCTTTTGAAGGAAATCTCAGACATCATGTTATTTCATCTGTAAATATTTTAGAACATTGCTATATGAGGGCTTTTTAAAAAAAAAAGTATAATGCCATTATACCACCTAAAAAAACAAATTAATAATTCATTAGTGGGCTTCCCTGGTGGCGCAGTGGTTGAGAGTCTGCCTGTGGATGCAGGGGACGCGGGTTCGTGTCCCGGTCCGGGAAGATCCCGCATGCCGTGGAGCGGCTAGGCCCGTGAGCCATGGCCGCTGAGCCTGCGCGTCCGGAGCCTGTGCTCCGCAACAGGAGAGGCCATAACAGTGAGAGGCCCGCATACCGCAAAAAAATAAATAAATAAATAAAATAATAATTCATTAGTATCATCAAGTATCCAATCAGTACATGAGTTTCTAGTTGCCTCATAAATAGAATTTTTAAATCTTTTTAGTGTGTTTATTAAAATCAGAAAGCAAATAAGGACTACACATTATAATTGATTAAAATATCTCTTTTAATATATAGATTTCCCCTCCATCTCTCTTTTTTTTTCC